>NC_070564.1:4938094-5246724 GCF_026914185.1 Puccinia triticina | reverse complement strand
GGTGTTGAGGGACACAAGGGACTGAAACTTAGGGGCTACCGGTGCTCACAGGCAGGGGGCTTGACAGTAAAGATATGGTTTAGATTCAGTGAGGAAAGGAAGACTCAGTGAGAGACTGGTAGACAGTAGTGATGGGCTGCTTGGTAGAAGCATATCTACATACAAGCATACAATTACTACAAAACAGGATTCACTATTTTGACATCCCCCTTGCTGATGACCAAGTTAAAGTTCAGAACTAATAAATAGATAATAAAGTGGGAATTGCACTACTATAAGTAAAAAAATACTAATAGTAGGGGAATAACCATGTGGTAGGCTAAGTTTTTATAGAGCACTAAAGAAAGAGTAAAGAATTGATAGCTTTGCAAGTATCAGCTACTTGTAAACAACATGAAATTCTTCTTTGTTGTTGTAGGAACCTGAGTCATAACTGCCTGGCTTGACAACGGCGCCGGCACCAGCTTTGGTTTTACCAGATTTTTTAGGTTTGGGGAAATTGTTTGATTGATGTCCTTGGATTCCGCAGTTAGAACAGCCTATTTGCTTGGTGTACGCGGCAGAGACTGGGGCAAGGTTGCTGGCCTTGGTACCGTTGAGACTGACCTTGTGGGCTTCCATAGCCCCAACAACATTGTCAAGAGACATCTCTGTTGCCGTGTAAACAATGGCTTCCCTGACGTTTGACCAAGAGGGATCAAGTCCTGCAACTAGACTGTAGGCAATTTGAAGATTGGTTGGAAGCTCCTTAACCATCAAGAGATTGTCAGCAGCTGTTTGTACGTGGCCAATCCACAGAGCAATTGCCTCATTTGGGTTGTGACAAGTATTCCAGAACGCTTTGTGTAGAAAAATTTGACAAGCCCGGGTATTCTTCTTGTAAGCGTTGACAATAGTCAAGTATAGACAATGAGCTGGCTTAACCTTTTGATATTTTTGGGAAAGTGCATTGGACAAAGTCAGCCGGATAGTGTGGCAAGCAATATCCAAGAGCAAATCCCAATTGGAGGCTATCTCTTTTGGGTTATAGCCTTTGGTTGAGTTGGCCAAACGGACAACAGATGAGTCTGTTTTGGTTTCTTCTTTAGGGCAAGTAAGTGAGCCCTTGACAATTTCAAGAGTGTTTTGCATTCCCAAGACGCCCTTGAGTCAATTGCGCCATCAGAGGGATACCGCTTCAGTGCCCTCCAAGGTAGCAATCAATGAGAGCATAGCAGCAATTTTATGGACTTGTTGGTAGTTTGACATGCTAGTCAAGTCAATTGAAGATGTAATTGTGTGATTGGAAATTTGATCAAGGGCTAGCGGCAAGTTTTAATTCTGATTCCAAGAGGGTGAAGATGAGGCTTTGATGCAAAAACTGAGCAAGACTAGGAGGGTCTCATAACCTGTTGAGGGACACCAGGGACTGAAACTTAGGGGCTACCGGTGCTCACAGGCAGGGGGCTTGACAGTGAAGATATGGTTTAGATCCAGTGAGGAAAGGAAGACTCAGGCCCCATTTGGAGCCAATATAATCCGGGCAATATATGAGTTTTTTTGCATGACATCCTATGTGACATCTGATCAGGCGCGCCAAAACTTGATCAGATGTCACAAAATTCCAGATTATATTGCGCAATTATATTGGCTCCAAGCGGGGCCTCAGTGAGAGACAGGTAGAAAGTAGTGATGGGCTGCTTGATAGAAGCATATCTACATACAAGCATACAAAGAATACTAAACAGGATTCACTATTTTAAAAAAGGGGTCAGATATAGAAGCAAGGGAGACAAATTAGATGGAATAAAACTTACCAAGCTCCTCCTCATCAGTGAGTTCCAAACGGGTCCAAGGGCCTGTTGTGCTAGTGGTTGTTTCTACACCATTGCCAACAATAACAATGTCAGTATCACCAAAATTGGGCTATATTGATTGGCTCCTAGCATCTGGCAATCCCGGAGGCAAGGAGAATCATGCACTCAGGGTTGGTTGTGGTCTCTTTCTTGTTTGTTTCATTGTTGGAGCTCAGAGTTATTGGTGATGTCAAGGTTGGAGGTGGTCTCTGTAGACTTTTCCCATACGGCTGGAGGTCCAAGGGGCCAAACTTAGTCAGTCCTCCCTTTTGAGTTGGCTGGCTGGCAAACTTGTGGAAGTCACTCTTCTGCAGGGAGGCGGGCAGCCCTGGTTGTGGAGCAACCCCTCCGAAGGAGGGACTTGAGTCTAAAACCAACTTACAACTGCGTCATGGTTGGCCAGCTGACTTTTGGACTGCTGCTGTCAACCCTCTGTTAGTCCCAACAGCACAGAGGGTTGCAAAGGACCGCCCCTTTTGCCGCCAGAATGGGGCGCAGCAATAGATACCTCAGCAACGCACTGACCTTGTTGCGGTGTTGAGTAGCACAATAGTGCGCTTGTTGAATAGTATGTCTGCTTAACAGTGGGCAGGAAGTTGGGGGAAGAAGAGCTTCTGGGATTGGAGCCCACTTTTCCCATATAGTAGGGGGACTCTCTTCAGGAGAGTTGTTCCCCAGAGTTTTTGGTACCAAGCCCGCCTATATTGTTGAGCATACTCAACAATTGGGGCTTTTATCCTTGAAAACTTGACAACAGCTTCTTTTCCTTTTTTCTTAGCTCTTGAACTCAAACACTCCCGCTCCTCTCGACCAACCTCCTCTCTGCTACTTATCTCTGGCTACAGCTTTGCTTATTGGATCCTCTACAGTCTCCGACAAGGTAAGCTTGCCGGATCCCATCCTTAGTTCTTCCTTGCTATATTTGAGTGGATCCTTTGATCCCGGTACGACTCCGCTCTGCCCAGGCCCCTCCATCTTGGAGGAGTGGCTCCTCCTCCCGCCTAGTCGGTAGAGTTGAGACAAACTTTGGTCCTCCCTTACAGGGTGTTCTCTGCTCCGCAAGCGTGTATCCGTAGACACTTAGTGTTGTTGCATAGTCGGGTGTTGTCACATTAGAGACCCGCCCTGACAGCTGCACCTCCTGTACATCCATCTCCCCGGAGGTAAAAAGTTGGGTCAGAGATAGAGGAGGATGATGCAGACCTCCTCATCCAAAAATTCAAAAGAAAATATTGAAAATTGGACCAGCAAAATTTTTGCAAGATCACAAAAATACAAAAATCTGACTCTTTAGGATTGAACTGAAGTTGATTCTTGGCTTCTCAAGCATGATCCCTCCTTCAAAAAATTCCTCTAAAATTTTTCTATTTACTATCCTGAGTGGGATGGCCGTCTTGTCCTCTATTGATTAGGGGGTTTCAAAATTGATCCAGGAAGTGTTCCAGGAAAAATGAGCAACCTGGAACTCTTCCTGCGGGCCTGATCTCCTTCTTCCTATGCCCTTCCAGGACATCCAGGACAACAGGAAATCAGGAAATTAAAAGAGGACAAAAGAGGATAAATCCAACCTTTCTTCGCAAACCCCAGACCCACACCTTTTTTTTTGACACTCATCAAACACCCAACTCACTGCCTTGAAGTTGCATAAATCAGACATCCAGACAAAAGTACGGACAGCTTGTGCTTTGCCGCCCAAGTTCCATAAAAATCTTGCAATAGTGAAAGCAGACAACCAATCACTTCAACTTTGGGGGCTTGTGATACTATGAGAAAAATGGAGAAAATCATGACACGGCAGGTTTGGCCGGGACTGTCACCAGCCCATGGAGCCTAAAATTTTCAACCCTGAGGGGAGGGAAGCATTCTGACACAAATAAATATGTACAGTTGCAAAACCTACCATTTTCAAGAGACGTTTGGAATAATAACAACATAATTTATGAGCAATTGCAAAGCAAAAGTTACAATGAGTAGAGTTCAACAATAATTGAGATATCAACAAGATTAGTTTGATACATGAGGAAAGAAAACTAGTGTGGCACTATTTTTGAACAATATTGGTAAGCTGCTGAAGTCTTTAGAGATGGAGTAAGAGAATCAATGCCTTGCGAGAATCATGACAACCTGTTTGTTGTTGATGGGGTGTGTCTTGGTGTCCTTGGGGGTGCTCTTTTTGTTGAAAGTGCTCAAGATGCTGTTGACAGCCTTCTGTAGGATGTGGTCCGGGCTATGTCCAGGCAAACACACATGGTTAGCGGTCTTGGAGACTTTCAGGCAAATGAAGATTGAGAATGCTTACATGTCTTTTGTGACCACTTTGTCCTTGGAATTGTGACCACTTTGTCCTTGGAATTGTGAAGTGACAACTGGAGCAAGAAGATTGGACTCGTGAGTGGACTGTCTCTTGAGCGCACGCGGCAGCAACACTGGGTCGCTACGCTAACCATAGCGGTTAGCGTAGCGTAGCGCAGCGCAAATGCGCTATTTTTTAGCGTAGCGTTAGCGCAATTGCACACATATGCGCTAACGCTACGCGCACGCGGCGCGCAGCTATTTTAGCTGATAGCGTAGCGTTAGCGCAGATGCGCGCAATTGCGCTAACGCTACACATGCAGGGCGCAAAAGAGCGCGCGCTACGCTGCGCTACAGCGCCTTTAGCGGGAAAAAAGGGCTTTTTTTCCGCTAAAAGCGCTGTAGCGCAGCGCAGCGTAGCGTAGCGACTGTAGCGGCGCGCTAACTCTAACAAAGAATTGGCGCGCTGTTAGCGCCGCTGAAAATTAGCGCAGCGTAGCGGCGCTAACAGCGCGCTAACGCTATGCAACATAGATGCGCGCTTTTTGCCGCTACGCTAACGCGTAGCGTAGCGTAGCGACCCAGTGTTGGCGGCAGTCTCAAGGCGGGACTGAGAAACACCAGTGACGCGCAGTGAGCTAAGGAGGCCGATTGTGGGAGGCCGACAAGAGAACAAGGAGAGAGAGAAACAACTATGCACCTGAGAAACACCAGTGACGCGCAGTGAGCTAAGGAGGCCGATTGTGGGAGGCCAACAAGAGAACAAGGAGAGAGAGAAACAATTATGTACCTAAGGAGGTGCAATAGGAGTTGATACAAGGAAGAGTGAGTGTTTCATTGCACAGGGAGCACAAAAAGAGAAAGGATAGAGAAAGTGAGAAGGGAAGAGAATCAATACCTGGGAAACACCAGTGACACGCAGTTAGCTAAGGTGGCCAATTGTGGGAGGCCAACAAGAGAACAAGGAGAGAGAGAAACAACTATGCACCTAAGGAGGTGCAAGAGGAGTTGATATGAGGAAAATAAAAGAGGAAAGAAACAGTACAACTGTAGCTAAACTAGATACAACAAGCTAAACCTAACCGGTTCCTTGTCCTCACACGCCTTGCCGCAGTACCCCAAGTAACCCCCTCTGTCCTGTATCGCCACAGGGACTTACTTGGCAGCTTCCATTGGAAGCGGAGTGTACGCTCTTTTTGCTCAGAGTTTGAGCTGCCCTGTTGGAAAAAAGAAGTTGAGAAAAGAGCGGAACAAGGTCAGTTTACAATGATACAGTGAGATAAAGGACAGCCGGTGTGCTTCAAACATTGTGATTTGGAGAATACTTGAAAGACGCCTTTGCTGCTGATGCAGGTGACACTGTTGGCGGAGGTTTGACGCAAGAGGCAGTTGGCATTGAGGTGGATTGCCCAACGACTGATGGAGCGCGCCGCTTCCTGCTCGGAAGCCTTTGCAAAGAAGCCGCCCATGCCGAGGGCCATGTTCATTGGGGAGACTGCACCCCCAAAGCAGGCGCCGCCCATCAACCAGGCCAAACTGTTGATCCATGGGGATCCAAACATGCCCAGGGGCCAGTCCCATCCCGCCCAGCGAGTAAAAGCTGTTGTACATCCTGTCAAATCCTCCAAACCATTTGGCATCCACGTCTTTGTTTTTCACCCCGCTTACTTCTTCCGCATGCGATGCGGCGACAAGTACAGAGAAAAGGGTGATCAGGTAGGTTAAGGAGACCATCTTAAATTGGGACTGAGGGGATGATTTTGGATTGGAGTGGGTAAGGCTGGAGTTGAATTGTGAGGCTGGCAGTGGAGTGTTGGTGAGGTGGGTTGGATGATGGGGAGAGAGACATTGAAGGTCGACAACAAGCCATCTTTATACCTTCAATTGGTGCATCCACTCTGGCCTGAGAGATCGGGATGTGCTGCGGAGCAGTCATGCGCGTAGGTAGTGTACACCCGGGGAAATCACGCAGATTCCACAAGGACTCCACGTGGTAGCCGCGCGCAAGGTTGGACCAGCGGCTGGAGGTCCAGGGAATCACGGGGTCACCACCAGGAGGATCACCCGTGGATTCCACAGCAGCTTTTGGCTCTGCATGGAATCCCTGTGGATTCCCTGTGATCCCGACATGAAGGTCGGGCCCACGGGTGGATCACGCGTCCTTCAACTGTGGACTCCCAAGGAATCGCCATGATACCCACGCGCGAGTTGGGCCCACAAGAGGCCACTCAGCTTTCCCCCGTGGTTTGATTAGCTAGCCCAGGGCGGAGCGGATCATATCCGCGGGTAGTAAGTAATGTAGCAGAATGTGGTACTGCCAGGGTACCACGCGCTGCATTGAAATCCAAATGGCCGTTGTGAAAACATCAAAAAAAGAGATACATAGATGAAAAAAAGAGATAGATGAAAAAAATGACAAAGATAAAAAAACACAAATGAAATCAGGGAAATGTGAGAGAAATGATAGGGATGTCGGATTGGACAAAACAACCTCTCTCAATCTTTGCGGCGAAGATTGGGGATGATGGGTGAGCTCAGCACAACAGGCCTCAGGGCTTAATGGTCGTTGGCGGCCTTGCATCTCTTGAACTTGCGCTTGACAAGCTCAAGGTGGACTGGATGTTTGACGGTGAGGAAGATCAGCTGGCTGAGCTTCAAGGGGTTGACAAGCAGAGCACGGTGTTCATGTTGTTGTTGACTTGCCGATATCAAGCCCTCCTTTGAGACTCGCCTTTCACTTTGATGGCACTCCCTCCCAGCCAACTGAGCGCAATACAAGAATCCCTAGCAAGCACAAGATTGTCCTACAGACACAAACATACAAAAAAACCGCACCCAATCAACACTACATGTGACCAAGCATGCCCGATAAAAAATGCACCTTTCCCATAGCTCCGAGGCCAACTGCGACAAGCTTATTGAGATGGTCAGCAACGACAGAGGGCCTGGGAGCAGCGAGCATGCAGAGCACAATCGCCGCGCCACGGCGCTGGCGTTGGGCAATCTCTTTGGAGGTTGCATTGGGAGGCTCGTCGACGGCGGCGTTCTAAACGGCCCAGACAAGATGGACTATCCTCTTCATGTCGGGCTCGGCCCCTTGAAGCTTGAAGTCCAGGTGGTCTTGAAGAAGTGGATGGCCTCAAGCACCTCGGATCTTTGTGGATAGGCTGGTCACGATCGGCCGCAGCTTTGACGATGAAGGCGGAGAAAATTCAAAGTACCAACCAAGCCAAGGAGTGTGATGGACTGCTCGGTTGTTGCTGGATTTTGTCTTGGTAGGAGGCTTTGTCACACAAGTCCCTTGTTGCCCTGGGTCATCCAGAGTAATCAGGCCGGACCGGAAGTTTGAGCCGCGGCGGTTGCCATCAAATGAGCCCTAATCTCCCGATGAGCTGCGTTCTTGTCGGTTCCTCCCGGCAATGCAGGGGCAGCCGTGGGTTCCTCGTTGTTGAGAACGACAGGGAATCCACGGCTGCCCCTGCAGGTTGTGTGCTCGTGGGCTCCACCGCGATCCCACAGGCGGCCGTGGAATCCTCGTCATTCTTGACGTGGAAATCCGGCGGGTGGAGACGACGGGAAAGTCAGTCGTGTCCACGCATTTTCCACGGGAGGGTGGTACCGACGGGGAGAGCAGTGAAATCCACGTGGGTTTCACAGAGCCGGTGATTCCGTCGTCTCCACAAACCCGCGGGCCAGGAAGCACCCCCGCCGTGTACGGTCCGCACCTTTTTCTCTGTAGTGGTACTGCTAACATTTTCAATGCGTTTTAGACATCTAGGGAGCCCTGGAAGTCAGGGAGTGACTTTCCGAGGCTCCCGCGTACGGGTTGTGGAAGAGGGAAGTAACTTGATGTTGCTGACGGGTGCCGCCTCTTCCCCTCAGTTACCTCAGCCATAGCGAGAGGGCTAGAGTCTCTAGGGGTAGAGAAGTCGTGCTCCTCCACGCAGCTGAAGAAGAGGAGGAGAGAGACCGGAGGGACCCTCCTCTTTGGAGCAGCACACACGGGGTGTGTCGGCCAGCCGCATCAAATTCTCCAAACAACAGTCCAGTCGCAAGTAAATATGCAATGACTTTGAGGGTGATTGGTCGAAGTTTCTATGTATCAATGAACATTGGATTTTCCTCTCATCGGGCACAATAAGTGGGATCTAAGCCTCGCAGCTCACTCAACTTCGTGACGGGCTCCATTGCCTCGAGTCGGGGTTCTTTGCTGGGGACAGCGTATAGTATGTAAGACAAATTCATCTTGGGCGCGCACTCCGGTGTGCCTGCACTCACCAGGGCAACCCATAACCCATTCTTGCACTTGTAAGCATATTGGTCGTTGCCACCGCTAACGGCTGACTCCCTTCCGAGCCGCAAGGCTGGCGGGATAATTTATATCACAAGGACGCGTGTTAATGGGAAAAGAGCAACTTGACCGATTAGGGGTTCATTGATATTCTAAGGGATGATTGCCATAGGCATCTTGCTATCACCCCGCGGTCCCAGAGCAGGGTAGAACAGCATGACCGGCTCCCAGCCATCGAAGCATTACTGCAACTAATTTCATAATGAAATTTTCAACAGATTCTGCTCATTCTGAACCCTTCGTCATGTGGATGGTTTATCCATGCTAGATGTCGATCACAGCTTTTCATTTGCAAAGTGATAGATCCAGTAAATTAGACGAAGTGAATATTTCAAGCGTTGTTAGGCTAGCGGTAAACTGGGGCCTTGCCATGGCCTCGTCAGGGGTTCGACTCCCCTACAACGCATCGGGGGGCTGGAAGAGGGTCGGGCTGTCCCTCCCTTTTCCTCGGAGGTAGACCTCGGATGGAGTTGTGCCCAGTTCCGGTCCGAAAGTACCCTGCTGCCATTGAGCAAAGCTTCCCATATCTTTTGTTGGTTGTTTGCCAGATGAGCTGGGGTGCCAGAAATCACCATGAAATTTTGTGAGAAGTGCTGTTCCAGTCGCCAACGTTGCCGGGGGGTCTCAAAAACAGGTGAGCCATGAATTCTTTTGAGGTTTAGAGAAAATGCAACCAAAAATTAGTAGAATCACCTATTTGCACATTCTTCTTGATTGATATTGCGTTGGATTTGAAGAGCTTACAAGGAATGTGAGGATTGAGGGCATTCCCATCTTTGTCCACTTCGGCTGGGGCATCAGTGAATCCTTTTTGAGCGGCGTTGGGATCCTTTTGATGCTGGAAGTTGAACTCTTCTCTCGTGACTTTCCCGAGTGCACAGAAAACACAGAGCGTGGCGAACTTAACAAGTCTCTCCCTGTGCTCGGCGCGAGTACCCTCAAACTTAGCTAAGAGCATCTCCACCGCGCGGGACTATCTGAGGGACTAAAGCCTCAGCTCGGACTGCGGCGCACTTATAGTCCCACGCCCAAGGACTCTTTCACACCGCAAGGTCCTAAAAGTAGCACCTAGACTTTATGAAAGGCTGTGCCCCCAATTCCCCCTACTTCACCACCGGATTGTGACCGCGATAGCCAAAGGTAGCAACCAGAAAACTCACACACAACCAACATGGAGAACAAGGAGATTGACCGAGGCACAATCAGCATGGGTATTGACCCCAACGTACTGCAGATACTAATCCGACAAAGGCATCTAGTGGCAAGGTTCAGATCAACAATCAATGCGGCTCTTCAAGTCATGCCATTGCTGCTTGATGACAATGAATCCTGCAAGGACGTGGATTTTTCTTCACACAGTGGATCAAAACCAGGCAAACAGCCCAACCGTCCCTGCGACTTTGAAGGAGCCTACCAGAGGCTTGTGGGTCATTACTTTTGCGCACAGCCTTTCTACGATGAAATAGTATTCCGGAGATGTTTTCGAATGGGAAAGCCCCTCTTCTTGAAGATTGCAGAGGCTGTTGAAAATTTTGATCTTTACTTTAAGCTCAGGGCCGACGCGTTGGGAAAACCTGGGGTGAGGCCCCTTGTCAAGATAACGGCCGCTTTGCGAATGCTTGCGTACGGAGCCGCTGTCGACTGCAACAACAAATACTTACAGCTTTCGGAGTCCACGTCTCAAGAGTGTATGGGCAGATTTTGCAACGATATTGTTGCTATCTACTCAGCGGAATATCTTTGACACCCAACAACTGCCGACTTGGAGCAACTCCTCTCCAAAGGTGCCAACCAAGGCTTACCAGGCATGCTTGAATCGCTCAATTGTATGCACTGGAAGTGGAAGAACTGCCCATCCGGCTGGGTGGGAGCATTTCAAGGAAAAGAAAAGGTGTTAACTTTCTTTTTCCTTATGGTCCCTCACCGACTGCTTTGATGGATTGGGTTCCTTTGAATGTGTGATTTGCATTTATGGTCTATACTGCACATGTGATTGAATTGCCCTAGTCTCATGGCAAATCTTTCTAGTGGAAATATAGTGCCATGAAGGCTTATCAGCTTCAAAGAGCCCCACAGCAAAGGTGGGGTAGATGTACCATGCTGACTTGCTATCATTTTCAGCAACAAACAGTCATTCTTGAGGCAGTTGCATCACAAGATATGTGGATCTGGCATGCCTACTTTGGCTTGCCAGGCTCTCACAACAACATAAATGTCCTTGATACTTCACCACTATTTGAGAATCTCTTGAATGGTCAGGAGCTGCAATGTGAATACACAATCAATGGACACAACTACCAGCAAGGGTGCTACCTTGCCAATGGAATCTATCCAGACTGGGCAACCTTTGTGAAGACGTTCTTGCAGCCCCGGGGAGCAGACCAGAAACACTTTGCAAAGCTCCAAGAAGCCCGACGCAAAGATATGGAGTGCGCATTTGGGGCACTTCAAAGTCAATTTGCCGTTGTTGCTCGCCCAGCCCAAGGATGGAAGCATCACAACCTTGCAAACATCATGAAGGCATGTGTTATCCTCCACAACATGATTGTGGAGGATGAAAAAGGGACTTGCTTGAAATATACCTTTGACAAGAACCCTACTGGTGCGATCATCACGGAGGTTGACATCTCAAGAGATGGCTCATCGATTTCCTTTTCCAATTTCATCAAAAACTATCATTCAATGAGAGACTCTAGCACACATTTTCAGCTCCGCAGTGATCTAGTTAAACATCAATGGGAGATCAAAGGTCAACTTGAAGAAGAACCTTGACTCTATCAATATTATCTTTAATTTATATCTTCATTTCTCATTAGCTAGTTCATCTCAGCTAGCTAGTTTGTTTCTCCTTAGCTAGTTTTCTTGCTTTAATCCTAAAAAAATTGCAATAAAAAAAACTCAGGTTGCACCATTTGACTGATTGAGTGATTGATTGAGTGAGAGATTGAGAGCAATCAAGATAGGAAAGACAAGTTATTGAGGCTAATAGAGAGTTTTCAAGGTCAATAGAGGTTTATCAAGGCCAAAAACTAGTGATTGATAGCAATAGTTTTAGAGATAAGAAAAACAAGTGATCAAGAGCAAAAGAAAAAAAGTGATCATGCGCGATAGAGAGAAAACACAACAGTGATTGAGACCAAGTGCAGGTAGAGAGATTCATGTGGATTTTTCTTTCTCACACAGAGATTGGAGAATCTCCCTTCTCTTCAACCTTTCATGATGGACAGCTCAGAACTTGAAGCAGTCTCTGCATTTTGTGCCATGCGTTCTCCATTTTGTGCAATGCACTCAAGGGAAAGTGAATTGTTGTTCATGATGTTGTTGAATTGTTTGGATTCAGATGCAATCTTATTTTGAGCATCAGCAACATTGACTTTCCATTCTTTGTCTTTGGTTGCTATTTGTTTGAGTAACTTTGCCTTTTTTTGCAATTGGTTTTTCAAGTATTAAAGGATTTGTACCAGTACCATCAAGCTCAGAAACAGCATCGGATGGTGCGGGAGTTTGTGCTGCAGTTGATTTGGGTGCATTTGATGGTGGGGGATTGCTAGTAGGACTTACGGATCTCTTTTTCTTAGAAACTTTGGCTTTCTTTTTGTTATCACAACAGTAATTGGTCCACTTAGGGCTTTTAACAAGGAGATTGTAGCAACGCAAATGTTTGAAGTGAGTATGCTGGTCCTTGGTTTAAAGTCAGAGAGCTCGGTTTAACTGGTCCTTGACAGATGCACCACTCTGGTTGAACTGTCCAACCTGATTAACACAACCACAGAATTTGTTTATTGTGGGCTGCACGTTGTTGCTCCATTGCTTTTTCAAGCTGTTGGCTGGTTGGATTGGATAAGGCATAGCTTTGTGATACACGGTCAAAATTTGTTCCCAGAAAGTGCCTTCTTCTTGATTGGTTCCAACGGCGGGATCTTTGGATACCTGAACCCAGGCGCAACATAGCTCATAGTCTTTGGGTTTGGTATAAATAGGACCTTTTTTCTTTTCCTCTGGCTGCGTGGCTTGGCTCTTGTTGGGGGAGAGTTGTGGATCAATATCATCTGAGTAGGTAGCAAAAAAAGCCCAGTACTTGTTTAGTTATGACAAACAATGTTGAATAAGCAGAAAAGAAAAAAAAACCCACCGTGGACTTCATCGCCCGTGTTGATTTTTCTGGGGTGGTTTTTTCTTCTTGGCATTTCAGTTGAATGGAGAGATGACCTGGATTTGCTGATTTGGGTCGAGGTGTGGGGTGGAGATGTTGGGGGTTGTGTACACAAGGTAGTGCAGTATCACAAGAAGGTTTTCTGTGTGATATGTGGATGAGGGAGACTATCTGGGGAGCTATACGGTCTCAAAGCTGGGACTGGTATAGGGCCCGGAAGGTTTTTTCCAAGTTTAGGACCTCCTTTACTCCCTCCGGTGGAGGGACTAAATTTGGTATAGTCCCCCAATATAGGGCCTGCGGTGGAGATGCTCTAAGTCCTTCAATTGGAGGCGCGGGAGCGCTGTTGCAACCCTCCAAAGGAGGGACTTACGCCCTACCTTGCAAAACAATAGGCAGCAGACGTCTCTTTTCAGCCTTTTTTGCTTGTCCCTCTGTTGAAGCTACGCAAGGACAGCTAGGGCCAAGTCAGCTGCTTCAAGAGATAGCCAAGAAGCATGGCTCTCTGCTGGTATCTTTCTTTTATCTGTAAAAGTTGAACTTGATTTTTAAGAAAGAGACTAGAGGCTAAGGCGGCTGCGCCGCTGCGGGGTAAAGCCCTACTATTTTCTATCTTAGCCTCACATTCACACAATCCTTTGCAAAATCCTACCCCCAGTATTAGGAAGAGGTCCATGGACATCTAAGTCTGATCATTTTCCTGGTAAGAATGGGCATAATATTACTTACTTTGAAATAAATCAAGGAAAAATGTGACCAATATTATCCAAGAGTATAAAACATGATGATGAGGTAAGGAAAATGTGGAGAAGATGGCATTGGCATGTGTTAATCAATTAAACTACATACAGCATCTCTTGTTTTCATAAAATTCTTTTCCAAGGAGCAAAAAAACAAAAACATGAAAGAATACTGAAGCTCACTTGTCGGAGCAAGCCGCGAGTAGTCGGCAAAGAAGCTAGCTGTCTCGCAACATTTGCTTGGCAACCAGTTGCTTTTTTCGCAGACAAAAAAGAGGAGATGGGGAGGATGGTGATAGCGGGCATACAGGAGGATACAGGGGCTGTAGTATTTAGTTTCCCAGACGGGGCGCGAGCGTATGAGCCGCATCCTCTTCTTTCTTACTCGACCGTCCAGCAGCAGGCTGGTGTGGCCAACAGTCTCCCAGAGGAGGAAAAGGTGTGAAGGAAAGCGAGATAGGGTGATGGTGGAGTGTGAGGAAAAGGGGATGCAGATTGGATAAAAGGTTCAACTCTTTGAAAGTCCGAGCGATGCCGGCGGAAGCGCCGATAGCCTTTAGGGTGTAGTCTACGCGGTCAAGGCTGGCGGAGAGCCTTTCAAGGACAATGCGGCCAGCGCGGTCAAATATGAGATGGATGAGTTGTGGAAAGCAACAGAGAAGCGAGCACAGGCAAGTAAGAATGACTTTGACTTCCTTGTTCCAATTTTTCAATAACATTCTGTATATACATGATCCAGTTTATTCTGCATCACCATAATAGTAAGTTTCAAAATGGTTCAACAAGGCAAAAAAAAGAAAAGTCACTTGGTACTTCACGCATAATTTGTTCGGAAAGTTTGGCGGTCAAGTTGAAGTAAGCTAATGAGGGCTCTGAGCCTGGGGCTTTTGATGTTTGATTATTGCAGCGTCCACTAGGATTGGACTATTGGATTAGAGAATACATCAGGAATCATAATAGATAAGATGAAAAGTAGCCTTATTGAGAAACTAACGAACTGGACGAGGCCCTGGTTGGGGATCTGGACATCTGATCCTCAACCTTTTTCCGGGCCAAGACAATTGTCTGGACGTGTGGCTGGATGGCTTTGAGGGAGCGGATGAAGGCCAGCATTTGTGGACTCGGAGCTTCTCCTGTGGACTGCTCCCCTCAATCAATGCTGTCTCCAGTTCAGAATCCAGGAGCCTCTGTAGCTTGGATGGATTCAGAGCGCTTTTGGCTAAGAAGTGCCCGCCAGACCCGGCAATTCATCCCTTGCTGACTGGACCCAGTGGCCATGATCCCAATGGCATATTGGAGAACAAGGCGGGAGAGGGTGAAGAGGAAATGGTCGGAGCCCAAGACCGTGCTCAACGGAGGCCGACACCAGCCGCAGTGCAGGAACGGATCTGGGCAGGCGGTCGAGTAGACCAGCCAGCCATTGAGCGTGTTCAATTTCTCAATCATCACGCCAGTTCCTACGTAGTCTCATTGATGCCCCTCGAGCGATAGTACCGCTCCACAAATATTATCAGCGTCGTCAAAGGCACGTTCAGCAGGAGTTTTGTCTGTCGGAACGGGTTGCTCTGTCTTGGCTTTGTGCTCAGAAAGCGCAGCCAGTGAGCTAGTAGGACAAATCCAAGGAAGAAATTCTGCGTCTCCAGATATCGACGCGGCGGAAAAGCTTCAGGCTTCCTCTTAGGCGTGCTGACTGATTTTGGATCGGAGGCTGGAGACTTCTTAAAGGGATAACAGAAAAATTGGAGGATAGCACGGATTTGGGATAATGAGCCCAGATGGAAGGGAAGCGTATGATCTGTTCAAGCAAGAAAACCCCGTGTCAGTTTAATGAGGCCTGGAATTGAGCACTTAGAGGTACGGACCAGGACAGTTTGCCAAGTAGCAAGTGATAGACCAAGGGGGCACCAACTCGTACAACTGCCAGAATATCAATTGTTTGAAAAACAGGCTGTCAAGTAAGTCCAAGATGTTGTGCCACCTAGTGTGTTTTCTTCTGTGGATATACTGTCAAAGAAAAAGTGTGATGAGGGGAAGAGGAGAGAGTGATGACAAACCTTTGAGAACACTGAGTAAGATATGGTGAGTATTGGCAAGGATTGCGTTTGATTCGTGACGATTTCTGGTTCTGAGAACTGTTAAGAGTGGCGCAGGGGACAGAGTAACCTGTAACAACAGATAACTTTTGTTGGTCATTGCCAGAGTCTAGGCAAAAGCCAAGAGTGAGTATCTTGAGACGCCAAGACGCGTTGGCCCAGGCAAAGCACAAGCATGAGGCCAATCTTCTGCAGCTCTGCCTGGACCGTGACATAGCCGAGGCCCGAGAGCGCCAGCATGACAAGGACCGGAAGGCTGAGCGGCAGGCGGACATCAAGAGGCGCGCGGAAGAGATGAATCACTATGAGGCTAATCAAGAATGGCAAGAGCTCATCCGCCAGGCTCACCAGGCCACCATGCTTGCCTTCATCAGATTGCTAGGGTTGTGCGGTGCCTCTTAGGTGACTCGGTTTGGATGGTTCCTACTCCTTATGTATGCAGATGCGCACGCCGCGGTGATGATATTGACTATGGTATTCAAAATTTCATAAGATTTTTTTACATAAAATCATAAACTGCAATTTTGGCTGGGAGATGTCACTTTAAGTTTTATGCACGCTGACATCTCCCAGCCAAAATTGGCTTTATGATTTTATGTAAACAGTGGCATATGCAATTTTGAATACCATAGACATAGACAATGCCTTGCCGGTCCAGGCACCGCTGCGGAGGTCAGAGTTACATGCAGGGGCGTGGCGGTGGCGTGGTAGTCATGGCTTGATGAATGCAGCAGTCGCTTTTACTGAGGGCAATTCCCAATTGTCTATAAAGGAGGACTTTGGCTTGTGTGTTTGTGTCCCAGGGCGTCCTCTGCTGCTGTAATTCCAGCGTGCAGTTCGCCCTCACCCCTCCGCTGTTGCACTTGCGCAGTTTGAGGGGCTAAACTCGTTGGCCCCCCTTTGCATAATGCCTTCAATGCGGCGCGCTGGAGGCCATCCACCCACTATTTTAAACCCTGCTAGACAGGGATGGATAGTGGGTCTAGTTTGTGGTGTTTAGATTTTTTGTTAAGAACACTTTTTTTGTGATTTGTTTTTTTTTTGGAAGGGGGAACCCTTGCATTTTTTTTTTGTAATTTTGTTAATTTGTAGGGGGAACCCTTGATCTTTCTTTCTGTGTTTCTCTGTCTTTAATAAACTTGGATTAAGAGCTGCTAAGTTTTGACAGGCGTCAAAAGTATGGCTTTGACTGAGGCCTGTTTGAACAATGCCCTCCCAAAACCCATGAACTCCTTTTTGTTTCATTTGGGATTCAAGAGAGTTTTTGGAGGTATCCAACCTCAGGAAGGTGGCAGGTGCAAGTGCTGATGTAGGCAGACAAAACTGTCTACTCAGAATTTTGATAGTCTATAGCTGAGTCAAGATATAAAGAGTTGAAATTTTTGAAAGTTTTCCCCAGCCAAATGGGATTTCTGCTGCCTACTCTTTTGCAAGGTAGGGTGTAAGTTCCTCCTTCAAAGGTTTGCTTTGCAACAGCGCTCCCGCGCCTCCTCCAATTGAGGGACTTAGCTAAGTTTGGAGTACCCTCCTGCACGCGGGAGGGACTTGGGTGTAATGTCCCCCATTTGGCTTGAGGCTGCCCAGCCAAATGTTAAAAAATTCCTTCTAACCCACATATCACCGCATATCCCTCTGAATTTTGCAGAGCCTCTGGCACTATTACAATCAGCTTTTATTTCTCCATAATCTCATGTGTCCAAAACAACACCTACCACCATCCCCTGAAAAAAAGAATGATGTAAAAATTCCACCTGGGAGCCTATCCACAGTGCAGGGTAGTTACTTTACGCTACATTATCCGTGTGATATGCGTAACGTAACTTCTCTTGTTATCTGCTGCAACCCGTTACGTTAGTAGTAACGGGTCACCAATTGGATATCTTGTTAGCGTAACTGATACTTTTGCTGTTCTTTCCCAGCGGGTTGTTAAAGTAACTGAGAGTAACGCCTTGTAACATTGTGGCGAGCAAAATGGTACAGACGGTCCATGGTTCAAGATCCAGATGAAGACTCAAGATTCAAGTGAAAAGTTATCAAGATCAAGCCCTCAAGATTATCCATCTCAAATTTCAAGCTCAAGATTCAAGATGTTATGATTGTTGTTGATTTTTCTCTCTGTTCTTTTTGATCCATTGCACCCATCCTCTTATGTTACTCTCCTCATTTTTCTATGTGTGTGGTTAATCTTTTCTTTGTGCGTGTTTTGTTTTTTTTGTGTTGTGCAGAGCTTGTTTGTAGTTAGAGATGTGATGAACATGTCTGTGACATGTTCACTTCCTGGAGTCTGAGTTCAAACTTCGAACTCAAATGACACTGCCAGCATAACTGGCTGGGTTGAGGTTATCCCAGTTAAACTGGGATGCACTCAACCAATTTAAACTTGGGTGATCTCAACTGATGAAATATAAATCCAAGGTACCCCCCTTGGCTTTATATTAAATTGGTTGAGATCAACCAAGTTTAAATTGGTTGAGTGCATCCCATTTAAACTGGGATGACTTCAACCCAGCCAAATATGCTGGCAGTGTGATGGGGAGGCATGGCAGTCTTCTGATCCACGAAATACACCATCAAGATTCTCAGATCCTTATCCTCATCACCTCATCAGATCCTTATCAACCCTCAAGATCCTCATCAGCATCCCTTCCCAGATCCTCAACCCCCAAACCCACCAACAAGTCTCACTGACATTGTTGTTCAACCCCCTTTCTCTGGTTTTCTCAGATCTCATTCATCCTAGGACCTCACAGGAAGGCAGGCTAATCACCACTTTCCCTTCCAAGCACTGCCTACCGCCTGGCACGGTAGGAGTTCCACATTTGGTCCCCCAAGCCGGGATCGAACCAGCGACCTCAAGACTTACAGTCTCGCCGATTTTCACGGTTTCGAGACGCTTGGCGGTCCTCTTTCCTTTTCTTTCTTATTTTAGGTTTTTTTTTTTTCAGCGGCGGAGGCACAGGAGACTAAAAGTAAGTCCTCCCAATCGTGCACCTCCCAGGGTTTTGCTACATAAGTCAAGGCATTACTTTAGCCACCGCTGTGAGCCACTCGAATTCATCGCAGTTTTTTTTCAACCAGGTTTCCCCGCTTCTCTGCGATGGCCGAATCAGCAGCAGGCGCAAGGCACGTGAAGATCAAGCCGCAGGACAAAGGCTTGGTTTTTGACGGTACACATGTAGAGCGTTTTCTGGCCGACTATCAGCTGGCCGCAGGTCTGGACGGCGCGTCTGAGTTTGACATGGCGCAGCAGGTCCGGTTTTTTGTACGCAAGATGGAGGTCAAGGATGTGCTGGAGACACTCGATGGCTACAACCCCCCTAACTGGTCTTCTCTCAAAGCTGCAATGCTCGCGTATTGGGGTCAGGTTGACACGGCGCGTTTCACATTGCCGGATCTGGAGGCCCTCACTCAATTGTGGACCGCGAAGGGCGGGGTTTCGTCGGTTCGGGACTACCAAGTCTTCAAGAAATCCTGGGACCCAATTCAGGCCTATCTGGTGCGGAACGAGCATGTCGACTCCATTGAAGAACTCGATTCTATCAATTGTTTTCCCTTAGTTCTCAAGATCAGATCCGCGAAGCTCTCATCAAGAGTGACAAGATGATCACTACACCCGATAATAGATTCAAGCTACCTCCGTTGGATGATCTCCGCTCCGCCGTTGACGAAGTTATGCGAGGCCAGATTGCCTTGACCTTTGAGCTTTCTAGATCCTCTGATACTATCTCTGCGCCGCCGTTCAAGGATGCGAATGAAGTCATGCGGAAAATGGAAGCGGAGCGGCGCCCAACAAACAACGTCACTACCGCTCCGCAGGCCCCGGCGACCATTGATGAAATCACCAGGATGCTCCAGTCCTTTGAGCAGCGCCTGATGGAGAAGTTTGCTCTCCGCTCTCCGCCTCACTCCTCCGCTCTGCACTCCACTCCGCCCTCCGCAGTGCGGCGACCATTGATCTGTTACTACTGCCATTTCGAAGGTCACGGGACTGGCTGATGCTTTGAGCTCCAGAAGGACAAGGAAGATGAGCTTGTTGAGCAGAAGGGCAACAACTACTTCCTCCCAAGTGGTGCCCTGATCTCCTTTGATCCTAGTCGACCGATCCACCGCGTGGTGGCCTCCTTTAAGGCATCACACCCGTCTAGCAGCTTTGTTTCCGCGCCATTCAGGACTGGTTGCGGAGCTCTTCACCCGTGGTATCCACCAGTTTCTCCGACTCCGCCGCCTCCTTGTCACCCGATCCGCAGGCAAGCAAGGCCAGATTCATCCACCCCTAGTTCTCCGTCTCCGCAAGCAGTAGATGCCGTTCTTGAGAAAATATCCGCTCTCCTTGTTCCCAATCTCGCCACTACCGCTCCGCCCATTGCAGAGGATAGAAAGAAGAAGATTCCGTGCCCCTGTTTGGATTCCCGTCAAATCAAAGTGAAGCAAGATCAAGATTATCCCGCCACCCTTTCTGGTTCCAGTTCTGAGTTTGTTCCTAGCCACCAGCTCTGCCAGCCTGCAGAGATTTTGATTCCGCCGATCGGCCTCCAAGATGAAGTTAAACTATCTTTTCTGATCCGTGCTTGCGACCGCCTCCGCAAAGAGGCTAAACTATCTGATCCTAATCCAATCTCTGATCCTATTCCCGCTCCTTGTCCTCTGATCTCTGCGGACCGTCTCCGCTCTTCTACAGCTGTTCTCTGCAATGAGAATAAACTAGTTCCGCATGGTTTGGATGTGTTGGGTTTTGGTTTTCTGTGGAGGCAAAATGGAGTGCAAGTAAGTCCTCCCAATTGTGCACCTCCAGGGCTTGATGCCACTTTAGTTTTCAAAACCCTACCCTGTGCCACATTTGTGAGCAATTCTTGATCCCTTGGTTCTTCCGCTCGTTTAGGCCAGCTCCTTCAGTTTCAAGATCATCTCCAAGAGCCCCGGACTCCCTTCTGGTTCCCATTCTTTTAGGTTTTTTCTTTCAGTTCAACTTTGACTCAGCATAAGTTTATTTGGAGAGAAGAGGAGAGCAGTCTAGGGACAGACTGCAAGTTGGGGAGAGATGTGGTGAGCAAAATGGTACAGACGGTCCATGGTTCAAGATCCAGATGAAGACTCAAGATTCAAGTGAACAGTTATCAAGATCAAGCCCTCAAGATTACCCATCTCAAATTTCAAGCTCAAGATTCAAGATTTTATGATTGTTGTTGATTTTTATCTCTGTTCTTTTTGATCCATTGCACCCATCCTCTTATGTTACTCTCCTCATTTTTCTATGTATGTGGTTAATCTTTTCTTTGTGCGTGTTTTGTTTTTTTTGTGTTGTGCAGAGCTTGTTTGTAGTTAGGGATGTGATGAACATGTCTGTGACATGTTCACTTCCTGGAGTCTGAGTTCAAACTTCGAACTCAAATGATGGGGAGGCATGGCAGTCTTCTGATCCACAAAATACACCATCAAGATTCTCAGATCCTTATCCTCATCACCTCATCAGATCCTTATCAACCCTCAAGATCCTCATCAGCATCCCTTCCCAGATCCTCAACCCCCAAACCCACCAACAAGTCTCACTGACATTGTTGTTCAACCCCCTTTCTCTGGTTTTCTCAGATCTCATTCATCTTAGGACCTCACAGGAAGGCAGGCTAATCACCACTTTCCCTTCCAAGCACTGCCTACCGCCTGGCACGGTAGGAGTTCCACAACGTGGATAACGTGTTTGAAGGCCTGTATTACCCCTTGCTTCCGTGGGTTTTTGAAAAAAAAAACCTGTAGCTTGCGCTGTGGGCTTGCCTGACCCATGGCACCCCAAGGTTGAACACCCCTGGGCCCTATCCTCGCCATTTCCCCTCCCTTCCCACCAGAAAACGTCTTTGCCATGGCGCCGGGGAGTCAACAGCTGTCAGAAGAAGCTGAAGATAATGATTCTCAAAGCAACCAGTCCCAACTGCATTGGTCTAGACGTGCATCATTGGTAACAATTGGGCCAAATATGATCCCTACTTTGTCAGATTCTCGACTAAAAAACACCAAACCGTCAGGGCAATCTCAAAAAAGGCATGTGCTTCCTTCTTTGGAATCTGAGCAGTCAAATACAAATGGAAAAACAACAAAGAATAGAAAAAGTGTTGCTAAGAAACCTCGTCAAGTTGCATCTGTGAAAGCTACAAGCGGCACCAAGAAAATTACTCCACATCAGAAGACCCAAAAAGCCAGAGCCAGAAGTCCGCGGCGGAAAAATCAGTAAGAAGCTTGTTTTATTTATTCTTTTTAGAATATAACTGACAGAGTGGCTGCTTTATTTTGGGAAAAACGTTCCCTTGGTTTGTGTGATCACAAGACTGATAAACCAAACAAAAATTCTGACTATGACCAAGTTTCAGACAACGGATCAGTCAATATTCAAACTAGAGAAGTGAAAAAGAAGGAGGAAAAGTTTGCCAATGTGGCTGACTATGTCCATGATTCATTTTTCAAGGAAGGCAAAGCGGAAAAGGGGGAGAGCCCTTGAATTACTGGTGTCGCTGGTGTCACAAGGTTTACTCAACAGATGGAAATCTCACTATGAATTGTGACAGCTCCAATCAAGCCGGCAGGAATGCTAAGGGCTGCCCCAAAATTAATGAAGCTAAGGCTTCCGGCATGAAATTACCGCCCTCAATAGCCAAGAAGCGGCTGATTGATGGAAAACAAACCCCAATGAGCACATTTCTTCAAGCAAAGCCCGTCTTTGTCAACCGTGTCTTGAACCAGATCATTATGATCTGGCAAGTAAGACAGGCAATTGCATGGGCCTGAATTGAAGACTCAATCCTTTGTGCAGTGTTCTTATATGCAAACCCCAAGGCATTACTCTTTGGTAAACAATAGTTGGTGGAAGAGTCTAAGAGGCTTTATTGTATGTTGAAGACTACTGTGTCTGAGGATTTAAAGGTCAGATCAATTCATTGTAATCAAAACAATGTGATAATCTGCTTATCCATTTTTTTTGGTTTCTTTGAACAGAAACTTGACACTAAATTTTCCCTCATCCACAATGTTTGGACGACTAAGGGTAATAGATTTGCCTTCATTAGCGCGGCGGTGGCATACGTTGACTCCAACTGGGATTATGTTGTTCGTCATATTGCCCTCAAAATGAGCCCTTGGAAGCACCACGAGAATCTACTAGCCCGTCCGATTGTTGCTCTCCTGAAGAAACATGATCTTTACAAGAAGATGTTAGTGCAGACAACTGATTCTGGCTCCAACAACAATACCATGGCCAGCGCCATGTATCTTCTCCTGAACAATAATAACCTGTCAAAGGAATCCAATGACTCTTGCCAACACCTGGTAGTTACAATATGTTACGTTATTGAGCGTAATTTCTTATCACAACTACTCTTGTTATGGCGGACCGTTGTTATTGCTATCTGTAACAACTAGATTCCTTACTGTTCTTTAACGTAGCAAATAATAATTACTGTATTTCTTAGTTCTTGCTAACGTAGCGCCACCTAACGCGCAATAACAACTGTTAACGTGTTTGAAACCCTGCGCCAGGTCTTGTACTACTTTGTTTGATACCACAGGGGCGCAGGACCAATACAGTTGTACTGTTGGATTTTGCAAAATCCAACAGTACAACTGTGTTCACCCCTGATTTTTTTTTGTTTGACACAACAGGGCTGTTCCCTCTTTCTTGCTGCTTCCAGTTCGCCAGACTTTCCATTCCAGTCAATCAAATATTATTTCTTTGAAATTTCTTGTTCAGAAGTAACCTACCAATTAAAAAATGCCATCAAAAAACCTGCCACAGAAGGGCACTCAAGATCCAGACGCCATTGCCAGTGGATATGCGACCAACCAATCTCAACCCCGCCGCTTGACCAAAGCTTCATCTGCAGTTGTGGAAACAAACATGGTTGCCACAGCTCCCGACTCCCGTGTCAGCTTGAGCAAAACCGCCAAAGCTCCGGCCGCTCCTTCTTCAAAATCTGCTTGCCGGCCGACCAAGCAGTGCTCAGTCGGCCGCTCCAGCCAAATCAAGGGCCAAGAAAAAATGGATAATAGAAGACAAGTCCTCCGCAACTGAAGCAGCTCAGGTTCCCGCTATTGTTAGAAAAAAGAAGACCAAGTCAAAGAAATCATCCAAAAAAGTGCGCATATAAGCACTTGAGATGCTTAAATTTGATTTCTTGAATGGTCAAGTGGATACTGATTGGACATTTCTTGATGGTAATTATTCTATCTTGTTATTAGGCAAACGCAAACGGGCAAGACTATGACTATAATCAAGAAAGCAACAACTCAATTGAAATCCAGCCTAGGGAAGCTAAAAAAAAAAAGGAACAGGAGTTTGATACAATCTTTGAATTCTTTGAAGAACCTTATTGGAAAAAAGGTGACAAACCCAACACACAGATCAACTACAAATGTAAATGGTGTGAAAACATCTGTTGTGCGCACAAGACATCAACCTTGAATTTAAAGGTCCATTGTGATGGTTCAACACAGTCAGAGAACAGAAGCCGCAGGTTCCCCAACCAAGATAAAGCAAAGGCTAGCGGTGCAAAATTGCCTTCCTCAGTAGCTGAACGCAATCTTGCCAGAGCCAATGGACCTGGTGGTGGTGATAGTAAACAAACTGTCATCATCAGGTTTCTTCAGACCAAGCCCGCGTTTTTCAATTGAGTTCTCAATCAACTCATCATGATTTGGCAGATCCGCCAGGCCCTCCTGTGGACTAGGATTGAGGATTCTTACCTTTGCACGGCTTTCCAGTATGCAAACAACAAGGCTGTTTTTTATGCCCAAAGATGGTCCGCTGATGAGTCAAAAAAACTCTACTTGATGCTCAAAAAGAATGTATTTGACAAGTTGAATGTACGCCGTGGTTTCTTTCTTATGTTTCTTGTTTTTTAATACTAACATTTCATTTTGCAGAACCTTGACACCAAGTTCACCCTCATTCATGATGTATGGACAACAAAGGGGAATTGATTTGCATTCATTGGAGCCTTGGTGGCTTACATCAATTCAGAATGGGAGCAGCGGTGGGTAGATACGTTCTCCAAATTGATAACTCTGAGGGTAACGTAACCTTTACAGTTACGTTATCTGCTAGTTACAGATATCTAATTTGGAGTTACAATATCTCCTGCAGAAAATGGGCTCCATTTTATCTAGTTGCGTTCCCTGGTTATTTTGAACAAAACCACACCAGGGGAGATATGTTCCCACTCCCCAGGGAGTCCCTTACTGTAAATTTTTTCCATAACTGTGCTGGAGGCCTTTGGTAAAGAAATATTGAATAGGTATGAACAAGACTGGAAGTCAGCTTGAAATCAGTTGGAAATCATCCTGAAATAAACCATAACTTGCCAAGGAATAATCCAGAACTCATCTGGAATTCATCCAGAGCTCATCCAAAATATAGGACTTTCTTGGCTCTATGACCAGTGTGTCCTTTTCATGGGGATGTGAAAGGCGCAGTATGTCATATTTTCCCCCTCATGTACTCGCGTACATCAGGGGGACAATTGGTGTCTCAACACAAATTTTTTACTTTTCATGTGGCTGTGAAAGGTCCATCCTGTGATATTTCCACCTCAATGTACGCGCGTAAATTAGGGTGACTATTAGCAAAGTGCAAAAAAGTTCACTTGCATGTGCACATGTGGATTTTGAAAAGCAAAAAAAACAAAAAATTGCACAATCATTTTTGTGAAGAGGCCAGGATATGTGGCCAAACTGGAGTGGCACTGCAATCCAACCTTGACTTACCTCAGACTTTCACCCCAATACAATAGTTTATCACCATTTTTTTAGCCAAATTCAAATTAATTACAGCATTTCCAAGAAAATGGGTTTCACTAATTTTACTGCAACATTACCACATTCCAAAATTCTAAACCCAATAATACCAAGTTGAATTTTACTTTAATTTTGTACATGAGGGCATATAATGTGAAATACAAGAAACTCATTTTTTTTTACAGGAATTACATTCAAGAATGGCAATTTTGCTTTCCTATCCTTTGATATCATCAAACAGGAGCAATTGATGAGTTGGACTTGGGTGAAATATCATTTCATCATATTTTTTCCTCTAGTTGTACCTAGAAAACAAAAGAATTCTACACAACATTGTGTTGACTCCCAAATCAATTCTGAATGACTTTTGACTCACTTCTGCATCCACTTCAATTCATTTAGGGATGAGTTACTGATGCACATCAGGCTCACATCCAACCAAAACTCACATCAAATTCAGCTCTGGCACTCCCTGGGGAGTGGGAACATATCTCCCCTGGTGCCAGTTACATTACATTTTTTCCCAGATTTGGGTAACTTTGGTGTAACTTTCTGGTAAAGGCCCTGATTTGTGGTTGTTTTTATCAATATGAGCGAGATGTTTGCTCAAGTTGACACTAAACAACCACATAAACTCAGTATGCTGCCAGGAAGCCAGATTAAAAGTTGTTCAGAGTGAGGGTTGAACCCACAACTTCAAACATCACCAACCTCAGAGAGGCAAGCCTTAACAAATAAGCTAAAGACATGAAACTACGGGCAAATAGGTGTCGTTGCAGCCCGCAGCGTCACCTGACGTTGCATTTGGGGTTGCGGCCGCAGTAACTGCGCCTACTTGCGCAGTCACGTGGGCTTGCAACAACAGGGTGACGCTGCATCCCCCAGCGACAGCTACATGCCTGTAGTGTGATACCAAATTGCTCTTTTTTTCAATAATCTCAACCCCCTTTGCAAAAAGCCCCATATCAAAAAAGTTATGTTACCAAAAACCTAAAAAAATCAGGTTGAAAAAAAAGTTACTTTACTATAATTTACTGCCCAAATTTTGTATGTTACCAAAATGGCCAATTTGGATAACTAAAAAGATGTTATGTTATCCAATTTCACTGACGTAACGTATCTGCCCACCGCTGCTGGGAGTACACGGTCCACCACTTAACTCTCAAGATGATTCCATGGAAACATCTGGGACATTTACTTGCGCGTCCAATTGCAAGCCTCCTTGCAAAGAAAAAACTTTTCTGGAAGATGTTGGCGCAGACTACAGACTCCGGCTCTAACAATAATACCATGGCTAGCAAGATGTGCAGTTTAATTTACAATAATGAGCCACCGGAGACCGACAGATGTGATCCAATGACTATGCACATCCGGTGCTTCTGTCACATGCTGGCTTGGCATCTCTCTTGCTGAAAACACTGCCTCCAGCAAAAGCCAAGGAGTCAGTACTTGGCTTTTTCCCCGTTCTAGGGAGACTTGTAGAGGAAGACAAGGATGCGGCTGTAACCCCGGCTAGCTCAGCCTCAGGGGTTTCTTCAGACCCAAAGACCCTTGAAACTCTGTTGGATGATGATTGTGTTTCTCAAAGTGACTACGGAAACGCAGATGATGAGCTCTCTGATACCAACATGGCGCCAGCTTCAGCTCTCAACACTAAAATGGCTCCTGACGTTGATTCAGACAAAGAACCAGTCACATCAAACAAATCAGCAAAACATGTGAACACTACCAAACTTCACAAGCTCACAACTAAGCTGGACGTTGTAATTAAACAAATCACCCGCTCTGCAGCTCAGCAAGCAAGTTTCAATCACATGGCCAAGAAGTTGGGTGCAAAGTTTGCACCGTTGATTGCCGGTTACGGCATTCACTAGAATGTAAAATACAAAAGCCACAAGAAGGCAATTGAAGCTCGAGAAGTTATAGACAAACTTCTCAAGGAAGATCAAGGACAGGACCAGACTGGTGTATTCAACAATGTCCTTTTTTCTCCTCAAGATTGATACTTGATTGACAAGTTGAATCGCGAGCTTGAGGTGTGTTATTCACTACATGAGATGATTCATTGCACTCTCACTGACCAACATAAACAGGTTTTTGTACAACTCACAGCTCAAATGGAGGGCAATCAGGCCACCAGAGCGCACATCATCCCCAAATACTTGGAGCTTAAGGAGCAGCTCACTGGGAAGATAGATTGGGCGCAAGAGACGGATCCACTGTATCCAATGTACCACACCATGCAGGCACAAGTTGAGAAGTACTTGAACAAAGCTATGCAGTGTGAGACACTGCTCATTGCCACCATTATTCATCCATGCTACCGTATGCATATCTTTGAGCTTGTATTTGGAGTTGAAAGTAGGGAATTCAAGGAGTGCCTTGCACTACTGAACCGCCATTTCCTGGACTACAAAGCAAAACCAGTTGTTGGATCAGCTTCGGAGGAACCATCTGAGATCACACCCATTGAAAACCCAGCAGCGGCGGAGCCAGACTCTCTCATGGCTTGACTTGCATCACATATAACCCAGAAATCAACTGCGCAGGACAACAAAATTGAAGCCTTCCTTAAAGCTGAACTTTCCTTCACTAGCAAGTCAATCAACGATAAGGCCTCTCCATTGAGGTGGTGGAGAGACCACTGCACCACCTATCCAACTCTCTCTCGGATGAGATGCGCGTATCTGGGGGTATCTGGGAGCTCATGTGCAGTAGAAAGACTGTTCTCTGCTGCTTCCAAAGTCTGCAGCAGTAGGAGGGGTGGCTTACTCCCATCAACCATGTCTCACTGCGTGAGCAGTATGATGTGGCTGCGGGAACAGGTTCCTCTCACCGGCGATTTCAAGGAGGCCGGCAAAGCTTTGAAATCATTGGTGCCTGTGCCAAAAAGCAAAAATGTCATGTGATATGCCTGTTTTATGTCTTTGTAATACAGATTTTGCTACAAACAACGTTTAACAGGCCGCCAGCCCGTTATTTTAACGTAATGTAATATGGAAATCCTTCCCAATAAAAATAACGCAACGGTACTAATATAAAAGTATAAAAAATCCAACTAACGTTAACGTGCGGCCATTAGTCATGGTAACGGCCACAGTAACGCGCCTCAAATTGATATGTTATTGATACGTTAGTGTTACTGGTAGCATAGCTACCCGGTCTTGCTCTTGAGACCCAGCCAGCATGCACATTAAGTGCTTCTGCCATAAGCTCGCTTTGATCGTGAATGCCGGCTTGGATTTGTTGTTGCTTAAAACTTTGCCTCCTGGGAAGGCTAAGGAATCAGTCCTTGGATTCTTCCCTTTCCTCGGAAAGGTACTTCAGGAGGATGAAACTGAATTAGCCAATGGAGCTCCTGAAGTCAAACTAGCCCCCGGTCCAAAGACAAACCCAACTGAATTTGAAGACAATGATGAGGACAAATGGCAAAGCAACTACGGCAATGCCAACAATATTTCTGACAATGATTCTGCTGCTGCTGTCAATAAGAATCAAGGCGTAACCACCGGCACCGCTAACATTAGGGGGTTTCAAACATGGTGCAGGTCCTGTTGCAGGAACCCCTAATTCAGGAAGAAATCAGGACAAATGCAACACACCCTGCATACCTGCACCCAAGTTTACCAAAAAAACATGCAAAATAATTTGAAAATTCTTTTTGCAGAAACTTTGTTTACCTGAAATGGGGTTCCTGAACTGGGACCTGCACCATGTTTGAAACCCCCTATTGTGAAAAGGGCTATCCAAGGCGAGCATACTAAGACAACAAAGCTCCAGGAACTCATCTCAAAGCTTGATGTTGTGATCAAGCAGATAACTCAATCAGCCGCCCAGCGCGCCAACTTTGAACGAGTGGCCAAAGAAATGAATTTTAAGGTCTCCCCGTTGATTGCCTGCTATGGCATCCGCTGGAAAATCAAGTAACAGAGCCACCGGAAAGCCATTTATGCGCGGGAAGTTATCAATTGCTTGCTTAAGGAAGACCAGGGCCCAAAACAGCCGGGGCATTTTGACAATGTTTTCTTCAGACCTTGTGACTGGAAGGAGATTGATGATCTCAACCGCGAGCTTGAGGTGTGTACACTGCTCCTCTAATCACATGATTGGTCTTTTTTAACACATGTATCTGGTTTTTTTAACTAGGTTTTTGTTAAACTTACATCTCATATGGAGGGAAACCAGTCGACCGGTGCCCATGTACTCCCAAAGTACCTGGAGCTCAAGGACTAGCTTTCCACAAAGCTGGGTCGCGCCAACAAGGAGGATACTTTGTATCCAATGTATCATGCAATGCTCCAAAGGGTGCTTAAGTTTTTGGACAAAGCCATGGCCTGCAAGACCCTGGTGCTTGCCACAATCTTACATCCATGCTTCTGAATGCACATATTCCTGTGTTTTTAGTTGGAAAAATTCAAATTTTTATTTGTGCTCACCATAAGTCTCAAGATATCACCACATGGACTTCAGAAATGGAATCTGCGGCCAAAATAACCCTTATTCACCCACTTTAGCCACCCTCATATCTCTAAGTCTGCACCCAACCTGGATGCGGGTGGTTGGGATTAGAGAATGTAAAAAGGTACCTGGCACCACCCGCACCTGCCCAGCAGTGCCGGGTGCCTGTTTTTTGGCAAAAAGTGGTGCGGAACCCGGGTACAGCTTGTCCCTGTTGTGACATGTAGTTAGTTCTTGACTGCGACAACTGTCACAGTGTTTTGTAGATAGTACATCTACATGATTTTCTTACTATGTAATAAAATCATCTATCCTGCAAGCTACCACTCCAACAGGTTATGAGCCTATCTCGCTAGAGTAGCTCGTTTTTTTTGTTTTTACCATCACACGTAACCGGCACTACAACGAGTCAATCACCAGTAGTCCCTTCTGGACAAGCAGTAGTCCTTTCAGGGCGAGAAACAGTAGTCGGCTGGCAAGCATTTTTTTTTCCCTTTTCTCTCAATCATTTTCATACCAATTGACAACCTCCACATTTCCCTTTTATCTTGACCATTCTTGACCTCATCTTCAACGTCAACCTACTCCATAATAACCGCTTAAGAGTCTGAGCGGGGCTAGAGCTAGAATCTTATAGGACTGTACTGTGTGGCTAACGCTCTGCAGGCGTTTAGGTTGGACTAATTACCCATAACCACACAGACAGAACTAGGTTTGACAAAAATTGAAGTCTTGCAATATCGGCTGAAAAGACGGGTGGAGTTAGTTTGTCCCTCAAGCACCCGGATCAACCAATCATCCACAAACATCTACCTTCCCTTCCGCCGTTTTTCACTTTTTCCCCCGTATTTCTTTTCTTTCCCCTTTTCTGTTCTACAATCATCCTGTCAACCATCCCCACCAATCAAACATGTCCGACAACAAGCTACCTCCTGGACAATTTGTCCCCAAAACGACGAGCCGCCTGGGCCCGATTCCCGGCCTCCAAACAATTGATTGCACCACCCCCAAGAATCCCACCCTTAAAAACATTCTTGGTTCTCAAGTCTTGACTAACAACTTCTTCCAACGCAAAATAGGCCGTTTTCCCTCCAACCACAGCCAGACAGAAGGACCGTCAAGCTTCAATACTTATAAGGGCAAAAGCCTGGCTTTCTCGGATGATGTGCCGGAGGAAACGACCTTCCAACCTCGTCTTGCGGGTCAAAACATCGGATCTTCAGCAAACAACTGGCGCCGCACAGAACCTGCGCCTCACCTCGCCGAACCAGGGCCAAGCCAGTCGTCCACTCAGGACCGACAGGATGGTCAAACCCAATCTCATCACAAAGATTCTTACGGAACGCTGGGACAAAGCAACACTACACTCTAGCCCTCTGCCGGAGGGATACACAGCCAACACAGAAGATGATATAGATGGGATTAACAGTTCCGACTATCTCTCTATTGTTGGGAGCCTCAGTTACGTGGCAGTTGGAACGCGACCCAACATAGCGTATAGTGTTAATTATCTGGCAAGATTCTCCGCCAAGCCATCAACACTCCATTGGAAAGGGCTGAAGCATCTCCTAGGCTATATTTCTAGCTCAAAAGATACACCGCTCCACATCAAACTGAGAAAGACAGACCAATTGCCAGTGGAATGCTTTGTTGAAGCCAACTGGGGAGGACCAAACTCAAGATTGTCGTATGGGGTGATTATGCGCCTGTACGGAGCTCCTATCATGTGGGTATCAAGAAGGCTTGTCACGGTGGCCAGCTCAACTTGCCAGGTGGAATATATGGCCCTTGGACACGCAACAAGACACGCGCTCTGGATCCGGAATCTTCTCTACAACATCATAGGGGCAAATTTCACTGTGAACATATTTTGCGACAATCAGTCGGCCATCAAAATTGGATGTGAAGACGCCTCAAACAAACGGACCCATCACATTGAGCGTGACTTCTACGTCACGAACCAGGCTCTTTTCGAAAAGAAGACTTATTGGCACATGTTGGCGTGAGAGCATTCACCACTTTTGGTGGTGGTGGATGTTTTTCCGCCATGACCATCACAGTTTCAGCCAAGTTCATTGTTCCTCCTGGCCAGAGGTACTTGAGCCAGCAGTGGGCAGATACGTTATCCAAAATTCCGCATTTTTGGTTTGTAAATTTGAATTTTGCACACAAAGGTTCAAGTTATCAGCAAGATTTAAAGATCAGGACTTTGTAACACCATTATCTTAAATTTGTGCCAAAAATATCACATTTTTATAGAGTGGTTTCCTTCTAATCATTGATTACGCAAGAGATTTTCAGTTATCTGTAACTTAGTTACAGATAACTGAAAATCTGTTGCGTAATCAATGATTAGAAGAAAATTACTCAAGAAACATGGGATTTTTTTTTGTTGAGATTCAAGATAATAGTGACAAAAAGCCCTGATCTTTAAATCTTGCTGATAACTTGAACCTTTGTGTGCAAAATTCAAATTTACAAACCAAAAATGCGGAATTTTGGATAACGTATCTGCCCACCGCTGCTTGAGCATAATCTTGTGAATCCTGTCAACTCAGAATTCATCCACTCCCTCTCCATCATCCCCAAGTGAGCTTTCAAAACTTTGTATTTGGGGAATTTCCTTTGGCCGCTTACTGGCAGAAACCTTTTCTCTTTTTTTCATACTCTTTGTCTTTTTTTCGACATTTTGGACTTCCCATCATAACACTCTGTCATAACGGGTCATCACAAAACTCACCCCGCCTTCGCCTTCCTCTCCTACCCGGCATCGCACTCCCACGACATACCGGAAATGCACCAATGTGAACCTGTCAAGAAACGGAAAAACATCTGCACCGGACGAAGCAAGCTGACATCAATATGCAAGCTAATCTCGCAGATGGTTTATACACCCAAGTCGTTCGTTGAGGCCTTCCTTAAGAGCAATGACATCTTCATTTCTGCTCAGAAACGGTATTGGTCAACCAAAACTGGATGGCCATCCACTTTGCGGCTACTGAAAACCATCCGCAATTATATCAGTCGCAAACAAACAGGAAAAGAGTGATGGGAGGAATTTATCCTGGAGGAGGTGCTGTATTCTTATTTTTCTGCTTTGTTTTTCTTCAAATTATTGGCTGACTTCTCTTGAATTTTTGATCTTGTCAAAATCCAGGCCAGCAGGATAGTCAACTTTCAAAAGCCGCCAAAGGGCGCTTACCCAGAGGGTGCTTACCACAACACAAAAAATATCTCAGCTTCCCTTTTCACTGACGAGTGTAAGAAAGATCGCGGCGAGGCACTAGTCACCGGAGACATGCCATTCCTCTTCAATCTGATTCATGCCAAACTCAAAAAACAACTTCTCACTGCGAAAAGCCCAGCCAATGACGACCGAGAAGATTCCGACGATGAAACTGACCCTGTCCCCGAAACCGACCTCCAAGGAGATGGCATGGATCCGAACGACGAGTTTGATGTCAACTCACCTGTTGACCATAACAAGCGAGCCTACATGGTAAGTTTCTTTTCTTGATTCAATCCAAGACTATGATCTTCTATTTGAAATGCTGATTCTATTTGATTCTTATTTTATTCAAGGTTGCAAGAACAATATGCTCGATGGTTGCGTTTGTAGCTAATCAAAGAAATAATGGCGACCAGCTGGCTAATTCTTTAACATTTCTTGCATGCGGGGTCTCGGATTGGGTCAACATCTTCCTGAATTACATTGGCCTGTCTTCCTCGCGCCGTCTCACATGGATACCCGGTAAGGAACAGATTGCCGACGTTTTGACAAAGGCACTTGGTAAATCAGCGCACAAGAGGTGTGGCATGATTGTGCAAGGTTACGGTCAATAATTCTTTTGTCCTTCCAACCTATCCACTCAGTTTTTTTTCTCTCTCTTTCATCTGTTGCCAGTTTCTTGTCAAGGGGGGGGATGTTGTGACATGTAGTTAGTTCTCGACTGCGACAACTGTCACAGTGTTTTGTAGATAGTACATCTACATGATTTTCTTACTATGTAATAAAATCATTTATCCTGCGAGCTACCACTCCAACAGTCCCCAGCCAGAGAGCCAGGTACTCCGACCCATTGCCACCTTTGGCTGGCCATTGAGGGGATCAATCACTCCTCTGAATGGCTGGCAGAGGATGATGAAGCTCCCGCGCACTCCTTTGCACTCCTTTGCGCACTCCCGGAACTCCTCAAGTGAAAGCTGTTGTGAAACCTGAATCATGCAAGACAAGATGTGCAAATCTCAACCATGAATGTCACCAACTTAAACCTAACTCAACCAGTGTATTTCTCACACTCAGATCTCTGTTCCGCGCTTTTTAAATTGCAACACTTGCCAGACCAATCCACTCCCCTTCTTTCAACAAACATTCTTCTACTAATTCATGATTGAACACCAAAAATTGTCTAAAATCTTATCAACCAACCTACTTCCTTCAGCCAATAACAATCAACAGAAAAGATTATCACTCATTTGCAGTCATCTAATCATCTCTTCAGCTTGGTGAGAAATGAAGAACAAAAACCTGTCTCTCTCATTTGTAACTTGGATCCTTGATTGTCTTATGTTTCTTTTACTGATCTATGTTTTTTCCTATTTTATAGTCCTGTGTCCTACTTGTGTCCATTGTCCTTTCAATCTTTTCTAGTTGTCTGTCTACATTCATCATGAATCTATTGGGTATCAGCTACAGTGACTTTTCCTTTTTTGTTCATGTCTACAGTGCGGGACACCAATTTTGTGCTAGCCCCCTGGGGGTGTCCAGAATGTTGGGCTCGAGAAATTCACAAAAATCCCCCGATACCCCAGGGGTTGTGGGGAGGGTTAGGGGGGTGACCAGTGTAAAAATTACGAGTCCAAGTGCAAGATGGCGCCTATGACAACAGCACAAAGAGCTCAGATCAAAAGACAAAGAAAAGAGTCCTTAATTTGAAGAAAATCCTCCTCAAGCCAACCAAAAAAGCCTCTGAAACCCTTCTTGCAGCCTCAAAAACCACCTGTTGTCCTTATTGCTGACAAAGACAACCCTATTTTAATTGAAAGCGACAATGAGGATAATTTTGGTCTATTCAAAACTCCTCTTTTAGAAAAATATCAAGAAGAAGAAATTGCTATGGCTGAAGAGGCTCAACAGATGCTTAATTGGTGTTGCAATGGCAAAACCTCCAACAAAAATGATGAAGTTGACGAAGCTACCAGGAAGATCTTGTGGCCAATCTCGTACTCAAAGGATAAAGAAGAGCAAGCGCAGAAGAAAAGGCAAATTCTCAAAAGTGGAAATTCAAAGTACAAGATGCCAGTTCCTAGCTCCGACCCAAACTCAAAGAAACTTGTTCTTTTCCTATGAATACAAGGCCTTGGTTTTGTACTGCAATTCTCCAAAACCCACTATAAGTGCATAATATACACTTAATACATATTCTATATGCATAATGCACCTCCATAGTGCCATACTATGGCCTGTAAGTCCATGTGTCCCATATCCAAACCACCCAAAAAGTGAAACTTTTTTCTGAGCAGTGCCACAGAGCTGGCAAGATATTTATAGAATCCCCTAGCTCTGTAGAGCTCAAAAATTTCTCTTTGGTGTATTGTACATGATATATGTAAACCCTGATAGGTCTCAAAAAATAAAAACATTTTTGCAGGCGCGGGCTAGCACAAAAGTGATGTCCCGCACTGTAATCCTTTTTTTTTTCTAGTTCTGGTCTTTGTTTCTTTGCAATAAAAATTCTCAGGTTCTTTAGGGGAGTTTTTCCTCTTCTTGATGCCATCAAGAGGAGTTAACCATTCCCTTCATGGCATCCAGAGGGGGATGGACTCCCATTGGTGCCATTTAGTGGAGTACAAACTCCCCTTGATGGGATTGAGGGTGTTGTGTACTCTCCTTGATGGGATCAAGGGGGTTGTGTACTCCCCTTGATGTCATTGAGAGGAGTACACCCCCCCCCCCCCCCCTCGATGTCATTGAGAGGACACACTCCATCCTCTCAATGACAAGGGGAGTGTTTCCTCTCAATTACATCATGATCAAAGGGAGTACACAACCCCCTTGATTCCATTGAGGGGAGTGCACCATCCCCTCAATGACCAAGGGGAATATATAGAGACTAGAATACATATCCCCTCAATGGCATTGAGGGGATTCTATCTTCCTTGCAATGCCGTAAAGGGGAGTGTTCCCCCCTCAATTTCATCAAGGGGGTGCACTCTGTTAAACATCAAACTGAAGGATTGCAATTTATAAGACAAAACAAAAAGAACAAAAGATAGAAGAAAGTACCTGAAGGCAAAAACAACAAAGAGAAGAGCACGAAACAATATATTTGAGGAGAGTAAGACAGAAGAGCAGACTAAAAAAGAAAGAGGTCAACAGGAGAGCTCAGAAGTAGAGAAAGGGTTTTGGAACATACAACCAAGAAATTTGTTTGAGGGAGAGGTGAAGGATCTTGAGGCTTTGGCGAGTTTTGAAGATAAATGTTTGAAGGTCTTTGGGAGGAACAAACAGTCCAGACGGCGATGTGAATAAAGCAAGTGAGACTGTGAAGTGATGTATCAAAAACGAGTCGAGTGAGTTCCCCAAGAGAAGGAAACGAGGTAAGAGAGATGTTGGGTTTAAATATTCAGGAGTGTTGGAGCTTTGCGGGTGAGAAGAGTTGAGTGAATCAAGAGGTTGAGATGAGCGGTTTTGAAGCTGATGTTAGCATTTGTCGGTTTGAACGTAAGAGGCGAGCTTGGGAGTCTGAGGGACTAGAGGAAGAAGAGATTATTATCTAATGGTTGAGTGACATCCGCGAGACCACAGAAAAGCTTAAGCTGAGGCAAGAGCTTGAATCTTAACACACTCTTCTTGATGACCGGTCTCTGCCAGCCATCAAGAGGGTAGTAAGTCTTCAGGGCCCCCCTTTGGGGCTTGGGAGTGAGTTTTGATAAAACAAAAAAGCCGGCTGGTACCTGCCTGGTGGTGCCAGATGCAGTGCCAGATGCCTTTTTTTCTCAAAAAAAAAGTGCAGGTACCGGCGTTGCAACTGGTAGCCAAGTCTGTTTTGAAATTCTCTAGTTGAGATTAAGGATGGCATTTGGTACCCGGGTACCAGGATTTTTTTTGACCAAAATTAGGCACCTTTTACTGCCTAGGTGGGTACCCGCGGTACCAGAGGTGGTGTACCTGTGATACCTTGACCCAATGGCATGGCAATGCATACATTGCAAGCTGGAGGCAGCGGTGGGTAGTTATGTTACATTGGGTTATCAGTGCTATTTGTGTAACATTAAATTTCATTATCAGCGCTATTTGTGTAATGTGACTACCTGCTTTATCCACTGTGCCCTGTGAAGTTACAAGTAAAAGGCTGTTTAAGTGGCATATGGTTAGCGTAACGGGTCTTTTTCCGACGCCGTTACACTACATTTATGGTTTTCAAAGTTGGAATTCATCCATGCATAAATGCGTAAATCATAAATTCATAAAAATTCTTTGGCTGGGAAAGCCAAAGATTACTTAAGCAGATTAGTGAGATCCCCTGCAAACAAAGTTTTATGAATTTATGATTTATGCATTTATACATGCATGAAATTCAACTTTGAGGACCATAATTATTGCTTGGATAATTCAATAACAAGCCCTCAAGGGCCGTTTTGGCGCTAAAATTGGCTTTTTACCTGGCGCATCATGAGCCCCAATAATGTAAAAAGCAGAAAAAACTGATTCAAGCAGTGGTGCAATAATGTAGTGCACCACTATTATGAGTAACTGTAACAATAACCGCTTAATATGTTACTGTTATTGGTAACATAACTACCCACCATTGGTACAACAGATCAACCTCCACTGGTTCTTTCCCTCTTTTTCCGCCTTTGAGCTGTTCCAATGAGAAAATCCTATCTCACTGTCATCCTTCTTCTCTCACTTCTCCAACCCCCTTTTTTGGGCTCTCTGGTTGAAAAATCAACAGGATCTTCTGATAATATACAAGATTGAATTTCCTATCTGCAAAAATTGAGTGGCTACAGCTTTGGGATCTGCAGATATCTGCAGGTTTGTGAATCCAAGATCCACAAGGCATGATGGTTGTAGATCCTTAGTTTGCATTTTTTCTAAAAATAAAAAAAATAGTAGCACAGAAAAAATGGTAAGGATTGGAGAAATGAGACCAGCGCCATTTGAAAGCTGAGGTTGAGAAGTGTATTTTGGCTCTGAGGCAGGTCCACAGGAGCTGAGGGGGAGGCTGGGTGATGCTAAGTATTTTTCCTCCAGCCATTCATGATTTCTTTCTCAGCCAAATTTTTGGTGTTGTGCAGTACAAGTCAGTCCCTGCAGCAGGGTCCGCTTTGCAGCCATCCACAGCAAGCCTCCCAGAAGGGGGGACTTGTGTTGAGTTAGGTTGGCCCTAAAGTTTGTACCCAAATAGCTGTTGTGGCATGGTCAAGAGTCTCAACAGTGACACATGTCACAGGTTGTGTAGATAGTATTTATATTGACTTCCTCTCTTCAATAGTAAATCATCACTTGTTCTGAGCTTCTCTCACAATAATAGCGCCCCCAATGGGTCGGGTTGAGGCAGTAAATTCTCAAAAATTCCAACTAGGGTCCCAATTCAGGGCCCGCGGTGGGAATGCTCTAAATTGGGTTTGGGTAGCTAAATGATTTAGTCCCCCAACTTTAGGGTCTGCGGTGGAGATGCTTGGTTTATGTACAGTGGGTGTGCTATAATTTTTGGTGCACCATTTTTTAATTTTTGAGGGACAAGGAGAACTATTAAGGCTCCATTTTCTTTCTCAGGAGGGCTCAGGTGTCAAGGAGAAAGATGGAAAAAACATTATAATTACACAGCAAGTAGAAGAAAAGATATAAAAATGATGAAATTATCAGCAAATGTTCAACTTGCTGGATATTTTTTTGAAAAATATGAGATAATTGGGAGTGTATGCAGAGGGATTTGGGAAGAATGAAGATGAAAGAAAAAAGTCAGAAATATTTTTATTTTTATTTTTAGGCTTTTGGGCTGTTGACCACCAAATTATTGCCTTGATGATTGCACATTTGATCCCAAGCCAGGGTGTAGTGGTGGTTGGCATCAATAAAACATCCATCCCGTCAATTCTGAGGGGTTTCATGAGGTATTGGGGGTGTTGGTGGTGTTGATTCCTGACCAATGATGAGAGGTGGGCTGGGTCACAGGTGATATGCCTCTTGGTGAAACTTGGGGTGTCACACATTTTCACTCCACTCCAAAAATTATAGCAAACCCACTGTACATACCCTGTTGGCTTGTGCAAGTAGAGATGTCACTTTGCACCCGGGTACCCGTTGGGTACCCGGGTACCTGCCTCAAATTTCCAGGATTCTGGACACCCGCACCCGCACCCGGCACCCGTTGACGGGTACCCGGGTGCGAAAGGCAGGTACCCGCGGGTACCTGCAGCCATCCCTCTCGATGACAGGTCATCGAGAGGGCTCTGTCCCCTCGGTGACCGGACAGACCGGTCATCGAGAGGGCTCTGTCCCCTCGGTGACCGGACAGACCGGTCATCGAGAGGGCTCTGTCCCCTCGATGACCGGACAGACCGGTCACCGAGAGGGCTGCAATCCCCTTGATGACCGGACAGACCGGTCATCGAGAGGGCTGCAGTCTTGATGACCGGACAGACCGGTCATCGAGAGGGCTGTGTCCCCTCAATGACCGGACCGACCGGTAATCGAGCTGCAGTCCCCTCGAGGACTGGACAGCCCTCTCGACCGCCAGACCGGTGATTGGGCTGCAGTCCCCTCTGTCCGGTCATCGAGGGCGAATTTGGGGCGGGTACCTGTGTGGGTACCCGGGTACCCGCCTTAAAAACCCAGGATTCAGGATACCCGCACCCGCACCTGGCACCCGTCGGCGGGTACCCGTCACTGAAGGCGGGTACCCGCCCACGGGTGCCGGGTACCCGCCGACGGGTACCCAGTGACATCTCTATGTGCAAGGCATTCCACTGTACCTTTCTTTTCTGGGTCTGGACAGTTTGGGGTCAATTTTTTGGCAAAAAAATGTATGGGTGAGGATACCCCTCAATCAACACTTTTTGATTAGATTATGGGTTTTCTGTTAGCAATCTGTCATGGTGTGGTGGTTAGGTGCTCCCTTTGGTGAGTTTGAGTGGTTGTGGGTTTGACCCTGCATGTTGATGTCTTGGTTTGCCACTGCCAGCGGCAACGGTGGGTCGCTACTTTACGGTTATCGATATTGTAACGTTATTGTAGCAATTTTTGGTCCCTCTACAATAACCGGACCGGTAGCAATGGGGAAATGTGGTGCAATATCAATATTGCACTGGCCAGGTGTTTTTCTTTTCAAGGCCGCTACAATATCTATTAGAGATGTCACTGGGTACCCGTTGGCGGGTACCCGGCACCCGTGGGCGGGTACCCGCCTTCAGTGACGGGTACCCGCCGACGGGTGCCAGGTGCGGGTGCGGGTATCCTGAATCCTGGGTTTTTAAGGCGGGTACCCGGGTACCAACGGTGGGCCGCTACGCTAAACTATCCGTAGCGTGCGCTATCCGCTAGTTTAGCGTTGCGTAGTTCCTGACACATTGCCGTTAGTTGTAGCGCCCGCTACGGGCCGCTGCGCTACGCTAACGGGCGCTAACAGCGCTATCAGCTTTTTTAGCGGTTGAATAGCACTGCTAGCGCTGATAGCGGCGATAGAGGCCCTGTAGTTTCAAGGGGTGCCTGTTAGCGGTAGCGGGCAATCACTGCCCGCTAACGGAAAACCCTGTCATTTGTAGTTTAGATCCGCTACGCTGCGCTGAACTACGGACTAAATGTAGCGTAGCGGCCCACCGTTGCGGGTACCCACACAGGTACCTGCCCCAAATTTGCCCTTGATGACCGGACAGAGGGGACTGCAGCCCAATCACCGGTCTGGCGGTCGAGAGGGCTGTCCAGTCCTTGAGGGGACTGCAGCTCGATTACCGGTCGGTCCGGTCATTCAGGGGACACAGCCCTCTCGATGACCAGTCTGTCCGGTCATCAAGGGGACTGCAGCCCTCTCGGTGACCGGTCTGTCCGGCCATTGAGGGGACAGAGCCCTCTCAATGACCGGTCTGTCCGGTCATCGAGAGGGATGGCTGCAGGTACCCGCGGGTACCTGCCTTTCGCACCCGGGTACCCGTCAACGGGTGCCGGGTGTGGGTGCGGGTGGCCAGAATCCTGGAAATTTGAGGCAGGTACCCGGGTACCCGGGTGCGAAGTGACATCTCTAATATCTATGGGCAGAGCAGGAGGTATTTATCAATATATTGAGCAAGAAAAGGCCATTTCAGGGCTGATTTGGCCTTTCACTGCTCAATAAAGTGTTTCTCTGCTTGATAAGGGCCAAGTTGACCCTCAATTGCTTAATAACATGTTAATTTTCTCAATAACACATTACTTTACTAATAACGGCTGTACAAAAAAAGGCCAGTTACAATAACCGTGACGCGGCTATCCGCGCGCTAGCGCTAACAATAACTGTAAAAATGTTAGGTGCAGCTTTCTACTTTACTCTACAGCCCCAGTTATTGTAGAGTAAAGTAGCGACCCACCGTTGACAGCGGTGCCTTTTGGCTTGTGGTTATGGGTTTAGAACATACATCTATGGGCTTATGGGGCTTGATGCAGGCCACATGCCAACCTATAAGTCCATAATCATTGATATACACAGGTGGGTCCAATCAGACTGGGTGACATTTCAAAAAAAAAAAAAAGAACGGCTGGGCAGAAACCTTAGCCAAGATATTTCTGGACTGTCCTTGGTCTGAAATGCACAAAAATGTGTTCAGGGTGTGGTTTAAGCCCATGGGCTTGACAACTTAAGGGCCCGTGTGCAAAATTTAAATTTTGCAGGTGCACCAGCACAGCTTATTAGGGGGATTCTGCATAAACTTGAATAAAAAACTGCATAAGCATTCCCTTCAGCGAGGCCTTTACAGGAGAGGTCTTGCTGAGAACTCTATTTATTTTCCAGAATATCCTTGCATTGACCTGCATGAGCAGCATCAATTTTTAGCAAGGTTTGTAGACTGATTTTGAAATCAGGCTAATTAGGGTGTTCAAAGTTGACTTGCATAAAATCATAACACCATAAAATCATAAAATTCTAAGCTGAAAAAAATATGTTGCACCCAAGCACTCAAATTAGAGCAACATTTCTAGAATGATACATATGAAATCATCACTTGAAAGTTTTATGATTTTATGATTTTATGCATTGAAAATTTTATGATTTCAACTTTGAACACCTTAAATGTGAACCCCCCTACACCACGGGTGCACCAAAAGGTTTTGGGATGGTTGTCAAAACCAAATTGATTGGATAGTGGTTGTCAGAACCAAATTGGTCTGAATCTGGTTTGTGGACAAATTCCGTTGCCAAAAAGGTTGCAAAAACGGTGCCGTGAGAGAAGGAGCATCCAAATGGTTTCCAAAACCATTTCAAATGGTTGATCTGGAAATATTTTTCAAACCAAGTTGGTTTCCAAAATATTTTTAAAACCACCTCAGGTGGTTCCAGAAATATTTTAAAAATATCTGAAAATGGTTAGTGGAGGACTTCCTGTGGGCATTTAGAGAGCTCTAGATGCCCCTCTAACTCCTAAATTAAGACCTCTACCAAATCAACAATGATCACTTCTGGGAGGCCCTCAGATCTCGACAGGGAGTCAGCCAATGTTATACTGGGGGTTTTCTGAGGAAGTTGGTTATTGATAGATTTGGTAGGAAGTAAAAAAATTGCTAATTATGTAGATAATCCCATGCTGTTGGAGTCTGGGGTACAGTTGCGCAAGGCACACCACGGGTGCAACAAAATGTTTTGAAAACCAGTTTGATCAAGCTTAACAAAGCCTCACTGTGAGAGCCCCAAAGGGGCAGCCCCGCAGGGTCTCTGTCTCACAGAGAGGCTTACCTGGAAAAACCTGAGAGCCCCAGGAATATCCGCCTGTATTAGGCTTTTTTTCACATTTTCCTTTTTTAAAAATCAACCGTTCATCTGTTGAAGTCACCCCTTGGGACTTGAGGAGTGCTTGGCATTGCGCTTCTTTTGATGCAATTTGAGCCTTGTAGCTCCCAATATAAGGCCTGATCCTCCCGGTTGAAATTTCCAATCATGGAGGAAAAGTGGCCGTGTAGGGAGTGAGATTTACTGTACAGAACTGTACAACTCTATTAGTCATCTCAAAGGATTCTCGGAAAGTGAGCTCCTTTGAGCCAATCTCCAGCTCATGGGAGGAGGGCAATGGTGGCAGGCCTACCACCAATTTGAAGAGGAGATGCAGGTCTTTCACCGGTTCAAGAGGCGGGCAACATGCCCTCTGGGAAGTGGGGGATTTGGGGGCACAAAGTTGGCCACCTGCAAAAAACACCAACTGCACGCGGGGCTCTCACGCCAGGAATCGTGGATTGCACGCAAGTCCCTCCCTGACGGGAGGTTGCACTTCGTGCGAGGCGCTTCGCGCCCCTGCCCCCCGGCAGGCGAGGGACTTGTGCTAAGTTCGCAGTTTGATTGGTTTTCAGAATATTTTTTTTAATTGAGTCCGGACGTCCTGAAGAACGAGTGGGACTGGATGACTTCCCGTCGTCATTTAGAGAGCTCTAGATGCCCCTCTAAATCCTAAATTAAAACACCTATCAAAAAATCAACCAGTGCACATGAAATCAATAAATTGTAGGGTTGGGAAAACACTTCTCTTTTTGTCAAAAATTAAGAATTTGGGTGTGTAAATTGAGATCTGGACGGGAAGTCGTCCACTGGAGGACTTCCCGTCAAGTCTGGGAGCCTCCCAGATCTCAATTTACACACCCAGACTATTTTTGGTAGAAGGGAAAATGTTTTCCCAACCCTACAGCTCATGACTTTCATGTGCACTGGAGCCCCAAAAGCTAAATTTCCCGGCGAAAATCTAGGCTTCTCGGGTCTACATCTACAACCTCGAGGGTCTCAGACGTGAAGGGAAGTCATCCAAGTAATGGACATTCGAATGGCGTCACCAACGGCGCTTCGGCCGCGGTACCAATCGTAGACCCCAGTAGCTATGAGAAGACGAGCCGACTCCACTCGGGTGGAGTCTGGACAATCAACCTACACCGTAAGCTTTGATTTCCACCCGACTACCGAGTCATACGATCATCTGATGCAGCTGGCTTGACCCTGTACAGGATACTCAGATTTGAGCTACCAGCGTCCGCGAGAACACTTTCGTCACCCAGGCCCCATCTGGTGGGTATGTCCTCAAGCCTGCCAAGCAAACCATCGAGTTCAAAACTGAAAGTCAGGTCTCTACCACCGGGTCAGTGTTTTCTTTGAAGAGTTTTCCGTATGAAAATCATTGGCTTGCCTGTCCCCTTCTCATTTCGGCAGGCTCAGGCTAGGTTGGCAACAATGGGACCACAGTTACAGCCACTATCCGGGCTTCCTGGCGAACAAACACAACACTTGCTGGGCTGGCGCAACCGCAAGGGTATCCAAACGCCCAACTACATCACAGTATAGTTAGAGCCTCAACTTGTCTGTCTCGAATTCCTGCCAATTTTCTCTTGTTTTCCCCGCCTGCTGACACCCGAACGCTTGCGCAGTACGCTCAGGATCAGATGTCCAGAGTGGCAAGGATGTTCATACCCCGTTATCTGACATGTTACCAATGGTTGGTCCTGATTTTGTGCTCGGCGGAGATATCAGCGGGATGCCCCTCGACCAGGCTACACCGGGCCAAGGTCATGGAATGGGACCTTCAGGACCAACTCAACCCTTTGATGAGCCAGATGAAACCATTACCAAATGTATGCTACCCTGACTTGTTCGTGTTGTTTACCTCGGAAATCTTGGAAGCACCCCGCAATTTCTGCTAACCGATGTTTCTACGCAAAAACAGCATCAACGCCAGACAAGAAGAACGAGCTGACAACGTCCTGCCTGGCAGCAACAAACAAGCTCACTCTTCAAGGCGGCCAAGAAACTCGACAAAGTCATTGTACTCTGCCACCAACACCGAAAAGATCATTCCAGGTGTCAACGATACTGCGCCCAACATGGAGCAGGCTGTGAGGAACAACCATGACGGAATTTATCCCTCGACTCTCCTTGCCATGGCTTGTATCTACGAGAGCGCCCCTTACGTCAACGGTGCCCCACAGAACACCTTTGTTCCTGGATGCGCTGAACTCGCCGAGGAGCTCGGTAGGTTCATCGGTGGACATGATTTCAAGTCCGGACAAACAAAGATCAAAAGTTGTTTGGCCGAGTTCCTTGTGAACAGTGGTATTAAACCGCTCAGCATTGCCTCTTACAATCACCTTGTCAGTAGTTCCCTTCTGAGTAATACTACAGCGAGTTGGCGATGTGAGTACCTTCGATCGAGCACATTCCTGTTCTCATTCAATATTTACTCCTCGGGTCTTCTTGATAGGGGCGGTCGGAACAAGATTGTGATCTCCAACGTCACCTGTCAAGACTCGCTTCTTGCGATACCATTGATTCTCGATCTTGTGATCATCACCAAGCTTTTGACACGAGTCCAGTACCGCAAACCAAGTGGGAACGCGACCGAGGAATCGGATGTTCAGAAGCTCTATCCGGTCTTGTCTCTGTTGAGCTCTATGCTGAGTAAGTACTAACCTCCTGACTAGTCCAGCTTGGTCGAGGAAACTGACGCCCAACGAAAACCATTTTCCCCGGCCGACACAGAGGCCTCACTCGTCAGGCCTGGCCCCGACGTCATCAACGGTGCCGCTCGTCAACGCGCCGCCATCGATCACTTCCTAATGGCACTCCTCGGGTTGCAACCTCTGACCGAATGGGAACAGTCCAAAATCATGGCCTGATCCGATCCCCTTTTCCTCATACCGCCCGCCCTCGTGTTTGTGATGTGGTGGGACCGACGTGATCTTATGTATCATAGTATCCTGATTGATGCCACCGGCGCATCCGTATCCATTAGTAGCGGCTATGCTCTCTTCTCTCTACTTGGCCCTCATTATTGTCTATCTACTCATGTGCTCTGATGCGCGCCTTGTCTCCTGAAGAGCATGTATCACCCTTTTGAACTCCTCAGCAAAATAAAACTCATCAATTTATCCTCGATCTGAGTTTATCTTTAAAGTAACACAGTTGGAAGCTGATGAAAGCCTTTCCTGCTCTTTCAATGATTGGTGCGTGCGTTTTTGCGCACTTCGTGTTGCAGCCAGTTGTATAACTGTTCTAGAATGTAATTATCACGGCTCCTGTAAATTACTTGGCAACTCACACTTTGGGATTTAAGTCAGTAACTAATTCTTGCCAAGTTCAACTGGTGATTCCCAATGCGTTCATTTTTGCGCAGGCTACGGAGATGTTATCCATGACCTGCAATATTAAATACATCACTAAGCTAAGCCCCTGTGAGAACAGGAGCTCCAAAAAAATCATGTCCTTTTCCAACTATGCTGGCTTAACCTTACGTCTCGAAGTTGGGAAGCTTTTTGTGATCCGTTTTGGAGGATATTTGGTGAATCCTCCACAATTAACCCCAGTGGAAACTTTGCTGAAGCTTGCAGGTGCATCAGTAATGTTCCTTATCTGGCAGTGGGCTCTTTATATATTCTTAATGCTCTTTATCTTGTAGCTCTTTATTTCTTTCCGCGCATCCACAATTCATTGGAAATAATTTTTCTGCTGGATATTCTATTTTTACTTTGGTTTTGAGGTGTCATCTGATGTTATCTTTCACATTTTGGGATAGTTTGGGATCCACGTATACCGGATAACGGTCAGTGACGCGCATGAATATGTGGAGTAGTTGAGCAGATTGAGAACCATTCGAACCTGAACCTCACTTGCTACCGACAAACCAATTGAGTTGACAGCCGAAAGTAGCGCTTGAACATATCCACAGCCGAAGACGCGAAGTCATCACTGCAAAGTTCTTGTCAAGGATCGACAAAAAACCCTAAAAATGGACGTCGGCGGCGATTGCTTTGCATGCGCACTGCATGTGGGAGGAAGGTAGGGTTTGATTGGGATCTGGAATCCGACAGAGGACAGCAGGGCCGAGGGCCGACTTCCAGCTTCCAGGAATCCAGGTTCCATGTATTTATGTGTATTAGTTATAGCCCTTTTAGCTCCGTCATACAACCCCTTCCTATGTTTTTAAATAACTTGCTTGACTGCGACTTAACCGCACGCAACCCATATTCTTGCGATCAAAGACCGTTTGACGGAGAGACATTGTTTTAGTCGTGTGACCATTCGAAAAAGCAGCGTCGCAGGTTGTTACTTGAAGTGTTTTTATGTACAAAGATTCCTATCAATCGCCATCATTGGAGAAATAATCACCATCTCGCTGCATACATACAGCGGTACTGCATGTGTACCTCACACGATATTATCTTTATTTCGGTTGCTTTCGACCTCCTATGATGTGCAGCCTACTTTAGCCAACTCCGCAATCAAGTCTCAGGTCGGAGGATCCATGAATATTGATTACGGCTTGCCTGAACACCAACACTCTCAAAAATCTTCCAGCCAGTTTTTTTCTCGATAGATACCCACCTCCGCCTCCGTACGTTCGGTCTGAGTCAGCCCTGCATGATACCTCTTGCATCACCTACTTAAGTTGAAGCACTCATCATACTAATTACAGCAAGCCAGCACAGTGACAATTCGCCGCTAACCTCAGTCCAGGAGCCAATTTTTCTCTAAACCCTCCCCCATTCTTTTTTACTTCTCTTTCGAAATGATGACCCAAGAGTCACCCGAGATTCCCGAAGTAGGGGGGAAATCAAACTATGTACTTGGCCGGGGTACAACCGAATCAAAACGACTGTCAGATCAGCATGAGGTCCTCCTCAAAGCAGCCGGAGGCTACTTTCCAGTCCCATTATCAATTGAATGCGAAATGCTCGAGGCAATCCTTGACATTGGAACTGGTAATGGCGCTTGGCTTTTAGGCCTTCGACAGTCGGGAATAGTACCTACCTCTGTTGAGCTCTTTGGCGTGGACGTTAGTGATAAAATGATGCCGAGTATGGAGTTCGGCCGCAAGTTTGGCCTCAATCTGCAAGTGAAAGATCTATGTGAACCTTTACCAAGTAGCTGGAATGGGAAGTTTGACTATATACACGCGCGGCATGTATTCATTTGGATTGAGCCATATAAATGGTTGGACGTTATGTGCAATCTGAAACGTGCCCTCAAACCAGGTGGCACTCTCCTGGTAAGTTGTGATCATGCTTCTTATTTATGATGATCAAGTTGAAGCTTATGTGCGTCTTCTTCTTCCGGCAGATCATGTACCCCGGTGAAGTGCCGTACAACCATCAAACCGAGAGACCGCTGGGAACTGATACCGCGCCTGGAAGATTATTTTCGGCATTTCTACAGTGAGAACGCGACATTGTATCCCGTTCCATTTTTGAGGTCTCCGATTCCGAACGGCAAGCTGATTGAAGCTCTCCCGGCAACTCAGATATACGGCATCTGCCGGCCTACCGCGTCAAGCTGTGGCATCTCTCCCCAAATTACTACTTGAGGCTGGCTTCGACTCGGGTTCAATAGTTACCACTACGAAACGAATCAACCTTGGAAACGCGGAGCCAGATTCAGCATTGCGGCCTGCATCCGCGCATCATCTTGACTTTTTGCTTGAATTAATGTATAATCATACGGCCTCTCCAGATGATGGGCTTCCGTCCCCCGATGATCACGTTGGTAAGCCACAATAAGTGTCGTGTACGAGACAACGGAGAAGTCTAAAATCAATTGGCTTATCTGTGGACTTTTAACAGGCTGGGAAAATTTATTACAAGGATGGCGAGAAGCCACTCACGCAGGATTTTTCTATGATCTTTGTATATTGTCCGCGAGAAAAGCGAAAAATTGAATCTATAATCTACCCAATCACGAACTCATTTGTATGTGTCTTTCTTCAAAAAAAACCCTGGTCATAAGCGCAGTTCTTGATTTTCTCAGTTGCGGGTATTCATTTAGCATAGTTTCGCACACAACCGAAAATCTCATAAAAGAACCAACGGCCAGAGGTTGAATAGACATTCGGCTCCACTAGTCTTAATGAATGTTGAATACGTAGATCTTTCATGGCCCTCTTGTATTTACTGCAGATCAGTCACATTTGTCGGAATACCTTGCTACTGTACAGATCGATATAGCACAATTCTTTTCACGCCTTCTTTTCTCTCGTCTCATTCCAGGTTTTTTTTATTTGCCTCATTGTCAGTTCTCATATCTTTGTACTGTATGTGATGCGTGCTAGTGCTATTCTCCCGGAATATCTTTTGTTTGCTTTTTAGTGAAACTAGGGGCACTTTTTATGAGGTGGGATGGGCAGTCTTCTCGGTGGAGAAAAGGGCTGTTGGACAGCCGGTTTGAAGAGGTTGAACAAACGCGGCGGGTGATCTTTAGTGTAAGATATATGATCCCTTTGGCGTATGGTGGGTCTTCTGTCTTGTTGGAGATGAGGAGGTTCGGTTTGGGGAGGAGTGGTGGGTCTTGAGGGAGGTTCAGTCTGTGGGGGGGTGGGTCTTCGGAGATGATGTGGAGTTCTGAGTGGAGGGGGTGGTGAATTGTTGGAGATAGCGCGTTGGATGGCGCTGAGAGCGGTTCGGATGGCGCTGATGAGGAGGGGCAGAGAGGCGGTGTTGATGGCCAGGGTTGGATGGACGATGTAGTGGTGGTTGGGATCGAGCCATTTGTCGAAGCCTGCCTGGCTTGGGTCGAGCCTCACGAGTCCTTCTTCTTGGTGCTCTTCCTGCTGATCGGAGCGTGAAGCTCTTGGTTCTTCCTGGCCCCCGCTCGGTGTCAGTGAGGGTGAGGATGATGATGGGTGCTCGGGGAGGTAGGCGCCGTACTGGACGATCAGCTTGAGCGCGGCGATCCAGCGTTTGCGGAGGGTTTTGCGGACGACGGAGGACTTATGGAGCTCCTTGATCCTGAGCGAGAAGGTGAGTCTGAGCTGACAGACGGGCCTGGCCGACTTGGCTCTGGCTTCCCGTTTGGCGGCCCTTCGCTTCAACCAGCGTTCCTGGTCTTCCTTGGAGAAGCACGAGCTGAGAGTCTGGATGTGGGATGGGATGGGCTGGGCGAGGTTGACGAAGCGGGAGGGGATGGCGGTGAGCAGGAAGAGGCCGGTGGTGTCGGTGTGTCTGATGGAGCGGCTGGCGGGGAAGCTCGGGCTGAGCAGGCCATGGACGTTCGGCCGGTTGTAGGAGAGCGAGACGATGGAGAGTGTGAACTTGGCCGGAGGGAGGAACTCGAGGGCGGGCGAGGCTGGGCTCGGTCGGGCGGGGCGATGGACGAACTGGTGCTTGGGCTTCCGGATGGCGGAGTAGGCGCGGGGGGAGCTGGGCCGGAACATTGTGGGCGGTCGGCTGGTGCCGGTGAGAATCAAGCCGGCGCTTGCTGCAGGCTGAGTGCCGCGATCGGACGCGCCTCCGACCACACAATTCTTTGGCACCTTGCTCAGCTTCATCTTGGGTGGTCTGGACCCACAGACATTTCCAAATCGCTCCATAGTGCGACAAAGCAAACCCAGACCAGAATGGTCTGCAATCCTGTACAAGAGGAAGAAGCAGGAGTGGCTTCGTAACAAAGTCCCTCGTGGAGAAGATTCAAAAAGATTCTCTACACACCACCAGTGATCCCTTCTCCTCCTTCCCCTTCCCCCACCCTGTGTTTCCCCAATATTCAACCTATTTCTTTTCAACTTCCTTCACCTTCTCCCCTCTCTCCTCACAAATTGTTGAATCATTCTCTACCAGTTTCATATTTTTCATTGGGGGGGGGGGGGGGGGGGGGGACTGCAAAGCCCCTGCCTTCTGTGGGGTTTCACAAGACAGATACTTAGTCCGCTCTCATTTGGGGTTCTCAAAGTTGTGACATAGCAGCATATGTTGTGAAAACATACAACCTTATTTGCAGGGACTGTCAAATGCTTCCCTGCAAAAACGGTGTGTATGGCAGTATGTCACATTTGTATATTTTCAACTTTGAGAACCCACTCACAGTTGTTTTCCTTTCTTGTGGTTTGTGTTGTGGTGAGGCCTGTGCACTTTTCATGCGCAAGGAGAGGATGAAACCTCCCATGACATGTTCCGCCAGGTTTCAGTGGGCATGTTGCCAAGACTAAGTCTTCTGGAGGCACGTGCTGCAAAGAGCTGAGTGGTCACGCTATAAGTAGAGGAAAGAATAAAAAAAGAAGAAATATTGAGGGGCCTAGATACTGCTAGGGGTTGTTCTGGTGCCCTCTGCACAAATTTCAGGGCCTGCAGCACAGGGGTAGTTTGAATGCCTGAGCAGCGGGGGCTTGGTTCTCAGGTGTGGTTTGCTGAAGATCCACAGAGGTAATAATGGAACTTTTGGAAAGAGGTACTCACTGATAGCCAACTGATCCGGTTGGGTTTGAGGAGTTAAGTGAACAGCCTTTTTTGGGAGGATTCTGGAGAAGGGGAAAGTGGAGCCTTGAAACTAAGGCACCTGAGGACTGAGGATCTTGCGGTAACACTTACTAACTGAACAGTGAAACTGGTTCTTGTCAAAGGGAATCAGAGAGGACTGATTTGAATGTTTTTAGGATGTATGCGGATTTGTGTCTAAAGATGATTTTCTTATCCTCTGCAAGAAGTTCTCTTCTTTATATTCCTTTTGGCTTGAATAGCCGAGGAGGTGAGGTAGCTGGCTCATCCTTGTAGTTAGGGATTCTCCTGACAAGGGGAGATGCACATTCATTACGGGTTTTGGGTTGTAGCTAACAAGCATGGATCAACATTGATCTCTTTATTGGTACACTAGAGTTTCCTTTTTTAGCAATAGGGGTTGCTACGGTAATAATTTGCTTCTGCAAGGTTACTGTTTATTCTAGAGCGTGTTTTGAACATGTTTTCTACTTTATACTCAGATTTTTTATGTTCTTTCTTATGTATTTTTAATTGAAAAATTTCTTCAATTACTCTTTGGGCCCTTTGAGATATATTATCTCTTTCTGCGCTCCTGGTTGCGCTATTAGCGCTTCTATTTGTGCTACTTATCTAGGTCAGTTAGCTCTCAATAGGTAGCTAGCTGACACCAGGAGTCCAAGTACAATTCTGCACTTCAAGGATGGTTTGGAATTTTGATCCACATAATAACCATCAAAGGTTTGATTATTGCAGAGTCTGCTCCACTATTGTTTCTTTGTTTCTGGACCTCAACAAACCATCCAAACCGCCACCAGGATTCCAACCTTGGTGTATCTTGTGAAATCCACCCAAACCAAGCTAACCTTTTTGGATCCTTTTGTGCATCATACAGACCAACATAGAGGGCAGCCTAAACAGCACTTTCTTCCCCTCTCCCAACTGCCTCTGCCTACTCCTAGGCCAGATGGAGTCCCATACCGGTAATGCAGATTGCTTATTGGCCAAGCTGGCATCAAGAAGCAGGGTCCTTCTTGATGAACAGTTCAAACCTCTCAATGACTGGTCAACTGGTCATCAAGAAAGTGCATAGAGTCTCTTGATGACCTGTTCCAACTGGTCATTGGGAAAGAGTATAAAGTCTCTTGATGACCTGTTTGACCAGTCATCAAGAGACCATGTACATACTCCTTGAGGACCAGTCAAGCCTTGATGGAGAGGGGCATTCACTGGCGGGTACCTGCTCCAACTGCCCCAGCAGGTGTGATCAACTTTCTGGGATTTGACTAGAAGAATGAGGTATAAGAAAAGGAGAAGATGGCTGGCAGGATGCAGGATCTCTAGTGGCTCAGAAAGTCAAGGGTGATGGCCTCCACAATCTCTTGTACATTGAGTTGGGTTCTTCTGGAGGTGGGAGGTTTTGGTGGGGGAACTGAATGCAGGCATGACAAGCTAAACGGGTTCGGGGCGGGCGGCGATTTGAGACAAATTGACCAGGCCCGACCCGGCCGTTTATTCTGCGGGCCGAGACGGGCAGCCCGCGGGCGACCCGAACCCGCCCGTTTGCCATGCTCAGCCTACCAGTAACTACATACCATGGATGATGGTTGGTGGTTGGGAAATTCTACATACATGCACGGACGGTCCCGCCGCCGGCATTGGTGATGCCGTGATGTCAGAGTCTAGCAGAGTCTGGCACGTCCGGAAAGGATGCGCAGGCTTGCTTGAAGAAACACAAAAACTTGTTTGAATATGTCCAAGATTTTTCTGAAAAAATGCCAAGTTTTTTCCTGCATGGATAAGTTAGCCTCCCTGGTTACCAACTCGAGCAACCACTCGGCGAGGACGACTGGATTTCCAGGAACCTTATTATCCACCCGGCTCTTCAAAGAAACCTCGGCTCGATTATCCAGCCAGCTCTCCAACCCGGCCACTTCAGCTTTCAGGATGCCGTTCTTAGCCGGGCTACAACCACAGAACGTTCAACAGAAAGCTCGACTGGCCTACCACAACTTCAGAGAATGGTTTGATGAACTGAGTATAGTCGCCAAAATATTCACTTCTTGCTATCTAGCACTCAACCTCTTACTCTTCCTGGCACTCATCATTCTCACCCCCTCGTGGATCTTTGCACGACTGGCTCGCTGGGCAATCAATTTAAGGGAGCTCACACTCGGTCCATTCTATTTGATCTTCTTCCTCACCATCGCTAGCTTTCCTCCAGTGATCGGCTATGGTACTTCTTGATTTCCTTTTCTCCTCCTTCTCTCTTGTGCAAATTTGTTGATCTCAAAATTATTCCGTAAAACCAGGTACTCTCACAACACTTTGCGGCTTCACGTATGGTTGGTTTTGGGGCTGGATCCTGGCCAGTGTGGGCTGCTTATGCGGAAGTGCTACCAGTTTCGTGTGCGTGTCTTTTTTGTGCAGGGGGGGGGGGGGGAAGGAAACCCTGTCCCATTTTTATCTCGTAGCTCTCCTCAGCCACGTCTTTTCTCAATCCACATCCCTTCAAATTCAGAAAGGGCAAGGCTGAAATTCCGGCCCGATTTGTTTTTTTATTCTCCAGAGTACTGCGCAAAAACCTGCCCCGTTTTCAGCATTGGTTGTCTAAACAACCCAGGTTCGCCGCACTCAGACAAGCAGTCGGTATGTTTTTTTAGTATATGCGAAACAGCGAGAGATGAAAGACGAAATATTCCTCACAAAACATTAATTGACGCCTTGTACCATTATTCTTTTTATGCAGCTGTGAAGGGATTGCCACTGATTTGCTTGATTCGACTATGCCCCTTCCGTGAGTGGTCAAAGTGGTTAATGGAATATTTCTTGGTTTCTCATCTTGCGGCCTTTTTCTAAACACAAAACGACCCGGATTGAACTCGATAAAACGATTGACATTCGGACGATTAAACTCGACTGCCACAATCTTTGAACAACAAACAAATGGTCACGAACGAATACGGACAGCTTTCACATATAGCAACCTATTTTTTGCATCCCTCACAACTTCATGTGGCTTACAAGACTTCATGATTGCTACCCTGGCAACAACGCCCAAGTTGCTACTACACGTGTTCATCGGAGCAAGAGTGTTTCATCTATCAGATCCGAGCTCAACGCACCGATTAGATAACTTAACCATCGCTCTGAATATCTTTTACATCGTTGCTGGTGCTTCCCTAGGCGCGGCAGTCTCATATTACCTCTACCAAGCGACGATGGCTCAAGCCGGACAGATCAGTCTTGCATTGGATGACGAGGCGAGGGTCGGTGGTCCCGGTGGCGATCGACTGAGAACATTAGATGAAGAGGAAGAAGAGATTAGGAGAGAACTTTTGGGCGCTGAGGCTGGCGACTCGGAACGTCAGTGGGATGTTGAGTTTGACGACTTCGATCAAGACGATGAGGAGGGTCAAACAACTATCAATTCCGATGGGAAACCCTCCAAACCTCATCCAGGAACCTAAACGCATGCCTTCTTCCCTACTCTCAGATCTCTTTCCAAGCCAAGCTTCCACCAAAAAGAAAACCATCTCGTCCATTCTTCACCTTGTACTCACTTCTTGCATCCCTTCTGAGTTCTGCATTCCTCCTTCAACTCATGGTTCCTAAAATCTAGTTTCCTTCTACATTTTATCTTCTTTTTTTGAACAAAAATATCGTCTGGTGGATCAAGTTTTACAAATGTCATTAACAGTTGGATTTCTACCCCGTTTTGTTTCCTTTGTTTGTTTTACTGCTCACTTAACTAGAAAAAGTTTTTTTTTTTTTTTTTCAAAAAATGTGGGCAAACAACCTGCCATTTACACCCGGGTACCCGCCGACGGGTGCTGGTGTCCAAAATCCTGGAATATTAGGCGGGTGCCCAGGTACTTGGACGAGTACCCAGGTGTTTTGTGACATCTCGGCTAGAGAGCAAAATTCACTGAGAGAAAAAGTAGTGCAACTGAGGGCCCAATTATAAACAAGTTTTGGGCTGGTTTTGGGTTTGGTTCCAAATAAGTTCCCTCTTGCCTGAGGCTTTGCCGGAGGGAGTTGTGAGTGATCAGGAATGTTTGCGTGAGAGAAATTTGGGATTTGGTGGTGCTTTTCTTTGAACCACCAGAACTCAACCTTGACAACACCAAACCTTTTTTGGGTGGATGGTAGGCCTGCATCCTTTCCTTCTGATATAATTTGAGACAATCTTGCCTCTGTCTTCACGCTCATTTTACTTTTTCTAAAACTCTGATTTCTGAAGAAATCAACCGGATAACACAGTACAGGTCCGAGGGCGCTCAGCCAAAGTGCTGTGTTTTTATTATTACTTTACCATTCCTTAGGGCCCAATTATAAACACTTATTGGAATTTTATTGAAAAAAAATCCAAATTCATTCAAAACTTTTTTTGTCTGGATTTTTTTTATGTCCAGACTCAAAAATAGCCCAAATGACCTTGAGGAGGTCATTTGGGTTCAAATTTTTGTTATCAAAACAAATTACAGGCATACAGTACATGTATGCAAGACTGTACCGCACTAATCCAACGGTAGAACTTAGTTCTACCGTTGGTCAGCAATACACAGCCGTTCGGCAACAGCCCAGCTGCCGGAAGAGATTCGGCAACAGCCCAGCCACCGGAAGCGTTTCCAACCAGGAACCACTCCATGACCCAGCCGATAGAGCCTTACAGCTACTTGGGCTTCAAACATGAGTGGTTTGCCTTGGCCAAGTGCATCTTGTTACAATTCACCGCGCAATTTGTCGCAAAGCCATTTGAAATCCGCCCTAGAAATTTGGAAGTATTCAATAAACCTGACCGCAGGTATCCGGTCGTCATTCCAAGGTTCCCAGCAATTGGGCCTCTTGAAGGCGGTCCAGTCAGCGCGTACATAGATTTGTTCTGGGATTTGCTGGAGTCGCTGCCATTGCCACATGGCATACATATGAATAGGTGTGGGGTCAAGGGGAGGGGGGATCATTTGCAGCAATTGATTGTGTGTGGTCGGGTGAGGCCGTGCGGTTGTGGTTATCACACAGGCTGGGTGGGGCGGGCGGAACAGGTAGTGTTGGCCAGGAATTTGGAATTCCTGTTGTGTGGCCTGCAGGTTTAGGGCCCAATTATAAACAGTTATTGAAGTTTTATTGTAATATATCCAAAACTTGATTCAAAACAAAATCTCTTAAATTTTTGTGGCAAATACAGGCCCAAATATGTTTCAAAAAATCCTGGATAATATGTACAATTATAAACCTGCGGGCCACACAACAGGAATTCCAAATTCCTGGCCAACACCGCCTGTTCTGCCCCCGCCCCCCCGCCCGTGGAGCGTACATTTTGGCAGTTGAAGAACCGCTTCAGCATCCTCCTGACGGCTGAGGCTGCACGGCCGGTACGCGCGCGGTCAAACACTTTTGTGTGTATGATTCTACACAACCTTCTCAATTGCTGAGGGGCCCTTTACCTCCAGGACTGGTATGATTGATTGACACTCAAACAGTTGTATGGCCAGAGGATCCCTCGCAATCTGGGGAACGTTGCGGATGATACTCGGGCGCCCAGTGAACACATCCCCTTGATGTGGACTCGATGGGACCAGATCAGAGATCTCCTGTGCACCCGAGGCAGAGACCTGTAATACACGGCATTTGGCACACGGAATTTGGAAATGCTTCCGGCGGCTGGGTCATTGCCAAATCAACTGCCTGCGGCTGTGTATTGCTGACCAATGGTACAACTAAGTTCTACCGTTGGATTAGTGCGGTACAGTGTTGCATACATGTACTGTATGCCTGTAAATTGCTTTGATAACAAAAATTTGAAAAAAATTGATCCCAAATGACCTCCTTGAGGTCATTTGGGCTATTTTTGAATCTGTACATAAAAAAAATCCAGACAAAAAAAGTTTTGAATGAATTTGGGTTTTTTTTGAATGAAATTCCAATAACTGTTTATAATTGGGCCCTTATAATTGTACATAATTATTGAGGCTTTTTTGAATCATATTTGGGCCTGTATTTGCCACAAGAAGTCAAGAGATTTTGTTTTGAATCAAGTTTGGAATATATTACAATAAAACTTTGATAACTGTTTATAATTGGGCCCTTAGAACTCATTAGTGCCTTCGGCAAAGCCTCATGCAAGAGAGGGACTTCCTTGAGTTCGGGTGCAGATACAGGCCCAAAGCTTTTTCTAACCTGTTTCAAAACCACAAGGGTGCAACACCGCACGCGCGGTCATTGAAAGAGCAGGAAAGGCTTCCATCATCTTCCAACTGTGTTACTTTGCAGATCAACTAAGATCGAGGATAACTTGATGAGCATTGCTTTGCTGAGGAGTTCAAAAGGGTGATACATGCTCTTCAGGAGAGAAGTCGCGCATCAGAGCACATGAGGAAGTAAACGATAAAGAGGGCCAAGGAGAGAGAACAGAGCATAACCGCTGCTAATGTGGGCCAGTCGCATCGATCAGGATACTATGAGATAAGATCACGTCGGTCCCGCCACATCACAAACAGGAGGGCGGGCGGTATGAGGACAAAGGGATCGGATCAGGCCATGATTTTGGACTGTTCCCATTCGGTCAGAGGTTGCAACCCGAGGAGTGCTCTTAAGAAGTGATCGATGGCGGCGCGTTGACGAGCGGCACCGTTGATGACGTCGGTACCAGGCCTGACGAGTGGGGCCTCTGTGTCGGCCGGGGAAAATGATTTCGTTGTGCGTCAGTTTCCTGGACCAAGCCCGAATAGTCAAGAGGTTAATACTTACTCAGCATCGAGCTCAACAGAGACAAGACCGGATAGAGCTTCTGAAAAGCCGATTCCTCGGTCGCGTTCCCACTTGGTTTGCGGTACTGGACTCGGGTCAAAAGCTCGGTGATGATCACAAGATCGAGAATCAATGGTATCGCAAGAAGCGAGTCTTGACAGGTGTTGGAGATCACAATCTTGTTCCGACCGCCCCTATAAAGAAGACCCGAGAAGTAAATATTGGATGAAAACAGGGAAGTGCTCGATCGAAGGTGCTCACATCGCCAACTCGCTGAAGTATTCATCTAACGCTACTTTGTCATCGCCAACAGACGGCATGTACTTAATCACCACGCAATGGTCGGGATGCTCCGTCTTACGAGCTTGTCCACCACCCTCAATCTTCTTCTCTCCTTTAGGGGCTTCCAAGAGAGGTTTGTAGAGGAGGTGATTGGCTTCGACCATGTCATCAACCACACTGCTCTTGCTGATCTCCTTGCTACGAAAGGTCTTCTGGGCGTTCAAGTTTCGACCGTCGTTGTTACCCTGCAGCAGTGAATCAAAAAAGTCAGGAAACAAGCGAGACAGGCTGGCTACTCAGAAGGGAACTACTGACAAGGTGATTGTAAGAGGCAATGCTGAGCGGTTTGATACCGCTGTTCACAAGGAACTCGGCCAAACAACTTTTGATCTTTGTTTGTCCGGACTTGAAATCATCGCCACCGATGAACCCACCAAGCTCCTCGGCGAGTTCAACGCATCCAGGAACAAAGGTGTTCTGCGGGGCACCGTTGATGTAAGGGGCGCCTTCGTAGATACAAGCCATGGCAAAGATAGTCGAGGGCGAAACTTCGTCATGGCTGTTCCTCACAGCCTGCTCCAGGTTGCGCGCCGTATCGTTGACACCCGGAATGATCTCCGAGTACCTTTCGGTGTTGGCGGTCCAGAGTACAATGACTTTGTCGAGTTTGTTGGCCGCCTTGAAGTCGCGGATATCTTTGCGAACTTGGTCCAAGTGTGCTTGTTTGTTGCTACCAGGCAGGACGTTATCAGCTCGTTCTTCTTGGTTGGCGTTGATGCTGTTTTTGCGGCAGAAAGATCGGTTAGCAGAAATTGCGGGATGATTCAAAGATTTCCGAGGTAAACAACACGAACAAGTCAGGGTAGTATACACTTGGTAATGGTTTCATCTGGCTCATCAAAGGGTTGAGTTGGTCTTGAAGGTCCCATTCCATGACCTTGGCCCGGCGCATAGCCTGGTCGAGTGGCATGCCGCTGATATCCCATCCGCCGAGCACCAAATCGTTAGGGTGAACCATTGGTAACATGTCAGATAACGGGATGTGAACATCCTTGCCGCTCTGGGCATCTGATCCTAAGCGTACTGCACAAGCGTTCGAGTGTCAGCAGGCGGGGGAAACGAGAGAGAATTGGCAGGAATTCAAGACATACAAGTCGAGGCTCTGACAATACTGCCGATGTAGTTGGGCGTTTGGATACCCTCGCGGTTGCGCCAGCAAATGTTGTGTTTGTTAGCCAGGATAGTGGCCGTGACTGTGGTCCCATTGTTGCCACCCCAGCCAACCAGCATGAGCCTGTAGAAATGAGAAGGGGACGGGTAAGCCAATGATTTTCATACGGAAAACTCTTCAAAGAAAACACTAACCCGGTGGTAGGGACCTGACGTTCAGTTTTGAACTCGATGGTTTGTTTGACAGGCTTGAGGACATACCCACCGGATGGGGTGCGGGTGACAAAAGTGTTCTCGTGGACGCTGGTAGCTAAAATATGAGTATCCTGTACAGGGTCAAGCCAGCTGTATCAGATGATCGTATGACTTAGTACATAGTGAAGTTCAACTTAAAGCGTACAGTATAGGTTGTTTGTTCGGATTCTACCCGAACTGAGTCGACTGGTCTTCTCATAGCTGTGGGGTCTACGATTGGTACCGCGGCCGAAGCGCCGTTGGTGACGCCATTAGAATGTCCATTACTAGCTCGGACAGTTTGTCCCTTAGGAGCAGCTATGGAGGGTGCCATATTGGTGGATTTCTGAGGAGTTCGGTGAGTTGATAGATTTGTTAGGTGAAGCAAAAAGGTTTCTTAGATAATCTAATGAGTATATCGGCTAGCACCCGGTGCACAGAATTTGCGTCCCCTGAAAAAGACAACATCGGTGGAAGAGGATAGAGGGTGTTAGTCCGCGATCATATTTTCAACATGGAGAAGGCAAGCACAAGCAAGGTTACTGACGAGCTATATCTGTTGTGAGAGCTGAACGAGAACAAGAGGTGATGCCACTGTCAGTATCAGTAACAAGACCCGACATTTGCTTGTGGGCTCGGCCTACCTCGATAAACCGTTAGCGAACATGCAAGTTTGATCGACTAATCTCCAATCGCTGGTGGCAGGAAGGTGTGCTTGGTGGTGCTGGAGTATTTCAACTGGACGCTTCTGGCTCTGCCTGAAGAGGAACGGCTCATTCCAGCCAGCTGCGCCCGTCCGCCCTGCGCGGGGAGATGGCCCGTGCGCCGCTCAGGCCCTCCGAGCCGGAGCTCCTGCGGTGGCTCATGCACAGCACTTCAACAGCCTGGGATCGATCGACACACAACTGACCATCATGTCGAGGATCATGCCCTCAGAGTGGTCTCAAGTTGTGCACAGCACGTGGCCGGGAAACGACTGCCCAGACTGTGACCGGAGGTGAACTTTGGGGGACCTATCTGAGAAGAAAGAATGTCATCGGAGTTCAACTTGAACCGAACTGATGAGTGCCCGTCTGACAATCCATCTTGTAAAAAGGTGAATTCACCAATCATCTTATGCTCAATCAAGAACACATGAATCAGACTGGCAAGTCTTATCGCGAAAAGCCAAGATTGTTGTTTGCCACGTGCATGTAGCGTAATTCTCCGAATGTTGACTTCAGTGGATGCACGACCCGTGCAACTGACTTCGCCTTACCAAGAATTCACCAGCTGGAAAATGGAGTCATCTAGGACTCCTCCCTGCCAGCATCAATTGAGCCGCCATTTACCCACGAGGTAAGTGAATTTCCATCTGCAAAGGCAGAGTGTAAAACGAGCCGGGGAGAATCGGTCCGACAGTTGATCGGCGCAAGATTTCGGGCCGGTGAATCGGGGTGCTAATCAAGAGCATTGCCTGAGATTATCTGATAACCCAAGTAAATTCAGATGCATGTTCAATCGTTGGTCAAGTCTCGGCGCAATTGCAACTGGGATATAAAAACATCATGGCCATTAGATATTAAAGCTTCAGCCATACATGCTCGCACTTGGCGTACAAAATAAAATTAGGTAAATTAGGGTCAAAACAATTGATAAATAATTTGAAGGTTTTCCGACAGAAGACTCCGAGGAGTAAGTCATGCGCTGCATTGAGATGAGACAGCCAAAACTTCGACCCCTTGAGGAACGTTGGCCTTGACGAGCGGTGCAATCTCTGAGGGTGAATCAAAGTCCCACGGCCGCGGGACCAGTGCCATGGGAAGAGCCCAAGTGGCCGCAATCACGACTCCCTTCCCTGAAAGAAAAAGCGGAAGATAGAAGAGACGCTTAAATTGAGCAACGTTGATGGGACAGGACGATTCGAGATGGAAAATGAGGTGATGCTTACCTTTGTTCTGTTCGTTTACGGCGGCCCATTCCATGTCCAAGTAAGCTCCAAGAAACCTGATGAACGGCAGAAGCTCCACAGCACCGCCGGCAACGGTTAGAGCAAGCAACATTTGCACGGCCGCACTCTCGATCGATTTGGCGGTCTTGAGACGTGCAATGCTTTCCAACGGGAGCGCCAACTCGAATCCCCACCAGTCTGACATCAATCCGAGAATATCAGCTCGTCTGTTGTTTGGTTATGTACTTCGTTGCCAAGAAGAGAGATAAAGTAAAGCGTAATGACTCACAACACCAGACGCTGACCCGGTCCTTGGGCACCATTCCGATCAATTCGTGATGGCCTTCACTTCTGTCTATCAGGTTTTTGCTTCCCATTGCTAAAACGTCGTAGAATCCAGTAGACTGTCCGATAGTACTCAACAGAGTTCCTGCGGATAAGCCAGTGATTAAATATATGATCTCTGATGATCCAGGCGCGCGCATGTTTAAGGCCTTCGTCACATCAATCACGTCCTCCATGTCACTTCCTGCCGCTGATTGAGCGTCAAGTTCGGATTCGCTGTTACGAAGACAGACTCCACGGGGTAGGCGGTCAGCATTTTCTCCTTGCTGCGACACATAGGGCGGATGTGGTTCTTGCTTGAGCATGGAGATGATGGTGTTCGCATATTTGGGGTCGTTCAGATGCGACAAGATTTTCTTGGAATCGGTCTTGGAGAGTGCGGCTGACCGCGCCTTTTTGGCTGCAAGAGGGTCGGTGCCTTTGATCAGATCATGTTTAGAATTGGAATCGGCCAAGATTGTCTTGAGGTGACGGATAACAGATTCGCATTTTTTCGGGTTAGGTGCTCTCGAGAATTGGAGTTTCCTCGCAGGTTTTTGGAAAACCGGTGCTTGCCTTGGAATCTTCGAAAAAGAATCATTGACCCAAGTCTCGCCTGGAAGACTGTGGGGCAATTGTAGGATATCAAAATTGTGGTGATTGATCTGCAAAGGCTGAGCCGTGGGCGCTTGCATCTCTTCCGAAATCGAGATTTTCCGGTCGCCGTTCAGCTCATGATAAGTCCCAGACTCCCTTTTGAAATCTAACGACCGCCGCTTGAAAAAAGAAAGCATATCTACTTTGGAAACGGGAGTAAAAAGGGATGGTAGTCAATCAAGTGGTGGTGTGAAAAGGTTGGATTAAAATGCAAGAAGACAGAAAGATCGAATGGACAGACGCCCAGTGGTTTGATTTGAGTGGCTGCGGTCAAATAAAGCAAGAAATTCGAAGGGTAAAGACACCAGTTATCAGGAATTGTTCTTCAGTCTTTTTAACATCGCACAGATTATGTATTTCGCGCCGCCATATTGGCCCTTCCAGAGTCTGGGTGTGATGATTTCTCCATTGGTCTCTCTTGATGTGGCATTGATCGCGGTATGGGACGTGTCCCATTCTCTCGGTCATGCTCATAGTAGTTCACTCTGGAAGCGTTTATCCCCAACTAGCCGTAGCTCAGCTAAAGTAGGAGAAAGCTAGCTGATTTGTTGAGCTTGGATCGAACGGAATTAAAAAGTAGGAGAAAGTCCGTGGGCCGGCGGCTTCAAGCCTGGCCGGGCTATAAAAATACATGTGGGAGCGGAGCACTAGCGAACCCACTTAAACATTTGAAGCGGAAAGATAACCTGTTGTAGCTCAACTCACGTCCTTCACGTCCTTTCGAATTTCGCCCCATCCCAACCTCAGCAGCAAATCAAATAAACGTGCCCATCATTGTCTTCTGACAGCTTTTATAGCAGTGCAGTCAGGAGCACATGTTATGGATTCGAGCTCATGAGGAACTCTTGATTTAGGACAATCTGTTCCCCAATGAGCGAATATGCAAGTATGAGAGATGAAACCAAAGGCAACAAAAAAATGAGAGAAAATGCTTTCGGGATTGACCCAGGAGACTGTGCTGGTTGAGGGTGGGATTCGTGCTGAAGCCTTCGTCAGGCTTCTTGATGCCACGAGAAAGATTGTCTCGCGGTACTAAGAGGTGACTACACTGTCATGAATAGTGACTGCTGGAAAGCTACATGGATCTAGAGTATGCAGTTGCATGGATGGATTATATATATTTACATTGATGAAACCAATTTCTACCATTAAAATTATGTCGTTCTACACTCGTCTAAATACATATAAAGTTCAAATAAAACAAAACATGACAGGATCTGTTGATTTCTATCCAGAGCCATTTCTAGCTTGAAAGACAACAATAGTTGGAAAGTTTTGGTAAGTGTCAATGGATGATGATTGCGATGAGTCATGATGGCCGAAGATGCGTAAAAGGTAGTTGGGATGCTGAATATAGATCAAAGATGCATTGGGTTCATTTAAAAATAGGTTCTGCGCGTCGTTTGAGGGAATTTGCAGTTTCGCCAGGTCCTAAGGCTTCGAGAGTTGCTGGAAATACACAATTGGTCGGAAAGGTTTCATCAGTTTCTTCAGTTCTCACGGCAGTTAACAACAGGTGGTACACACCTCCCGTCTAAACAATACCAAATAACCGGCAACGATTATTAACTGGCACGCCAGGGCCACCCAAAACTCCCAATTGGCAAGGGGAGATTCCCTGAGGTGCCCGCCCCGATCCCAAAGGCCAAGATCTGGGAAAACGTTACCCGGTCCAATCCTGTTAGGAGCTGTGGCCCTAGCAGCGATGACGGCTGTCGAGCCAATGATTTGAGCCAAGCATAATGTGGCTGCAACGTGCGTCCGACTCAAAGTCTGGAGTAGAATCATTCCCAAACCAACACCCTGAACCGCATCCAGGACACCTAGCCAGAGCCATAGTGAGGCTATACGTAACAAAAGAACCAATGCATCAGCCAGATTGCGTGGCATGATGATCGTGCACCGGAAGAGCAGCACTCACTGCCAAGGTAAGGACCCGCTGCGCCGGCCCATGGAATATACATGGCAAGACTACTGGTTCCCCAGAGCATCTGACACCATCGGGGAGCGCCAAGCCCAACCGCGAAAATGGGCAGAAACCAAGTGTGTTTCTTTGAAGCATGACTAAGAGCTTTCATCACAACCTGAACAATTGACCGATGATCAGAATCCGATTTTTATTATCAAGCGGTGAAAAATCTCAGAACTTACGGCCCAAATTCCTACGAAGAAAATGAAAACCAATATGACAGTCGCCCAAACAGGCATTGCAGAACCAGTCCACAAGAAAGACCAATTTCTTCCGTAAGGACCCGATCTATATCAGGAGTATCTTGGTCACATTAGGATCATAGCCAAATGGTGTGAGAAGTTCATGACTTACAGCCAATAATCCCTCAAGATTTCCGCGGCCATATACCATATCACCAGCTTGCGACGGAATAGAGTTTTTACGAAATTGGGAACCTGGCCGGGAACATTTCGGTAGTAATTGGGCTGTGCGAAGATTACGTTAGTCGATCGTGTCTAGAAGTAACTCATTGAGCTAAGAATGCTCACCAGTCCAATGAAAAGAACGTATCCAATGCCGAAACAAGTGATTGCCAGCGTGAGAGTAAAAGCATTGACCCAGGCGGGAGGTACCGATGCCGTGTCTGTCGGGTTTGTTCCTTGCAGCTTGAATCCCCAGTACCACAAGGCAGCGATCTAGAGAAGGGACATTTTGTTCAGTCATCGAAGTCTTGGATCATATAAGATAGATGAACCAACCCAGATTTGTTGAGTGCCTTGCACTACACAAGCTCGATACACCCAAGTGTCTGTGCCTCCCCCTGCTTCCTCCCCGAAATTAGTGCTGAAGAAAACTGGGAGCGCGTTCTTGGTCAGCGATGTTGAGCAGGTTGAGTAGAACATTAATTTCATATGACTCACGAAATCCTGCTGCCGAGGCGAAGGAGTAAAAACTGGAAGCCAGAAGACTCAAAGGGTGCCTAACACTGTAGACTTTCAAGTCTGACGACAGTGATGGTAATCCAATCAACAAAAACGCCATCCCAAAACAAACCCAAGGCAATGAGAGTGACCATGTCGCGGGTTTTACACTGTTGAGTATATACCAAGTTACCGATCCGATGATGTTGACGGCTCCAATGACTGGTGAGATGCAATGATAAATCAGCTTCTGGGACTGTGGAGCTGTTCGCGTAATTTTGACTTACTGTAAAGATCAAATGTCCTTTGAGAGCTACTACCGCCGAGTAGAGACAGCTGGAAACTGGTAGCTCCCAGAACTTGCCCGAAGGCCAGTAGTATCGTGTAGACAGGCCAGCCGAAGTATACCTTCTGAAGTCTGATCTGCCATTGATTTAGTTCTGCCTGTGTAGTGAGAGGATCTTCGCTGCCTGCAGCAGTTTCTTCTTCTTCTTCATCATTCTCCAAAGCGTGCTTCTTAACAGACCATTCACTGATAGCGCGAGAGATTGGCCTTTTCGTCGAACCCCGGAGAGTTTGGCCATCATACTGGGACCTAGCTAAAGCCAGCTTGTCATCTCTAACATGCTTGAAGTAGGCTTTCTCAGCCGCCACCAGATATTCTGCGATACATAGGTCGCCCTTCGAGTTGCCAGAGTTTAGCTGTGATAATTTTGTAATGAACTCTTGGGTTACCTGTCCATTTTCATCAGTGAAACCTTCGATAGCCTGATTCAATGGCGAATCTGCCCCGTGTTCTTCCATGATTGAATTTATGGAATCAAAAGATTTCCGGCTTGTGTGACCCCCGCCACCGGCAAAGGGCCTAACCGGCGGAAGTAATTCATCTTCATTGAACTCGGCAATCGCGGCAGTCGGTGTCGCAGGGGTGGGTATGAATGGGTCTTTGGCAGCTTGCCTTCCATAAGTGACTGTAAGTTTTTTGGTAAGCTTGCGACTTAGTTGGCGGTTAGCTTTGTTTAAGAAACTACCGTATTGATCATCCTCCTCTTGTGAGGCAAGCATGTTGGGGTGCATTGATGGTGCAACCGATATGCGCTTCCCATCCATTGACCGATCCCTCCCGTGAGAGACGCGTGGGTTGCGCGCACCTGCCTTAGTCACCAGTGGAGAGGCATCTTTCGCTTCGGAATCATAATCCTCACTAGTCCTGGGTGAGTGTAGAGTACTTGAATTGGTTAAATCCAGGCCGTTCGGAGAAGAGCCACGGCGATTGTATGGAGATTGACTAGGCCTCAAATGTACCGAATGCTGTGTGGGATCCGTAATGAGTTCTTCAGAGCGGTCACAGGCTAAGCGAAGAGAATCCATCGAGCCACGGGTAGAGAAAGGATCACAGCGAAACTCCTCCATGTCAATCTTCATCTCTGACTGCGGTCGCACAGGGGTATCCGGTCCAGCAGCCAGTGTCCCAGCGTACCTCCGTGAGGCCTTGATGGAGCGGCGATGCATGTTTTCCATCCTACTACGCCATTCGAGCACCGGAAAACGCTGAAGAGCAGAGCGTGCACGAAGGACGGCTCGCTCTTCGTTGGTTGACTTGAGCGCGGCCTTGATGGTCTTCGCAAACTGTGAGTGCATGTGAGCAGTACTATCACTTTCCACAGGGAACCACCATCCCGGCATCAAACCTAAACCTCCTAAGCGACTTCCAACTCCCAAGGCACCCTTCCTTCCAAACTCCACAGCTACCAATCCGAAGGGCTCGTCACGACTTGGGATGAGAGCAAAATCGCCACCAGAGAAGATAAATGGCGGGAGAGCCGTGAATTCAGGTTTGGAAAAAACCCGCCCGGGATACAACTCCATTAGCCGAGCTAGTTTCGCGGCAGCAAATCGTCCGTAGAGATCCACGACGGGTCCAACCGCCACAAGCTGAACGTCGGAGCGCTTCTCAAGAATAGTTGTGAAAACGTCGGCAATGAGATCCACGCCTTTTTGAAGGGACCACCGACCGACGAATACAAAGAGCTGAGCGTTGGGGTCTTGATGTAAGCCGGCCCATTCTTGAGTTTTCCGCTTGTCTTCCGGCCGTTGAGCTTCTGCTGCTTCGTCTATGGTGACATCTTTCATGTTTCGGGGAGCAGCATCAAGTGCTTCGATATCAGTGGGGTCTGGATTAGGAAGTGAATCGATCGTTTTGAGCGTCCATAAGGCCGGATACCTCGCCCAACTTCGCTTTCCGTACTTGTCACTAACCCCAGCAACACCCACGCTCTTTTGGTGATGGCTGATAAAGCTGGCAGCAGCGTGGAGTAAATTGAATACGTTTCCGAACTGAACATATTTCGAGCAAATGTCCTTGGATAAGTTGAATGCACGGCAGACCTCATCTGCTTCTTCTTTAGTCCGGAGTGGCCAGAGTCCTTGGAATTCCGCATTGTGAAGAGATAAACAAACGGGTAATACCATAGGCAGCAAGTAGAGTGGCACTAAAGCACCGTGATAATCGTTGATGTGATAGATATCCAAGTCTGGGGTTCTTCGGCAAATTTCTGCGATACTTTGATTCCAGGACGAATAGAAGATTGCCGAGCTGAGGTCGTCCATTCTGGCTGGATAAGGATCAGATTTGGTGTTGGCACGGAATACGGGCGAGTCAAGCAGATAATACGTGATGTTGTCGAGTCTATGAATTTGCAGCTCGATCAAGTATTTTTCGCCGAAGATAGTGACTTCAATCGGTGGAGCAGGTTCGGCCTCGGGATATTCCAAATCTTTAACCTTCGGAACCACCCATAATAAGTCGACATCGTGCATCGCTTTTCCCATCAAGGAAGACATGACTCCTAAACCCCCGATTTTGACTTTCAGCTTCCAATCAGTAATCTCGTATTCAAGTGTGGCAATTAGAACTTTTCGTCGGGCTGTCATATCATCGGGCCATCTCGCCCCACGAGACCTTAGGCCCATGGCGGCACCTATTCCAGCACTGATCATTCCCATGTCGCCCTTTTCGCCCTTCATAGACCGGAACTCATGAGATTTCTCTTTCATCAAATCCAGAAAGGGATTCAGACTGAATCCTTTTTTCTCTTTGAAACCGTACTGTCAAGAAAAAAAAATGAATGAATTAACAGCTGGACGTCTTAAGGAAGCGAAGGAAGCGAAGTTCGCTTACTTTGTTTATTTTTATGCTGTAGAAGGCTCTTTTAAAGATCCAACACGCGAGGACGGCTGTCAAAGGTGGGATGAGACACAGCAGGATAAAAATAAGGATCCCAACGGTTTCGTCTCCAATGGGAAGGGCACTCCATGTCATGTCTGTTTGATTGACCATAATTCTCCAACCTAGGTATGGAGACAGCGGCTTGGATAGATTCAGGTAATTCGGCGATTGTGTGTTGGGCGGAAGCAAATCTAAGGCCCCATCACCATCGACGTCGCCATAGTAAAACTCATCGTGTACGTCAAATGGCGTGACTTGAAAGAAATTGGGCCAATTTGTCATAATCTTCGAAAGAGTGCGAAAATAAAAACTTGCTCAGTTTTCGCGCTGTGCAAATCATCTGGCCAAGTATACAGAAACTTACATCAAAAGTCCAATTGCCTTGCCGGGAAGTAAACCCATTATTGGTCCCAAGATCATAACCCCTACAAATCCAACAAATGAGTCGGTCCAATAAAAAGCAGAAGTCATCTAAATTATCTGAGCTCACCATTGATTGAAAGGTCCACGTAGCAAAAGCTGAGGAACAGTGCGAATGTCTGTCCCACTGTAACCGTAGTCAGAATCAACCGACTGGGCCGCCGAACCACCAAGCTTGGACCAATACTGGACGCGAATGTGATTGCCTTCCCAAAATTGCGACTGGCTGAACGAGCCCGCGGGTAGTCCGACCGTCCGAGCATACGGCTGCCACTTCATCCACGTTTTTCCAAAGTCGGTTGAGTAGCGCATCAGGTCCGCTCCGGCGGCATTGGAAACGATTTGAAACAAACCGTCTGATCCTTTTTGGAGCAAGCTCTTCGAGTATGCGGTTGTCTGAAACGTAATCGGATTGTCACGAAGACCTTTGCGAATCAAAAGATGATCGGTAGACTGAGTATGTAAGCCTGCTTTGTTCGTTGGGTTCTTGATGATGAGTTCGTAAATGCCGTCGGGCGCATCCTCGATCTGACTTGACCATGTCCATACAGCCGCTGGAGCGGATGAAATGGAGCTCAAGACGGGTGGAATAGAGGTACACGCTGCAGAGTTGGCATTCAGGCGGGGTTGGTGACGCGAAGCCGGGTCAATAACATAGGCTAGGGAAATCGATTGAGAGACGCTTTCACAAGACATTTCATCTGAGAACGAAAGGGAGATTGCGATTGGGTTACTATCCGAGTCGGAATGAGACAAAATTCTGGCATCGTGGCCAGGATTGAAATGAACAAGCTGGGGTAAAGGTGCCTCCCAGTTGTCAGCGGGAACCAGCACTTTAAAGCCCAAAGCATCCATAGTAACGGATTGCAAGCAGCCTCGGTATGGGGCTTTGCCGTCGAGGTAGTAGGGTGACTTGGATCCGGCCAAATTGTAAGTTTCGTATGGGTAAATCAAGTTCCGTACCGTCATGGGAGCAGGGTAAGGGGCCGAAATCCACAATTGTGTGCCGCAATCAAACTCAAATGTTTTTGTTGTGTTCAGGTTGCTGTAGAGCATCCAGACGGTCGCGTTGGCATTTGGTCCGGTGAGCTGTTGCTGTTCTGAAGGACTACGGGTGACGCTCCAAAATCCCCATTCCGTCTGGGTCATGTTGGAACCGGGAAGCTGTCCAAAGGATGTCCAGTTTCCGCGTTGAACAAGATTGAAGCCATCCTGTAAAGCCGGGTATTTTGCTCGGAGATATGTAAAGTGTGATAACACTTTGCGCACGGGTGAGGTGGGGTCAAAATGATCCAAACTGTTCCATTCGTCTTTGCATCCTGTAAGTGCCCTCTCTAAAGGCATTTTGAAATACTGCTGAGAGCCCACTCTGTAGCAACCATGAGTCTGCCACGCTCGTGTAGAAGACATCGCTTGACGGCCGTAAAGATAATTGCTAGCTACGGGACCGCGCAACTTGTTAGTAAGTAGTCCCTTCTCGTGTTACCAGATGTCAACTGACCTTGTGAGTCGTACAGATACATGTCTTGCTCCTCCCCATAATATGCGAGTGGAATGCCGGGCATCACTAGGTTAGTAATGAGTTGGCCTAGAAGCAATTTTGCTGTGCCGTTTTTCAGTGAGGGCCATCTGAATACATCCTGATTCGAAGTTCCATACAAATGTCTGGGGTCGATTTGGCCGGTATGGTGATTGAGGAAATCGTCTTTGATTAAGAAGACCATGTCAGGCAGCTGTTTTGGCAAAATGGGGCTCAGGCTGAATCACTGACTTGATACAAAAATTTGATTCCACGCCGAGGCCCAATTAACTTCAACATCGTACGCGACATCAAGATTGCCGTCCATACTCAGGAATCGGGTTAATGAGCGATAAACCGAGTAATGAAAGGCCGCTGAATCCAATCCGTTTTGACCAAGTGGCCTCATGAAGTACTGGGACTGATTGGCTTGAATTACAGAGGCTTCTTGCACACCGATATTCGCATAATTCTTGGGCTGTCTACCTCGACCAATGTACAGCGATCCAAAAGTGTTGCCTCCGGTGCTGATCAGGTAGAATAGAAGTGGCTAATCAGCTCCAACTGCAAGGAAACAGCAGGGTAATGGAAAGTTACCGACATTTCCCCAGGGATAAAAAAGTTGTTTTTGCCGATGGAGGCCGCACAACTTTTGACAGCGCCACCCCACTTGCCTACAAAGTCGACTGTTTGCTGAGTAGCCTTATCTATTCGAATTGAGTCGGGATCAAGCGCTCGAAGAGTCATGCAGGCTAAATGCTCAAGTTTTGCTGCAACCCCATCGTCCCATTCACGTAAACGATCCTGCACAGAGGCAAATTTGGATAGTTGACGTTGCCAATCAGGGTGTACGCCAAAGGCTTCGATGTCTCCAAACTGGTCAAAATCCCCAGCATAGCAGCCATCCAATTTGCTAGGTACAGTCGTGATTAGAGAGCCGTCATTGTCATAGAAGTTGGGTAGTTTACAAGTTGAGCGAGTATTTGTGAAGTTGAAATCGGCGTAGTGTTGTAGGTCCCACGGAGTATGAGGAGGATATTTCCATTCAACCTCGTAGCCTTGAAGACTGAACGGAGTTGAGGCGTTCAAAGACTTGGAGTTTCCAATCAAGTCCCCCATCGTCGTCGTCGTCATGTCAAGCATCACGTACCTATTCATGCGCATAATGTTGAGAATCGCACTAGTTTGGCAAGGATTTGGTGTTGAATAGTGACTCACATTCCCTTGGCATGTATTTTGTCGATTGCAGCTCGCCACTCCGCAAGCGTTCCGTAGTGAGGATCTAGCAGGGTGAAGTCAAGCGCAGAATAACCGTCTGCTTGCCACGGCAGGTTGATCCACGGAGTCCCAGCAAAAAAGATGCATCGATAGCCCATTCCACTGGAAAGGGGAAAGAGTGGTTAGGGCAGAGTATCTTATCAGAGTTGGTATGCGCGTCATCTCACTAAATGTAATCCAGGACCCGATCTTGAGCAAATCCAGTGATATCTCCCCCATGTCTCAGCTCTAGTCAGCAAAGCTAAGTGTGAGTATTCTGATCTGCTTCACACCAAAGTTATTCGTCGTTGAGCTCACGGTTAGCCTTCGGATCCGATTCCCATTGAGTATTGAAGTAATCGTTGTTGGTGGGATCTCCGTCGACAAACCTGATGGGCAAATGGTAACTCTATGAGGTTCGAGTCGCGATGTGTGTGAATGTGTTCGCGGACTCACTTGTCCAGCAGCACAGTGTATGTGGGAAGCGCCCTCCAGTTTGTTGGACTAGGCGTGTAACCTCCTTGTCTACTCTTATCAGGCCAGTCGGAGGAATACGAGAGAATCTGATTGCCACCCGTCTGGTTGATGTTGATGTTATAGTTGGCAAGCTTTGGATCATAAGGATGTGACAAGATTTTCAGGGCGAGGCAGGCCAAGATGAGCGGCCGGTAGGCTGACGACATTCGAAAGCGAGAACCTTGCACGTCCGGTGAAAAGGTTAATTGATATAGGCCAGCGTTGGGTAGGAAGGCAGGTGATCCGATGAGTAGGGCACTCACTCGTTGTGAGCAAGTGATAGAACAGACTGAAGCAAGTTGGAGGATGACTGTTTGTCGAGAGTTGAGAGTTGATGGCCTGGTTGCTTATCGGCCAAATTCACGCTGCGAAAGGAGGCACTCGCTATATGAGGACGGCAATTGAACAGTGAGAAAAGAGGCTGAGGTGGACTACCTTGAGGTCAGTTGCTTCGGTAAGAAGTGACAGGGCAATTTACTGGAAGGCTGGTAATTGGTGAAGCTTCCAGGCAAGGTGGCCCATACGCTATAGACAAGCCTACAGATGAAAGCACAACTGGACAAGACGATAGCGCCGGGTTGGCAGTTGAAGGACAACGACTGGGGCTCAGTGCGTCTAAAGAATATGAATGTGAAAAAAAAAGAAACAAAATGTTGGAAATTGATGAAGCAAAATTGGCAATGACAGGTGTGGGAGATTCCGTGGTAGATTAAAAATGGCACCGTGAGCAGGGCTGGAAAACCACAAGACCACTGCCACGGTGCAAAGAGGATCAATCCTCAACCCGATTGAGCATTGGGCTACAATGGGGAAGCTCTACCGGTGGTTCGTTGGCTTCTGATCCAACCGAGCAGGGAGTAACCCGAGCGATTACGAGTCTAAGGGATAATCCACAGTAACGCCCATATTCAAGTTTTTGAAGATAAAAAAACAGATTTATTTATCACTGCCGGTCAGGCATGCATTGTGTTGAAGGAGATTGTAGCATGGCCATGACCGGATCATGTGGGTGGAGATTCATCAGCGGTGGTGGACCCAGAAGCATTTGTTCATGCACGATAATATTTTGCCCTTGTATTCGCGAATAGCTGAGGCTCATGGAGACTTGCATGCTCCGGCCATTATTTATGTATGCATTCCAAGGATAGGCTTGCAAGTAGATCAGGCCGGACGACCTCAGAAAGACTTTCAGTCAACCAGCTCAGCCTCCAGCTAAGCACTTCAAGTTAAGTATGTATACATATCAGTGTGAATAAGGCTCAGAGGAAATGATGCCGACGCGAATCAGTCGAACCTGCCTAATCAGTCTTATCAACGTGGGCCATCGTAGATGGAATAGTATGTTCCGTCTATTCAAGTTATCATCCGCCGGGTTGGCACGGCTTTCCCACATGACCTTACGATGATAGATTAGAGCCACTGAGAAGGACCAGGTCCCCAAACAGCCCAAGATTCCTGGGAAAATATGTAAAGAACTTAGTGAACGCAGCATGGTGATCAGATGGAAAGGATGCACTCGGATTTCACCAAATCAGAAGATAAGGTGCTTTTGTTTTATCTATCAGTCAACACTCGTAGTGATGACGGAGAATAATTGATGAGAAGCAGACTTCAGGATGATACGATGGAAACCCCTGGTTAAAAAGAAGCACACCGATTCCAGAAATATACCTATTGTCATCATATGGCCGTCTACATGCATAGCCACTGATATGAACGCTGAAACCAAACTTCCTCCAAAATGCTGAGCTTAAAGACTTGTGCAGGCGGGAAATTTTGAAAAAAGATAATACGTGTGCTTCATCCTGGGTTTGGCTGTTAAATACATACACAAAAAAGGAAGCCATCTGTAGAGGCAAAGCTTTTTTGCAAAAAGATCAAACCAGAGAGGAGCAATTGCGAAGCAGTGGTCGCATCCCAACGTCAGGGTATTCCAAAAGCGGGAAATATTTTCGTGATACGGAAAATAACTTACATCGTACTCACCAGATATCCAGCTAGACTGGCCATCAATGAACGGGGTCTTTTTCAGAGCGAGCAGGGGGGGGGAGTAGTATCTAGTTCCAGTGCAACTTTCGGCGTTTGTTTATCAAAAACGTGAGGAGAAGCCTATTCCAAAAACAGAGTAGATGCAAAAGGAAATAACAACGAAGGGAACTGTTAGATAGGCCTGAGGATATCTAGTGGCTATCAGTGATCACTAAACATCGCGTTTAAGTTGAAAATAATACTTTCGAATATATAGCATCCAGGTTATAGGGAAGGGTAAAGAGATCAACAGCGGTCATGAAGATCTTCAAGTGAACAAGATCAGAGAGGAAAGAAGAATTAGACTGACATGCATGTGGGAATTGGTCGTTGCGACTCGTGGTAGGCTTTGAAGTCGTAAATGGAACTGTTTCGAACAGAAGTTGAGAGCAGCGATGAGCTTGAACTGACTGGCAGGCAGACCGATGGCGAACTTAGCTCGGACCGATGGGCGTAAGAGTAATGTCGTGGGGCATTTACTCAGGAAGCCTAAAAACCTGGATGAGCAATACTTTTCAGACTCTTTGATAATGGTCCGTTATTACAATGCATGGAGAGGGAGGATGGAAGTATGGTAATACCTACAAACATAAGTTGAATGGCCCGGAGGAAGTCAACCCATCCCCGGAGCAATTGGACAGATTTCTCCGACCAGTCCTGAGTCCACGGCGCAGGAGAGCGCAAGATCGGCCGGACAGTGCTTGGCCGCTGACTGGTGCAATCATCTTGTTCGGTGATAATTGATAGTGCTGCGCGATGTGGCCTCCTGCACGTTTTTGAAAGAATCTGCAATCTTGGACAGACTTCCGATGCTTTTTGAATTTTTAGAGGGACTTGTGATGTGCACGCCACACTTACGCGAGGCTCTTCCATATTTATGTGAGTGGGTGTGCCCTGACACAAAATACCTTTGGAGGTTCCAAAACGAAATCTTGCAGCATGTTTCCCCCTCGTTTATGGGACTTCCCAAAAATTGCTTGGGGTGATAGTGCAAATCATTTTTGGGCCCAAACCCAACTTCTCACAGGAGCTCACACTGCCACTGGCAGTCCTCAAGATGGATGGTGTCACTTGACACCCCATGTACTCTACCCAAAGGTGCCAATCCTAAACTGCAAGGGGATATATTTATGGTCGCATCGCCGTAGATCGCCATCCTTTCGAAAACGGCCTCCCCGGGGAAGTCGCTGTGCCCCCCCCGTGGGTTTGATACCATGCCCAGCTGGAAAATGTCTGGGGAGCAGCACCGAGTCCAACAATCGCAAGAGCTTGGGCCATCGTCGACCTGATGGCCTGTTCCCAGCTCAGCTTCCGGCTGCTAGCACCCTCATGTCAGTATTTTTCGTCGCTCTGTCAGGGCCGCAATACTCGGTCTCACTAACTGTATCTGTATGTATTCCTTCTGCGCTTTCACCAGAGCCATGGCTGTTGACTGCCCCCATTGCTCAGCCAGTCTATACATCGAGACTATCGCCATTGTTCAAGGCGATTCATTACCTCGTTGGCGTGCGCCCAGGATTTTGACGTTCGAAAACGAGCAAAAATTGTGCTTTCAAAACCGTGGGCACCCCTTCTCTACTCAAGTACTATCAAATCCAGTTTGGCTGACAGATCTCTTCTTCTTTATGCTGGTAACCACAAAGTGTTACTATGTCTTCTACTAGCACCTTATCATTAGGGACTCCACAATCCAGTCGAGATCCAGATGTCGGGGTCCAAGCCCGCCCCGTGACCGCCAGATTCCCCTCCAACTGCACAGCAAGTTTTCAAAACGAACAAGAATCTGAACGCTCGCCCCAGACTGCTCTCACACCCAACCATTCTGCCTCTCGACCTCAACAGGATTCACATGAAGCATCCTCAACCCCTACCAACACAATTCATACAGATCCAAGTCATCTCACCACAGATCTCAACCCTTCTAATTATTGGCCTGGCCCATCATCAAGTCGATCTTCCAGCTCTCTAGCCGCCTCCTTCGACACAGTCATACATCTAAGCCCAAGCACTATCATCGACCCAACCTCTACATCTCAACTAGCACAAGGATCATTCCTCGAATCGGGATCTGATTCGTCTCAGTTATTAACCGAACTTGCCGCGAAATCAGCAGCCGAAAACCCGTCGGGTTCAAATCCGGACGCTGCCCTTAGTATTGACCCTGAAGACACAAAAGGTTCCAAGATCCAATTTCACAATGTCGTACGCATCTCAGGCGGAATCACATCCAGCCCCAAGCGGAAGAGAGCAAGCAAGCCAAACAAAACCAGAGCTGACCGTCGCCGCTCGCCGTCGATTGACGCTGACAGTTCAAAACCCTCTCGTTCACCGGCAGGGCGCTCTAGTTTCAGGAACGGATCGCCGAGCTACCCTCATCGGCTCAGCTCTCCCAATCGCATCTCCACCCATGATTCACGATCCGCTCGGTCTAGAGAAACCAGAAGATTTGATACTCGTGACCCTTCCTGTTCACCTGTTAGTCAATCTTTCCAAGCCAATAGACAATCCACCTTGAGGCCCGGGCCACCATCTACGAGATCATCTTTTAGTCGGCATTCTCGTGCCGACTCGGCCTCCCCATCAGCCGCCAAAAACCAGCATCGCCCTCCATCGCTACCGGTTTCTTTTGCGCGGACATCATCGATCTCGAGCTCTTTCAACGGCTCAGCCAATTACTCAGCGACGATCATTTCGAGGTCGAGTTCTCCAGCTAGCAGCCTTTATCTGCCTCTCCGATTTCCGATCGCCCGCGCCCCAGCGCCCTTCTTCGGCCCGACGCCCGAAAGAGTCGCTCGAGTCAGAGAGCGGCGGCAAGTAGCCCAGAGAGATGCCGAAAGAGCCAAGGGGGGCTGGAGGGCTTGGTGGAATAACTGGTACTATCAGTCCGACAGATCGGCCATTCGCAAGGGCAAGAGCAAGCAAGGCCCAGCCAGCGCTGCGGACGACGACTGCAACCATCACTCACATTATCATGCACATTCTGTTGAGGATTGCGATTCAGACGACGGATCCTGTTATCACGATGTCATTCTCGAACATGAGCGCAAGAAACTGGAGCGCAAGTTGAAGAAGGTCAAGCAGATCAGACCCTCGACCGTTCGGAGGGGTGATCGTCCGGAGTCTTCAACACATCAGGGCAAGAGGAAGAGGCCCAATCCTGAGAAAGCCGGCTCGAACGCTCCTCAGTCCTGGCTCTCGTGGGCCTCCAGTATTATCGTCGGCTTACCCCCCTCGCCCGCCCATCCGCTCTTGCTACCCACCCCTGGCTCTGGCATCTTGCGTCGGCCTAAGCTCACGACGACTTCTCTCTTGCCGGCTAAGCCAATCTTGCCGTTGGTTAGCGACCCAACTTACCTTGTCCCCGATCCGCCGGAGGTGGATAGCAGGACCCCCTTACTTGCTCGCCCGCCAATGATCTCTAGCTACGGAAATCTTCCCCCCGAACCCAGCTCGTCCGACCCCTTCCAATCCTCCTCCTCTCACATCAAAACCTCTACCGATGCTAGGTTCGGCTTGGCTCCTCAGAGGTGGTTCACCTTTCATTGGTGGGCCTGGAAGGTCCAGACACTCTGTCTTGCCTGCTATCTTCACTGCAAATCTAAACTCGTTGGCCTCTTCCATGTCGATTGGGATTCCGATGACGCAAGGTATGAGGGATGGGAAAATGCTTAATCGTCGTTGTCATTTCCTTCATCTTCTCCTACCTCTCTTTATTCGTTGTTTGTTGTTCAAAAAAATCACTCTATATTTTGGTTTTCCATCACCGCATAGCTACCTAAATGTGTATGTACCTAGTCTACAATGTACATCCCCTCCTCATTCAAGTCTTTCAGCATGAATCTATGAATATACACACATGAATTCCAGCCATTCGGACTAATCTTGATGAACATGAAACTAATTCATAGCAATCCTCACTCTTCCTAATCCAATTACTAGTTTTTCTTCTTCAGGACCACATGATGTCTAGCCCCTTATGGAATATCTCATCACAGCCTCAAGACTTTGTTTTCTCTGTATTATTCATATACAAACTGGTGTACTGTGTATTTTCCCCTATCAATTCTATGTCTTCTCCATCCACTTTTTCTTTTCATAATTAAGGTGTTCAAAGTTGACTTGCATAAAATCATAACGCCATAAAATCATAAAATTCTGAGCTGAAAAAAATATGTACCACCCAAACACTCAAATTACAGCAACATTTCTAGAATGATACATATGAAATCATCACTTGAAATTTTTATGATTTTATGATTTTATGTATTGAAAATTTTATGATTTCAACTTTGAACACCTTAAATGTATACTGTGGTATTTATTCCTGTGTTTTGATACAGAGAAGTATAAAAATTTCCTTTTGTTCTTTATGCATAGCAGATGTTGCAAAAGTAACTCCACCTTTCACACAAAATAACCTATAGTCACCCACTAGATTTTTGAAGAGGCTTGGTAAAACAACTCCCAAAAACTGAGAAAACAGCTACCCAAAGTTAACCACATTGCAAAGACCAGTTTTCAACCAGCCACCCAGCATTGACCTGGGCCCCCTTTGGGCTAGCTTAACAAAGCCTTGCAAGCACTTGTGGGCAAGAGCCATGCGCAAAGTGCATGCAAGGCTTATACCCAAGACAATGGAGCTCGCATGTGAGAATCAAAGTTTGAGGTGTATTTTTTTTGTTTTTCTTCATTTCTAATTTCATCCCTCAAAATCTAGCTTAACAAAGCCACTTAAACAGAGGTCCAGGGGAACTGTGCGGAGCGCTCTCCATAGGAGGGGCTTACATTTTATCTCTCAAATTATGCAGGAAAGAATTTGAAACAATCTGCAAGCTCAAAAAACACTAAACAGCTTGTACAAAGCAAAAGCAAAATGATAAAAAAATGAATAGACAGTATTGTAGGTTTGCTGCTTGCAAAGAATTTGAGCTACTCTTCAGTGTTGCAGCCAAAGAAATGCATCCTTGAGTCCCTAAAGATATCAAAAATGACTTTGAGTTACCACAAAAAACCCACCATTCATCTTATGGGTTTGGAAAATTGTACTCTGGGTGTGCACTGTTTGACAAATACAGAGATGAGTTTTCCACCCATGCTCAAGCATGGTTCCAATCTTGTCATATGTTGTTATATGAGTGCACATTAAAGATTTCATCAGGTATTTGTCACCCGTTTCTGGGTACCCAGCACCCGGTTGGGGGTACCTGTTTTCAAAAACAAGTACCCGCACACAGGTGCTGGTGTCCACTTTTGATGGTTAAAAGCCAGCGGGTACCCAGACCAAGTACTTGCTAACAACTGCGGATTTGAGAGGGTCCAGATGTGTATGTTTACAGTTGGATACAAGCATATTATTATGCATAATACTATACTTATAAACATATGTATATCCATCCCTGTCCCCCTGAAATCTGTCACTCAACCCCATTGCCGGAGAAATCATATCAATCACAGCCAATCCCCTCACCACCACCTCCACACCCCTTGGCTGCACCACCACCTCAGCCACTACCACTGTGAAAAAAAACTCAAGAGACAAGCCTTTGTAATATTGCATGTCAACTGGCAGCAGTTTCTTGAGTTTTTTTCACAGTGTACCATGGGAAGAAGTAAGAAGTGTCACAGGACAACCGGATCACCAACATCTTCTATCTCCATCCCTGCCAAAGATCCAGATCCTTCTAAAAAAAGAAAAGCGGCACAATTGTTGAAGTAACCAACAATTTCAATGAAAGCAAACATATTTTCTCCAAATCAGAAGCTCCGGCAAGCACTCAGAAATCAAAAGGTCAACAGATGTCAGATGAGCAAGAGCTGAGTAAGAAATTTTCTCCTGACTCATGATTGAATTAAGCAAACTGACTGACTTGCACTTTGTAATATTCCAGAAAAGGCACAGAGAGTTTATAAAAATCGTCCCAGCACTTGCTATGTGGCTTTTGATCCACCACAGCTTTCAGATTGGCTGGAAAACAGTTGGAGGATGATTGCCTACCCTTGTAAAACATAAGTTGTTTTCATTTGCCTTTGAGTTTTGGTTGTCTTGCTTGTACCTGCTTATCATTCATCTTTTGCCTGCTTATCATTCATATTTCAATAGACTTTTTCCAGCTGTGGAAGCAAAATAAATTGACCAGTATACAACACTTCTCCATCCAATCTATCCAAGCATGAAGCAAGCTGAATTAAAAGAGAACAGGACGCAAGTGATAATCAAAAAAAAAATTGCAATGGGGATACTGAGTAATTATTTGACCTATTGCTTACAAAAATGAATTAATTGAATTCAAATCAGTTCTGAGCCATCTCCAGAAAGTTAAGCAATTCTCCAAATTTGAAGGCTCTCTTCAAGGAGATCTGTCAGGAGCTTGAGTGTCCAAGGCCTCCTAATGTTGGGTGTGACATTTGGACCCAGTGGAATTCAACTCTGGAACAATTGAAAAGTGTTATCCAATGCTTGGCAGCCATGTAAGCCATTTTGGTTCCCTACACACAACCTCAAATGTCAGTCCTGACTGAATTTTTATATTCAAATTGAAGCCTTGAGTGGCAGAAAGATAAATGGCACGGTCCCCCTCAAAACTATCAAATTGAATGGGAGAATCTCAGCTTAGCAAGTGACCTTGTTGAGGCTCTTTAACCTTTCTACAACATTACTGTTGTGGTAAACGGAAAGGTGACACTATCAGGCACCAGGAAAATAAAATATTCAGTTGATGACAAGTGACATCACACCAGCTCCAGCCAGCTACCCACCATCTATCCAATATCTATCCACTATCTACGCCAATCTCCCAACCATCTCCTCAACTTCCAAAATTTCCCAAGCAGGGTCTGTTCAGTTTTCAATGAGCCCAACTGATCCTCAGTTCTGTCCAGCTGATACTCAGCTTTGGTACCCAGCTCATACTCAAATTTTTTGCCCAGCTCATACTCAGCTTTTTCACGCAGCTCACTCTCAGAATTGGAATAAATCATTTTGTCCAGTCCTTGCCCAGGTGATGCTCAGCTTTGTACTAGTCTTGGGGCAGCTGATGCTCAGCTTTGTACCAGTCCTTGCTCAGCCTTTTCCTATTCCTGTCCCAGCTGATGCTCAGCTTTGACCCAGTCCTGGGCCAGCTGGCCATCTGATGCTCAGCTTGCTGAGTATCAGCTGAGCCAGGCCAGAGAAAAAGATGGAAATCAGCTTGGACAGGACCAGAGCTGAAAATCAGCTAGGCTAGGGCCAAAGCTGAGCATTAGCTGAGCCACGGCCAAGACTAAGCATCAGCTGTGCCAGGGCCAAAGATGATCATCAGGCGGTTGGTGCTAAAGCTGAGCATCAGCTGGGCCAGGGCAAAAACTGAGCATCAGCTGAGCCAGGGTAAAAGCTGAGAATCAGCTGGGCCAGCGCCAAAGCTGAGGATCATCTGGTTTTGTCACATTGAGTGCTTTGATCCTGACATCTGTAATGTGAGCGCTAGATGTGCTGATGGAGAGGAGCAGCATTGGAGTGTGTTGGAGCTGAAAACAAAGCTATGTCGTGTCACTTGCCATCAAATGACTGCTTTTTTTTCCTGGTGAGGAAAAATAACAAAATTATTTATTTTCTTTTCTTTACATACTAGTCATCAGGAATTATGGACTTTGGCACAAGTACAGGAATCTACAGGACTAGAGGTTACACTTGCAGGCTACATATACACCCAACCTCCCATTACACCCTCACATTTACATACATAACCCAGCTGCAGGACAGCTACACACACTCATGTACACTGCATAGTGTATACATACATTCTAAGTTAGTGGATCTTCACAACTGACAGATGCAGGTGACATCATAGGAGTGCTACATTAAATCTGAAAGCTCTGTTTATGAAACTTAGGGCAGAAAACCCGTCAAGATAAGGGTTTTGGGCCCTAGTACTATAACTGTACTGATTTAAACACTGGTAATTTAAATTACCAAACTTGTTACGTGGTAAATATGGCCACTACAAGGGTTTTACACTCTGTAACAAAGGAGGGATTAATTATGTAATTATTAATTACAGGGAATTAATTTGGCGTAAAAAAAGTAGGTGGTAAGCGCTTAAAGGGGCAGGCTTTAGGCACACCAAAAAATTCCCAGATGCACGCCAAAAAAGGCGTGCACTCCTGACCACTCCAAGATTTTTGGAGTGCAGGATGGTTCACTCCAAAACCAGCCCCCATTTGGAGTGCACAACCCTGCACTCCAGGTGGTATGGAGTGAACACCCCGCCACGCCAAAACCAGCCCTCAGCTCCCCTCGATCGCCGGTCTGCCCGGTCATTGAGAGGACACAACCTCTCTTGATGACCTGGACCAACCAGTCATCAAGAGGACAAACACACCCCTCTCAATGACCGGGACCGACCGGTCATCAAGAGGACACACCCCTCTCAATGACAGGGATGGACCGGTCATCGAGAGGACACACCCCTCTCAATGACAGGCACAGACCGGTCATCGAGAGGACACAACCCCTCTTGATGACCGGGACCGACCAGTCATCAAGAGGACAAACACACCCCTCTTGATGACCGGGACCGACCGGTCATCAAGAGGACACACCCCTCTTGATGACCGGGACCAACCGGTCATTGAGAGGACAAACACAGCACTCTCAATGACCGGGACCAACCGGTCATCAAGAGGACACACCCCTCTCAATGACTGGGACGGACTGGTCATTGAGAGGATGCTGGTCATCAAGAGGACACAACCCCTCTTGATGACCGGGAAAGACCGGCCATCAAGAGGACAAACACACCCTTCTTGATGACCAGGACAGACCGGTCATTGAGAGGACACAACCCCTCTTGATGACCGGCACAGACCGGCCATCAAGAGGACAAACCCCCCCCTTGATGACCGGGACAGACCGGACCGGTTATCAAGGGATACAGCTCTCAATGACCGGTCTGTGCCGGTTATCAAGGGGGGTTGTGTCCTCTCAATGACCGGTCTGTCCTGGTCATCGAGAAGGGTGTGTTTGTCCTCTTGATGGCCGGTCTTTCCCGGTCATCAAGAGGGGTTGTGTCCTCTTGATGACCGGTCCGTCCCGGTCATCGAGAGGGGTGTGTCCTCTTGATGACCGGTTGGTCCCGGTCATTGAGAGTGCTGTGTTTGTCCTCTCAATGACTGGTTGGTCCCGGTCATCAAGAGGGGTGTGTCCTCTTGATGACCGGTCGGTCCCGGTCATCAAGAGGGGTGTGTTTGTCCTCTTGATGACTGGTCGGTCCCGGTCATCAAGAGGGGTTGTGTCCTCTCGATGACCGGTCTGTGCCTGTCATTGAGAGGGGTGTGTCCTCTCGATGACCGGTCCATCCCTGTCATTGAGAGGGGTGTGTCCTCTTGATGACCGGTAGGTCCCGGTCATTGAGAGGGGTGTGTTTGTCCTCTTGATGACTGGTTGGTCCAGGTCATCAAGAGAGGTTGTGTCCTCTCAATGACCGGGCAGACCGGCGATCGAGGGGAGCTGAGGGCTGGTTTTGGCGTGGCGGGGTGTTCACTCCATACCACCTGGAGTGCAGGGTTGTGCACTCCAAATGGGGGCTGGTTTCGCAGTGAACCATCCTGCACTCCAAAAATCTTGGAGTGGTCAGGAGTGCACGCCTTTTTTGGCGTGCATCGCGCCAAAACGGCCCTTGAGGGCTTGTTATTGCGTTATCTAAGTGATAACGTAGCGTAACGGCGTCAGAAAAAGACCCGTTACGCTATCCATATGCCACGCAGACGGCCCGTTACTCGTAACGTAACGGGGTGCAGTGGATAACGCAGGTAGTTACGTTACAAAAATAGCGCGGATAACGCAACGTAACGTAACTACCCACTGCTGCGAGGAAGGTGGAATGCAATCGAAGTCAAAAGGCCGACTGGACAAAGTTGGAGAGAGTGGGTGTGGTTGCGGAAGGCAAGACTGTTAATCGTGATGAAATGACGACCAGAGAGCAGATGAGGACTTGAGGAAGAAAGCTCGAGTGAGATGGTGAAGGTTTGAGGCCTTGAGGAGAAAAGCTCAGAGGCACCCTGAAAAGGAGAAGAAACCCAGGGAAGGGGTCAAGCTGCTAGCTGTGAGGAGGAAAAAAGGCTCCTCACTACAAGAGACTCAATGGTCTCAGGTAAAAGTGCGCAGAAAGCTGATGGTTCTATTTCTATCTATCTGAGCAGATATTTAAGCTATTACATCGGGGGACAAGATGTGGGCAGAAGATGGAATTTGCATATGCAACTGGCAGGAGAAAGGGAGCAACAGGGAAGAGACAGGAAAGAAGTGAGTGACAGAGATGTGAAATTCCAACACTAGCCCCTTTTTTGGGCTACCGCGCTTTTTGGGAGTCGTTTTCCTCAAACAGATTTTTTTGGGAGTTGTTGTGACTAATTAGTTATATATCTGTTTACGGGTTTACTTTGCGCACGGAGGGAAACTCGTTGCGCACGGGAATTTCTGTTGACTCGACGTCACGTGATGTTGGGCCCCCCTCTGCGCGCGCTACCAACAGTGAAACAGATACTATACAATACAGTATCTTCAGATACTTGTGTATTGTATCTGTTGAAAAATACAAATGTATTGTATCTGCCTGAAGATACAATACCATAGTATTGTATCAATAAATTATTAAAAGTTGATTTTCTTGTTTTTGGCCACTGTGGACTGTACACAGAAAAACTATCAAAAAACATAAAAATACAGTATCTTGTATTGGGCTGTATTTGCAACAAGATACCAAAGTTTGAATACATTTGTATAGTATTGGTCTTTGAATACAATACAAATAAATAGTATTGGGTGCAAAACAGATACAGATACATGTATTGTATTTGTTCCACCGTTGGCGCCACCAGCTCCCCTCAAAAACCTATCTGCACACGGGGGTGCCGTGCGGTGACAGGTGGCCGGGTTGAGACACTCCGGCCATCCAGAGGAAACAAAACCCTTGATGACCGGCACAGACCGGTCATTGAGAGACTACATCCCTCTCGATGACCGGCATTCCAGTCATCGAGAGGACAGATCCCCCTTGATGACCGGTACAGACTGATCATTGGGAGGCTACATCCCTCTTGATGACCGGTACAGACCGGTCATTGGGAGGCTACAATCCTCTCAATGACCGGAATAGACCGGTCATTGGGAGGCTAAATCCCTCTTGATGACCGGCATAGACCGGTCATCGAGAGCGTATCTACATGTTACATGTTGAATTTTGCGTGTGTAAATGGGTTTTGTGGTGTGCATACTTGTTGCTTACAGGTTACATGGTGTTTGTGCATGTCACGGGTGGTGCATACATGTTACATGTTATACACGTGTTACAATGTTTGCAAACTTCTTGCATGGGGGTTACATGGTGTGGGACATTCATGCGGGTTAATTGGGGGCTACATGTTGTGGGAACACCCTACATGGGGGTTGTGTGTTGCAGAAACATGTTTCATGGGGATAGTGTGATGTGGGAACATGTTACATGTTGCACAAGCTTGATACATGGGTTACTTGTTGTAAATTTTACATGGGGCGTAACAATGTTATATGGGGGTTAAATACCCCGCAACAATGTTATACGGGGTTTACATGCCACGTAACAGTGCTATACAGGGGTTAAATGCTGTGTAAAAATGTTACACGGGGTTTACATGCCGCGTAACAATGGTATACGGCGCTTACATGCTGCGTAACAATTTTATACGGAGTTAAATGCCACGTAACAATTTCATATGGGTGAAACTATAAGTAAAAAGATTCTGAACCATGTTACATGTTAAAGTCAAGAGTTAAGATTAGGGTTAGGGCTGGGGACAGCGGTAAAAAGGCTGGGGTGGGAGTCATGGCAGGCGGAAGCCACAAGTGATTATTGGTGAGGAGGTGCGCTATCTGGTCTACAGCCAGGTTACATAGCCACCCCAGAATGTTTGTTACCCCATAGAGTTTCTGTTCTTGTTATATTTTTCACTGGCTTGTTGTCTATCTGGATTTCTAGGTGCGGGGTACGGGGATTTTGTGCGGAAAAGTCCTTCTGGGGCGGACCAGGTACCTTGCGGGTTTTGTGGGCTCTTGGATTGCAGATTGGTTCCTTCTCTGGTTTTTCTCTGGATTTCTCTATTGGATTGCGGATTGGTTTCTTCTCTGGATTGTGTTACGGTAAAGCGGCAAAAAAAAAAGAAGGATAAAATAGAAAATACAGAAGTGCGGGGACTAAAGTGGTTCTCTTTCTGTGGTGGTCCAGGCACTTATAAAAATTTTTGTGGACTGCATATTGAGCTATCAAAGGGAGTCTCTTTGTTACAGTCTCAATTCAGCTTCGCCGCAGTGTTTTAGACCTAGTTGTAGTTACAGTTAAGAGCCCACGGGCATCCTTGTACCGGTCTTTTCCTCATTCACTCAACTTGGTCAAAACCTCATCACTGATCCACAATCCCTTGTGTCTCAGGTCTGTCCTTTCTTTCTCTATCTTTCCCATTGTTCTCTTCTCACTCACATGGCTTGTATTAGGTTGGATCCCTTTTGTGTCTTGCTTAGTGTGCTCTCCAGTTGGCTCACACCCTGTCACTCTTCTAAAAGTTCTGCATGAAATTCATTCACTCAACTCAGTCAAAACCTCATCACTGATCCACAACCCCTTGTGTCAATGCTGAAACAAATGCAATACATGGAGTGTATCTGGTAAACGTTTTTCATTGAAGATGGAGACCTACATGTCCTATTTTTTGTTTTCAGCCATCATATAAATAACAAGGGCTAAAAACAAAAAATAGGACATGTAGGTCTGCATCTTCAATGAAAAACATTTACCAGATACACTCCATGTATTGTATTTGTTTCAGCGTTGCTCGTGTCTCAGGTCTGTTCTCTCTTTCTCTATCTTTCCCATTGTTCTCTTCTCACTCACATGGCTTGTATTAGGTTGGATCCCTTTTGTGTCTTGCTTAGTGTGCTCTCCAGTTGGCTCACACCCTCTCACTCGTCTAAAAGGTCTGCATGAAATTCATTCACTCAACTTGGTCAAAACCTCATCACTGATCCATGATCCCTTGTGTCTCAGGTTGGATCCCTTTTGTGTCTTGCTTAGTGTGTTCTCCAGTTGGCTCACACCCTCTCACTTGTATAAAACTGCGGAGGATGGCAGACCTTTTGCTCACTATTTTTTGTTTCCTAGTCTCTCTCAAGGTGGCGGTCATTTGTGCGCGGGGTAACTACCTGTGCACACGGACGACTCCCAAAATTGTGTTCTGCGGAAGGCCAATTAGGCAGGTTTATTTGGTTGTCTTACTTGATTACAGAGTCAATGATCCCACAAATGTTTGAGAAGGAGCCGCTCCAACACACGGGGAATGGGGTGCTCTCTTACGAATATTATCTCCACAATCCTGGAGCCAGGATGATCAAACACTTATCAGACGGCAGGTTTTTGCCCGCAAGGAAAAGCTTACCTTTCCACCGCCCATCGTCAAACCTCAATTATCATTATTTTTTATCACCAACTCTTTCTAAAAGTGAAAACCAGGCCAAGCAAGCGGCTTTACCAGCGGTCACCAAATCCATCAAGAAAAGATTGAAAGCTCAGGCAGAACATATTAATCATGCCATCCTTGATATCCTTACAGCAGTGCCTGACTTTAATCACGCGGAATGGCCTCATTCCCTACTCCAAACATCACTCAAAGAAATTTTAATTTACAAGACAAACCATCCAGAAACATTGGAGCATATTAAAACAAGTATTCCAGTTTCAATTCTACAAAAAATTGCTCCATTACTAGGGAGGAATCAATAGCTTCTGCCTCAACATTCAAAACAAATGTTTATTTTAAGATATTAAGCAACCTTGACAAGTTGTGGAAACATAACCCGGTCCAAGTAGTGTCTCTTCCCAAATTCATACATGAATACTTTGGCTCTGAATTATAAAAATTCAAACTTCATTCATAACTTTTCCCTCTACTTGAAATTTTAAGATATTACATTCCTTGTTCAACCTTAACCAACAAACTCCCGCAAGAGACAAAAAAAAATTCAACCACAAGACCACTGTGTGAGAAACCTTTGGCCCCCACTATATCTGTGATGAGGAAACTTCTTCAAGGTCTTGAGAGGACCTCTATTTATAGCTGCCTCCTCTGCTTTTCCATTGTCTTACAATCCTTTTGTGTACTATTGTTTTTTACAACTCTTTTGTCTCCAACTTGTTTGAATGAAACACAAAACATCAGAGAAAACAAATCACTTGGTTGATTTGGTTTCTCTGATGTGATGTACAGTCACTGGACAGATACATTGGTACCCCCAAAAGCTCATTGTAGAAGGCCAACCCATAAACTTGAATTCATGAGGATTCTAGGACAAGTGTGTAAAATGACTTCAGAAGAATGAAAACAAAAGAACAGGTATTTGGAACATCACAAAATTTACAAAATTGCTTGCATTAAATGACAATTTTGGAAAATCTTCAATACCATTCCAAAAAAATAATGGATTATCAGAATCATTAGATTGAAATGTGAAATGAATGATAATAAAAGAAAAAAATGAGGTCCAAAATCCATTCTGAAATTTTGTGGGCAGTGAGAAAACATCAAAAAGTACAAAACTGCACTACAGCCAACAAAAACCAGTGTTTGATGTGTTTTCACTGCCCAAAAAATTTAAGAATGGATTTTGGACTTCATTTTTTTCATTTATTATCATTCATTTCACATTTCAATCTATTGATTCTGATAATCCATTATTTTTTTGGAATGGTGTTGAAGATTTTCCAAAATTGTCATATAATTCAAGCAATTTTGTAAATTTTGTGATGTTCCAAATACGTTTTATTTTGTTTTCATTCTTCTGAAGTCATTTTACACACTTGTCCTTGAATCCTCATGACTTCAAGTTTATGGGTTTGCCTTCTAGAATGAGCTTTTGGGGTGCTGTTAATGTGGCCAAGGTTGGGAAATTTGGAGATTGAAACCATGAAAACTGAAAGGATCTAAGTGGAAACTATGGCAAATGGTAATATTTGACTGCACAGATGACCGGAAAAGAGAAAATGTTTGGATTGCTTGGGAGGGAGCACATGCAGTGATTTTCCATGTTAAGTGGTGGTTTGTTAAGAACAAAAGAAACAATGATAGCGAATGTTGAGATCAGCTGAGGAAAAAGAAAAGAATAACATTTGGAAGAGTTGGAATATAAAAGGAGAGGTTTCTTGGGTACTTTTTGGGTTCTCTCCAGGTTCCAGAGCTACAGGCTCACATTGGTACCTGGGGATTGGAGAAATGCTGAACAAAATTTTGAGAAATTATGTGGAATCTCTGTTGGAGATTTTCTTGGAGAAGCCGTCTTGATAAAATATGTGTCCATCCTTACATTTTTCTTACCAATTGCTGCCTCCTTTTTCTTATTCCAATTTCACTTTGTCTGTTTCCGAAGTGGACCCGACAAGGAACAAGTTTCTTTGAGTTAGTGTCGGAGATAGGGAATGGCATCTTGTACATTGAATTCCCACTTTTGAGAATGTGTTTCTTCTTGTTTTCTTTTTCCTTTGAGTAAGAAATTGGTCACAGCATCTTGTAGGTAGCTTCTTCGACATCATCATTTTTGTCTGAGGTTTCCCCATCTCGGCACCAATCTAACATCTGCTGTGCTTCTCCAGCAAGAAAATTCCCTTCTTGATAGTCTTCCAATAAATTCCAATACAGGTGATTTGAGTAGACTGATATCGTCATTATCACTTTCTATCACAATCAGGTTGTCTTCGTCGTCAATGATAACTGGTCGTTTTTGAAGCTGTAAGCAGGGTTTAGGTGGCGTTCTCCGCCGGCTTGAGGATGACTTTTTCCGAATTGAAGCCTCTCGTAGCCGTCTATCGATCTGAGCTCTTCCAGCTTTTGTCTGAAAAAATAGGAGCAACTGAAAGGTTTATTGCTTATCAGAAGCTAGTACATAACAGCGAACAGCAAATGAATATAAGGCTAGTCTAAGCGCTATCTGTACATGAAAGCAACTCAAGGCACACTCGAGGTATTGTCTGGGATGGGCTAGAGAGAAGAAGGGAATATGACTGGGCGAGCTCCGTGCGGGTTCGCTGGGGTTTTTGGTTTAGGGCTGTCAAGTGTCGGATATTCAACGACGTCAACTGAGGACTTTCGTTTTATCCTTGCGGTAGAGCTTTGCCGTGCCGCTTTGGTCTTCTGCTCAACAAACAATGTTTGTTCGAGTCAGCTGGGGTTCTTTTCTGTTTTCTGTCTTAGGTCTGGGGACATAGGATCACTTACTTGTCGTCAGACCGTTCGTGATCCTGTCTAGGAGGGTTGCTTTTGCTTTTCTGCCGAGTCGTTCCGCGAGCGTTCTGTTAGAAGAACAAGATTCAGTCAGCCTTGCTATAAGTCTGCTGTAATCTAAGCTCGGGGACGAACAGGGTTCTAAGGCTTGTTGATGGCTTTGTCTTGGCTTGTGCCGGGGCGGCTGGTGCTGATGGTTTGGGTTCTGCTATCGGCGGAGCGATACAGTTAGCTTTTTGGTCTGGGTTCTGGGTTAGGTCTGGGACTGCGAAAGGGGCTTGAAGCTTACCTTTCTTAGCAGCTGGGGTTTGGGTTTTGTTTTGCCGCGCGAGCTTCCTGTGCGGTTGCTGCGGGTCGGGGTCTGATCCAGTATTCTCACAGCCTCGCATGCGACGAGTCGTGAGATTCGAAGCAACATCAGAGATTTGTGCTACTCCTATCTGTGCGAGAGATCGGCGAATGACTGATCGCCCAAGAGGTTTGGTGAGAAAATCCGCGGCATTTGAGGATGTCTTGACGTATATGAGTTTTATTAGCCGGAATAGGATGAGTTCGCGAACGAAATGAAGTCTGATATTCATGTGTTTCGTCCTGAAGCTATTCTGAGACGTTTCACTGTTTGCTAAGTCGATTGCGCCTTTGTTGTCGACGGCAACTTCAATGTCTTCGACTTTTGCTTGTAGCTCAACCTCCTGGATAAGGCTCGCAAACCAAGCCAAGTCCCTGCCAAGGTCAGACAGGGCCTTGTATTCCGCCTCTGCGGTTGATAGCGAGACCGTGGGTTGCTTGGACGATTTCCAATTGAGGAGGTGATTGCCGCTGGTCACGACAAACCCGGTGGTTGAGCGCCTGGTGTCGGGGCAGTTGCCCCAGTCAGCGTCCGAGAAGGCTTTTAAAAGGAGATTGTCGGAGCGATTGAAGGTTAGGCCGACATGCCGAGTCCCAGATAGGTACCAATAGACTTGCACAGCGGCTTGGTACTGGCGAATGCCTGGGTTCTCCAGGTATTGGGACAGCTGACTTACGGCGAATGAGATGTCGGGCCTCGTTAGAATGCTTAGGTAATTCAGAGAGCCAATCAATGCGCGGTAGTTGACGTTGAGCTTGTTGAATGAGTCAATTTCATGCTTGGTGGCCTTGGAGAGACGGTCCCTCGGGTTAAGCGGGCATGAGGCCGGATACTCCTTGTCAAGGTTGAACTCGGCCAGCTTCCGTTCTATGTACTGAGTTTGATTGATTTGCAGACCGTCTTCGAACCGATCGATGTTCATCCCAAGTAGGAACTCCGGTTCCCCTGGGTATTTAATCTCAAATTCCTTCTCCATCTTGGCTTTGAATACTTCTGGGGCGTGGCTGATGATTACAATATCATCTACGTGAGCAAATAACCAAGTAGCTGGCCTACTGCCCTCTTCGCGCCTCCAAAACACGCACGGGTCTGAGATAGAGATCTGAAAACCGAGAGTTGTCAGGTATGCTGTGAGTCTTTTATACCACACGAGAGGCGCTTGCCGCAGGCCATAGATGGCCTTCTTGAGGTGTAAGACAGAGTTCGGTGGGCATTCGTACCCCTGCGGCGGGAGTAGCGTCACAGTGTCTTCCAATGGACAAGTCAGAAACGCGCTCCTGACGTCCAGCTGATGGATTTTTAGACCGTGGTTTACCGCAAAGGAGATGAGCAGTTGAAGCAACGCTGCTTTGCCTGTCGGGGCATAGATGATATTAAAATTTTGTCCGTGTACTTGCCGGAAACCTTGCGCGCAAATTCGAGCCTTGAACTCGATGACTTCATTGGCCGGCCCAAGCTTCCTTCTGTAAGCCCACGTTGCTGGGATCGGCTCGTCAGCATCGAGACGTGCTCGAACCACCCACACTTCATGCTTGATCATGTTTGCAATTTCCTTTTGCTCAGCCTTAGTCCAGTTGTCCCGGTCCTTTCCACTCATGGCTTGCCGGTGGTTCTTTGGGTCAACTTCGATTTCAATCAGGTACATCTGGCGAGAGCGTTTGCATGTTGTTGGAGTCGATGTTACTGGAGATTTCTTTTGAGGGAGGTGCTGAAGTCCACGCGTATCGCCGCCCAGCTGATTGAGCTCGATCTGGTTCTTGGTCTGATGGTTGCGCTGGGGTGCAACTGTTGGTGTTATCTGGCGAGCTTGCGGGGCTGCGTGCGCGGAGGTCTTGGGTAATTCTGGTGAACTCTTGCTCTTCGTCTTCTATTTCCGTGCCGGTCTCCCCTTGGTGCTCACCGGGGACGCAGTCTTCCTCTGCGAAAGGCATCGGATCATCGGATTTGAATGATGGGAGCTTGTTTGTCCCAAGTGGCGTATAGCTTTTGGTGAGAGGCGGGCATTCAGGGAAGGATCCCTCATCAAAATGTACATGCTTTGATGTTATGATTGCCTTGTCTTCAAGCCTGAGGACCTTGTACAATGAGTAGTCATTATCATACCCAAGAAGGATCCCTTCCCAGGAGATCGCCGAGAATTTTGTGTCCCGTTTTTGCTTGGGCTTGAGAATCCATACCCGGCAGCCAAACGGTCGGAAGAAATGTACGTTTGGTTTTACTTTGAACATTAGCTCCAGCGGGCAGGTCTTGCTTTTTCCGAGTGAGGGAAGACAATTTGTGGTGGACGTCGCCATTTGGACTGCCTCTGCCCACCACTCCGGAGCTAGGTTAGCCTGCATCATCAGACAGTGCGTCATGTTGATGACGGTGCGATTAGCCCTTTCCGCCAGTCCGTTGTTCTGAGGTGAGTATGCTGGTGCTACATTATGTTGGATTCCCTCGGATTTAAGGTGATCACCAAGCGTGCCGTTGACGAATTCCCCGCCGCCATCTGAGATCAGCTTCTTCATCTGGTGGCCCGTCTGCTTCTCGAAGAACGTCTTGAACTCAAGGATGGCTTGCGCGGCCTGATTTTTTTCTTTCAGAATGGCCGTATGAATGAGTCCTGTGAATTGATCAACGAGTGTGATGAAGTATCTTGCTCCGCCGTTCGTCGGAGGAGAGATTGGTCCGACCAAATCAGCGTGTACAACGCTGAGTGGAGCGTCGACTGCCTTGAATGTCCCGTTGCATGGGACGCGAGTAAGCTTCCCTTGCATGCAAGCTGTGCATGCATGAGTTTTCTGTAGGCCTAGTGCCCCGTCCACTGCGTGTGCTGTGCACCCTGAGCTAGCGTGTCCAAGGCGATTGTGCCATTTCTGAAAGGTGGACAGCTCTGGCGCAGCTGTGGTTGAAAGGCTGATTGCTGACGTTTGGGGAGGTGTGGCGTCTACAATCTCCAACAAATCGTTGGAGACATCAACATGAAAAGGTGTGTCGTCGTCGATTTTCACCTCAAAGGCTCTGTCTCGCTCGCGTATAGTCGCTTGTCGATTCAGGAGTTGCATCATTGAAACTAAATTGCGCGTAAGATAAGGTACAAATAGAGTGTCATGCAGGGTGAGGGTATCGCCAGTTGGGAGGCGAAGCCTTGCCGTTCCTCGAGCCACTGCCACAAGCTCTGACTTGCCGCTCCCCGTCATAATACTGATGTTGACTGCCGTCGTTTCTTCAAAGTATCGTAGGGAATTGAGCATATGATTGCTCGCACCCGAGTCGAGGATGGTCGACAGGGGTTTGGAGGGAGTGGTGGCGTTATATGTGAAGGACGGTCTCACTGTGGCATGATGCGCCTCTTCTTCTTCCTCGTCAGGGGCAGTATGGTAGGCCGTGCGCTGCTTCTTCTCCGGGCGGCCCTGATCTACGAGCGGTCGCTCAGGCGGTCTGGTGGAGGGGTGAATGGTCCAGCAATTTTCTTTGGTGTGCGACGTGGCTTTTGGATTGTGTTTGCCGCCGCTACAGCGAATAATTGGTTGTCCAGGTTTCTTCGGTTTACAATGTGGACCTGTGGCAAGAGTGGTGGCTGAGGGTTCAGGATCTTCCACAAATTTTCTCTTTGTTGCTGTCTTGTGGCGGCCGATGTCTCTTAACTTAGCAATGATTTCTTTTGGCTTCGCCAGGGCTTTGAGATCAGCGAAGAGCGCTTGCATTAGCATGGGCCGCTTCTTGGTAATTTTTCCGACAATGCCGCATCCGATGAGCTCGTCCAGAACCTTAAGGCCTAGAGAGCTGAATTCGGCCAAGCTCTCTTCCATCTCGATGATGTAAGTGTTGAGGTCCTTGTTATACTGAATATTGAGCCATTTATTCCAGATCTGGAATACTGAGAGCAAGGAATCCGAGGCGTAGATAGTTTTGATGTCGGTCCAAATCGCGAAGGGATCTTTCTTGTTGGAATTGTTGATGACACTCGTGAAGATAGCATTCGAGATTGCTTCGCTCAAAATGCTACAGGTGCGGAGAGCGCCCTGGAGCTCATCTTTGTCTGGTTCCTTTGACATTGGCTCCTCTATGTAAGTCTCGAGGCGCCTCGGACGGAGGTGCATCTTGATTTTGCGCTCCCAGAGAGGAAAATTTGACCCGTCAAATTTGGGGACGTTGACGTGGTCCTTGTCAGGACTATAGGCGTCATTCTTTGGAGCTCCGGGATTCTTGTCGCTGGCGGCGCTAGGACCTTGATTCCTTGTGTTTGCCATTCAGAGTTGCTTTCAGCTGCTTGTTGGGGTAGTCGTGACGAGCAGGCCGAGACTGTAAATCTGAAAAAATAGGAGCAACTGAAAGGTTTATTGCTTATCAGAAGCTAGTACATAACAGCGAACAGCAAATGAATATAAGGCTAGTCTAAGCGCTATCTGTACCTGAAAGCAACTCAAGGCACACTCGAGGTATTATCTGGGATGGGCTAGAGAGAAGAAGGGAATATGACTGGGCAAGCTCCGTGCGGGTTCGCTGGGGTTTTTGGTTTAGGGCTGTCAAGTGTCGGATATTCAACGACGTCAACTGAAGACTTTCGTTTTATCCTTGCGGTAGAGCTTTGCCGTGCCGCTTTGGTCTTCTGCTCAACAAACAATGTTTGTTCGAGTCAGCTGGGGTTCTTTTCTGTTTTCTGTCTTAGGTCTGGGGACATAGGATCACTTACTTGTCGTCAGACCGTTCGTGATCCTGTCTAGGAGGGTTGCTTTTGCTTTTCTGCCGAGTCGTTCCGCGAGCGTTCTGTTAGAAGAACAAGATTCAGTCAGCCTTGCTATAAGTCTGCTGTAATCTAAGCTCGGGGACGAACAGGGTTCTAAGGCTTGTTGATGGCTTTGTCTTGGCTTGTGCCGGGGCGGCTGGTGCTGATGGTTTGGGTTCTGCTATCGGCGGAGCGATACAGTTAGCTTTTTGGTCTGGGTTCTGGGTTAGGTCTGGGACTGCGAAAGGGGCTTGAAGCTTACCTTTCTTAGCAGCTGGGGTTTGGGTTTTGTTTTGCCGCGCGAGCTTCCTGTGCGGTTGCTGCGGGTCGGGGTCTGATCCAGTATTCTCACATTGTCATTGGGGCCATTTTGGAAGCTGAGGAATGAAATCTGCCCTCAAAACTTCGGATTTTCTCACTGGTTGATCCCCCAAGCCCCCTCTAACCCCGGGGGTTCGGTTTTTTTTTTTGAAATTTTCCGAGCTCAAGATTTGGGACCCTAGCACAGAAGTGCGTTTGTCCTTGTGTTTCTGTTCAAGGTGCCCTTATAAGGCGTCCTCTCTCTTGTAGGGGGTTTTCCCCCCAGTTCCTTTTCACATTCAGGCCATTCGCCAGTTTACTCTCAGCTTTTGGGTGTGTCTATTCCGCTGAGCCTCTGCATCCTGAAGAGCCCCGCTTCAGATCCAGAAATATCCGAGGTTTCGGATATCTGATGTAATCCGAGGTCCCTGACCAGATATCCCGGAGTATCTACCGGATATCCCACGCGGGATACTGGCTGGGTTGAAGTGCCAGCATCCCACGACCAACATACAATCATGCAATCGAAGTGTACATTTCCCTCTCGAGTCAAAAAGTTAAGAACACGACATGCAATTGAACAAATCATTCACAAGTCAATGGATTATGGATGCATGCACACCCCGCCGGCGCAGCTCATTTCTGAAAGCTCTCAACATCTGAATAGATCTGAATCTACATAAGACAGGTTATGCGTCTGGCGGTGATCCATTCACTCCTGCCCTCCGCCTAGGCCCTTCAGTCTATCTCAACACTCGACTGCAGCTCGATTGTTATTACTTTGTGGAAAACTGCTCTAGGTCCAAATGAGCTCGACGCTTCCAACGACTCCCGCAGAATGGGAGGTCTTTAATCAACATATCCACAGTCACTTTGACTCTTCCATCTCTCACAGGGCACGCGTTATCATTTGGATTGTTACAATAATTGGGCCGGTTCCGGGAATTCTTTATCTAATCAGTGCTGTCAAAAGGTGTCTGACAAATGGGTGGTGGTTGGTCAAGATCGATGAAAGAGGATACCTTTACCCGCATACTCGGGTTGTGCTTGCGTTTTGGGTCGTCGCATTTACCTTATGTATGAGTCCGGTTGCTCTTCCAGTCCCGATTTATCTTTTAAAGCACTGAAAGAATTAGGAATATCCTTGGTTCTTTGATATAAGAATTTCTCGAGCTGACCTGTTTTTTTTTACTCATGTGTCAATCAATAGTAAATCTGGCGCATTCAATCAGTTTACTGCTAGACTGCCGATCTCATCTTCATCCTCGGACCCTTATTTTCCATTTTGCATCTTTTGCCCCGTTGGGATGCTTCGGTTAGTAAAGCTCTTAGAACTCAGCTTTGATTGTGAGAAGTTCTGATCCACATTTCTCTTCGGATTGTCAATTTTTTGTCTGCTGAGCAGGCTGGACAAAAGGTTTGCTAGTTTTCGTTTGTCTCAAAAGGTTTCAAATCAGACGAGTCCATAGATGAACTGAACCGGCGTATTTGGATTTTTCTGGAGTGTAGGGTGGTCTTTATTTTACGCAATGCCGCCATCTCGATATCGTTTGGCACAAGTGAACCAGAAAAGTGGCTCTTGTCCCCTACAATCGATGAGACGCCCCATTCCAGCGTATCTGTTCAACCCATTAATCATCATCGGGCACTTGTTGTCCGCGTTTGGGACGTTACCTTGGCTGATTCCCGCCGTCAAGGATTCGTACTCAGTGATGTCAGCTTGGGATGAGTACGAATCCTCATACGCGCGAATGGTCGCTCCGAGTTCAGCCCCAGTTATCCGCTTCGGCAGTCAGATTCAGGCCCTACTCGCTTTGAAGCAGATGAAGAATTCCATGGAATCGATTCGAAGCAACCTTAAGAATGCATGCATCTTAATCTTAGTGATAGCCATAACACAATTAATCATTTTGATTTGGTGCTCACATCGGATACTGGGGGCGCTTTACTTCCAAGGAAAATTTTTACGGAAAGCAGCATCGAGACACGTAGACTTAGAAATTCAGTCTGTTCACACTGATACAGGATGGACCGGTTCACCGAAACCCAAAAAAACGGAACCAAAACCGACAAAAATCGTGTCTGCTCCCAAATCTCCCTCAATATCCGGATCCGTCGGTTCACTTTCGACCAGGATGAGCTTCATGTTTCACTGGAAAGATTTGTTGCCAAGCCTTGGAAAGGGAACTCAAGTCTCAGCTCGCCTTTGGAATTCCGGGCCATTTCAGAAAACTCAGGAGCAGATGATGGTTGATGGGCGGAAAGACATGTTAGCTTTCTATCGCAAATTGAGGCGGTATGCGATCAATACATTCTGGCACATATTTCTAGCAGCCGTCGTGAAGTTATCTTACATAACTCTGTGTTTTCTATTGAGTACGTTGAAGTCTCATTGATGTAAAACAATCGAAGAAAAAGGCAGAGATTGAGTGAGCTTTTTTTCATTCAGCTTTAGGAGCCTTTGACCACATGTCTATCATGGACTTTGAGGTCGCAATCTTCAATTGGGTAAACATTACTTGGAACTTTGGTGTAGGACTGATTCTTGGTATCGTGAGTACGATTGACAAACCATGCCCCGGCTCAAATGGAAGCTCTGATTTACTCCTCTCGTTGGGTTTTGACTCGGCTTCCGTCCCTACAAACAGGTTTCGTGCATTGTTGTGTTTACACCGACCCCGACGCTTCCTCGCGAACCGGAAGTATGGGAGGGGGAAACCGATCACACCGAAGAAGTTGGCAAGTGATCTGACCCTTTCCCAAAAGTAAAACAATCTATAAATTAAATCCTATCCTGGCACAAGGCATCACATTTTTTTTTATTTTGCTCTCTCGTACAGTCCCATCCCAAGCGCCGAATTATAACTATAGTTGAATGTACTTGAATATCGTTTTCTAAAAGCGTGACTTGTTTATGGCTGTTTCATTTGGCACTACTCTCATTAAACTTATTACCTATTACTCGCAATCAACTTTTAGTTTCGTTCTTTGTCTTTCCATGAATCAAATGGCTTTTCTCTATCATTAATTAGGCCGATGATTTATGATTTCCTTGACGGATTCCTTGTATTGGGTTATCATCCAGCCTGGCTTTTTCCCTGTTCTTTATGCCCGTCTCTTCAATCAAATGTCGACCATGATGTCCATGGCCTTCTATGTCTCACTGTCCTGATACACCTGTTCTATTTGTCTATCTTACTTGTATGATTTGGCCCATTTGAGACCCATTTCAGTTGAGAAGCATTGATTTCAACGCGCTGAGTGACGTGTCAGTTGTCAAGAAAATGCTTTGGGCTATGCGTTTCACCTCAGAAAAGTGTTTTACATATTGGGCAAAGACTGTGGGCATAAACCAATGCCCAAAAAGGGGTTTTGTTTTTATTTCATTTTCTTGTGAGGTGCCCAAAACCAGCCAAAACCAGTTTTGGGGAGGGGGGGGGGGTGAGCAGGTGTAACGATTTTATGATGATGGGTTACGGAGTACGCTGACAATTATGCATTTATTATATAAGTTTTGTTTAGGCTTATCGGGATCGGCTTTTCTCTGTCGTCATCGTGGAGGAAATCCGATTTGCATGATTCATGGTGTATTTCTAATCTTATGACGTCATCAATGATTTTGTAAATTCTCGCTATATTTGTTGTGTTCGTCCGGATTTTATTTCTCCTCTTTCCTTTCCTTTCCCATCGAGATATTCCTTGTTATTATTTCTCCGATCGTTCATACTATTATCAATCCAAGTAACCTTATTATAAATCAAGAAACAATCCAATCTTAACCTTCTACTTAAGCATACGGCGAACTACCCTCTCGGGTAAGTTTCAAAGCCACATAGTGAACTAAGTAGTAGGCAGATCCTCACAGCAGGGGTCGTGATTGAACTGTGGTGCCATTTTCAAGGTGTTTGTGAGATTTTCAGCAACCACTAAATCATAACGGCTCATACAAATCATAAAATATTGCTCACAAATACCTTCAACATGGCTCCGAAGTTGCGATGTGACCCCCCCCCCCCTAATTACACCTTCTTGCAAATCACGCGCTCATGTTATGGTTATGTAGCGAGTTCTTGGGAATCTTTGTTCTGTTTCATGCATGGATCTGTGTTATTTCGTGTCTCGACCGGTCATTAATATCTCTCAGGTCTGTCTCTAAATAGGTTTTATCTGTTTTATTACCTTCTGATCATGAGCTAATTTGTCTTGGCATCTAATCCCTTTTATGATTCCCAAGAAATTGTCAGAAAAGAATGCATCTACCCATGGAGAACCAAGCTACATGCGGTATGGATCGATGCTAATCTCTTTCTTGGGGGTTTTGGTCCATTGAAGCAACAGCAGGTTGATCTAAAATCACAATCAGTGGGTTGAGGGGAAGGGGAACAAGTTGAGATTTTAATTAGCAGAAACAGTGATTGCACAGTGTGAAGAAGGAACTGATGGCCAGTTTATTGAAGTTTCTTTCGAGGAAGAGGGTTTGGTAGTTGGAGTTGGTTGGCTAAGAACAAGACGGCGAAGCTACCGATGGCACAGAGACTGTAGCACAACGAGGGACCCTTAGCCCAATACAAGCCGGTCGCAAAGAGGGGTCCGAAAGCGCGACCAAGCTGGCCAGCGGAGCGAAACTCGCCAAGGGCCTTTCCCCGGGCGATTCTCTGTCCTTCGGCCGGCTTCGTGCCACCCTCCTCCTCTTCGTCGCACTCGAGACTGGCGAGAGTGTTCAGGGAGTTGACGACCGAGGCGCTGACAAATGCGAGTGCCCCCGCGGCGCCGTAGAGGAAGAGCGCACTTAGACTATCGATCGTGCCCTCTACCCGCTGCCCCACCTCATGCCTGAGGAAGGGCAGAGCCGCGAGTAAGACTAGCGAGCTGATACATGCCTTCAGCCCCGACTTGACAAACCATAGTGGCGGCTTTTTCGACCTTCTGGTATAGCCTCCTTGAAGCAAGGAAGATAAAATTCCAATGAATCCGAGCAATCGCCCGTTTTGTGCGTTCGTGAAACCGTATAGATCATACGTAACTGTGAGTATGAGGAAAATGTCTCATCAGCCGCTTTTCTTGGGGGGGTTGGTCAGTTGAAGTGGCAATTCACCATCACAGGCTAAGGAATTCATATTTGTATAAGTAGCAAGCCGTTTGCAAATGAGATGAACTTACGAAAGGTTAACGTGAACTCCGCACCTAATTGATATCAATCGTGGGATCTGATCAATGAGTTTTTCTCACTTATGCCATCGATGATAGTTTCCTCATGCTCATTGATCGAAGTAACACAAACCACCCACCTGAGAAAAAGAACAGGAAAGCGGTGTGGACTCTGGCCAAGATTCCAAGACGTTTTTGGCGCTGTTCAATCGAGGAGAAAGGCCCGGAGCGCTGATTATTGTTGCTTGATTTTGATTCGGTTCCGAGTTGACTAGGGCTATGTAAGCCTTTGGTTTCTGGTAAGGCGATTGCCAGGTAAATGGTTTCGAAGACGAGGAGTAAGAGACTGATGAGAGCCGGGACGGCATAGACATTCAGCCCAATACCGAGCAGGTTTGAGGCTTGCAGCGGGGGACTCCGCATGGCAAACCACGCGCCCAACATCGGTCCGAATGTGAAACAGAGCGAAAAGGCGATGCCAACGAGGGCCAGTGATTTTGCTCGAGTGGTCGGGTCGGAGACGTCGCTGATGACGGCGATACTCAGTTGGACGTTGCCCTCAGATAATCCCCCGACGGCCCGTGAGAGTACATAGAGCCCAAAACTCGTCGAGGTCAACCAGAGGAATGCGGAGAAGATGTTGCCGATCATCGTCATTAACAGGACCGGCCTCCGTCCGTACCTATCCGATAGGCTGCCAATGACCGGCGAGATGAGGAATTGACAAAATGAAAAGATGGAACCCAAGATTCCTGTAAGGAATTCTTATCTCAGGTGTGGTTTTACGTTTGGTAAATAGAAGGGATCGAACTAACCGCCAAGGATGGTCACGTCCCACTTCAAATTACTTGTGACAGTCATCTGAGATGAAGGTGCTGATCTCCAGGAGGCCAATGCGGTCCTAGACGCTCTGATTGTATTCAAGGTCGATGAAAGTAATGTTGTATCCTGTTTTCGAGTTCAAGCGCACATGATCAGAATCCTGAACTACTCGATCCCGCAATCTTTACGTGAATCCGACCGCCAACTGAGGAATTGAGCTTTGCCTTCTAATCATTTCGATGCTCTTTATGTGTTCCGATCGCTGGAGGAAAAATCAGGTGTGGCATGAGTAGCTTACGCCGTGAGTTTTTTCCGCCTCGACAAACGACGCAATTAATCTAGGGAAGAGTGGCAATGGCATCGTGAAAGCTACGAACAGTCAAAACATCCATTGTATTCAATCAGCTGTATACCACTACTGAGAATGCTTTATTTCTGAAACAATCATTGGGTAGAGCTGGATGTCACATGCGATCAAGTTGATGTTGGCTGGAAGGGTACATACCCAGGAGATCCAAGAGTAAGGAGAAGAAGATGATCTTGACCACCCTCCGTTGAAGATGCAGTTGCGCTTCCGGGAGGTCCTTATCGGCCATCGTCAATACTTAGTAGCCACCGAGGAGACGAGGCCGGTGGGGTCTGAAGTGGAGGCTTGCTGTCGATGTCGAAGCGGCGGGGTTTGTGGCTGTGCTGTGAACCGGCAGCTGGTCCACTCGGGCTGTGTCAACCACCACGCGCTGGACATGCCCATCACTGGACCACTGCCCAGAAATTCTCACAACAAGCTTCACACAGAAGTTTGAACCATGCCATCCTCAGATGACCACACCGATGTACATGTCCATACAGACCCAGCCAACACATCTTTTTAATTCTACCACACTATCCCACCAGGTCCCATCACGCTTCTTCGATCTTGAGTGTCAAAGGAATCCTGTTGGCTGCAGGCACAAAGCTTTCCTTATCTGACCAAACATTGTGCGCCAATGGGAATGTTTGTGAAATGCTAACTCAATTATTTACATGGAAATGAAAATCAAGGTGATTCTTAATCTGAGGTTGCTAAACACACATAAATATTTACTTTCCAAACCCTGCCAATACGTAACAATGTCCCTCGCCGCTATGAATCTTGCCCGATGGCTTGCCGGAGGGACAAGCCATCTAAATGTGTCCTGGCGGGATAGTCAGTTGTGTCAATTTAGCTACCAACGTATTACCCATCACCATGATTCCAAGCATTGGTGTGAGGGTGTAGGATTGGAGCATGCTAACATTTTTCGCCTTTCGCCGGAAGTCGGTTTAATTCATTACCAAACCATACATTGACTCTCAAGAGCTTCCAATTCGTTCCCAACATGCATAAATATCTCTTTCTACTTTGACCATTGGAAACAGTCTGTAAAACACGTGCAAAGAAGCAAACATGAAACTGCATTCTTGCGCGAACTTAACTAAGTCCCTCTCTTTGTGGAGGGGGGACGCCGTCAATTCTTGCGCATCTGAGTTCAGAATCACTTCCAAAACTATTGATGAGCCCAATGGAATGTAACGCGCTTCATTTGAGTGATTACCGCTGTTCAAAGTAAGAATCAGACACTTGTTCTGAAAAGCTTCCTTTGTTCAATTGTGATCGAACGTCTCACAGGAACTCACTGGCACAACTATCCGCGTGGATTCACGAGCTGCTCAAATGCTAGTTTCAAATTGTTGAATAAAAAGAAAACACATCCGGACTCAAACAACATAAGCAGATCAAAGTTTGTGGAGGTGACGTTCAAACAGCTAGTAGTTCTTACATTTTGGTAAGTTACAAAAGTTCGTACAAAAAAAACCGAGATGGATAGAAGAAATCAGACCGTTGAACTACAAAGGCCAGTAACGCAGAAAAATTTATATACATGATTCAAGAAAATTGGACTAAAACAGAGAGACCATTCCGATATACGTCAGTCCAGTAGTTTACAAGCTTGTGATCTCAAGCTGGAAATTTTCAAAAATCTTGCTTCCGCTGCTCCACTAGGATAAATAATGAGAAAAACATCAGAAATAAAGTATTTTAGCAACCTGGATTCAGTGAGTTAAAGTCTATCTCATGAGGATTAAGAGGGTCGAGGAATCCATTCGATGAGGCTAGATTGGTATAACCCGCCGCAGAGCCCATCGCGTTGTTCATGCAGGATGGAGGAAATATCCCAACAGTTTCTGAACGTCCCGAGTTGATCGATTCTGGTGATAGCGCCGACCAACTTTGAAGTTCTGACGTAGCTTGATATGAGAACGTAGAACTGGGATTACAAGCAAAGGGGTACTCCGTTGGCGAAGACGGATATCCTATCGGCGTACTAAGTTGGTCAGCGGTTGACTCCGAGTTGTACCCGTAGCCGTAAGAAGAGGCTTCGTAGCCCAAAGGTGAGAATCCGCAGGGCATCAATTCCGGCGATTGGAGATAGCTGGAGTAGCACGGGGCTTTGTTCATTTCGAACATTTCAGAGGTACGATCGAGGTAATCGCACGAGGTCTTTTCAAGTGGAAATTGGTTGAAATGATCGTAAAACAAGTCGGGTTGAAGAATTGGTTGGAGTGGCATAAATGGCGAACTGGGGTGGAGGTGAGGTGCGTGACCGGGCATCTCTGTGTCGATGGATTCAGTCGGACGAGTCATTTTGCTGCGCGGCGAAAGCGATTGGTCAACTTGATTTTTATCACTATTGGCGAACACCTGCTGGGATGAGCGATTTCGAGCCTTAGGCTTATCAGGTTGCTTAGATCTTTTCTTTGTCGTATCCTCCGCTATTCCATGCTCCGTCACTGTGGCACGGACAATGTTCAGAAGTATGTATCAGAGGTAATTCATGGTGTCACGTTGAGCAGAAGAATAGTTTTATTAGATCCAACTTACTGAATTTCAAACGCTCTGCTGAGTATGTGTCGGCCAATTCTTGGTAAGGTTGCTTGCCAGCCACTCCAAGACGATCCCATCCGTATTTCAAATATCCAGCTGGTAGGAGATGAAAGATGCCAAGGTTAGTTGTGCTTTCAGCGGCTCAATAAATTGTTCCAAGGGGACTCACCCGGACCACCTGCAGGTACCCGCGTACTTCGTGCCTTATCATATTCGGTACTGAGATGCTGCTCGTCGAGATTGTTGAATCGATAAAGGTTGATCAGATCGTCAGTGATGGTGACGCTGTTGTTGAGGGGTGGGTGGAACTGAAAGAGCTCCAGATCACTCACCATGTACCACACCCATCGGTTGGGAACTGGTTTTTTCTCTATCGCTTGTTCGCCGGGCAGGAATGGCTTTCCACTAGTCTCCGCAAAGCCACTTTGAAGGAATAATTTTTTCCTATCCTCTAACATCTGAATCAAATCCTGCTTCCTCTGGTCCCATTCCTCGAAGTCCAGACGCTTCAAGAAGTCTCTCGGAACGCAGGGGCTTCCCGCCTGGCCTTCATCCCTCGCCATTGAGTCCACGTACTCTTGCGGGCTCATTTTCTCGGGCGTCGAGCACGACACAGATTTGGAAGAGGGGGGGCTAGGTTGGTCAAGGTTGATGGTTTGGCTACCGGGAATTATGTCGGACACCAAGTCTCTTGGAGCAGCAAAGTTACTCAGGCCTTCGTATTTAGGACACTTGGGTCCCAAGAGAAGAGTGCGTTTCCGCGGTTTGGAAAACTGATCGCAGGGATTGAAAGATGGCGAAAGTTTAGGAATACCGACACGTAATTTTTGAGGATTGGAGTAAGGGCTGAACCGCTGAGGATCTTTGGTCTGAATTGACGATCGTTTACTGGAATGGCTCGTGTGGAAGTCTTTTACCTCGGAGGCTGAGTTTAGGTTTGAGTCATGTTGGCTGCCGATCAGCTGATTTTCATCGGTTGCATGCGATTGCTTTGGCTGGCTTTTAATTTAAGAGGCGATTTATTTATTTATTTATGTATGCAAAAAAGAACAGTCAGTCATAAGGATCGATGTGAGTAGAGTCTTCTCGTGTATCTCACATCAGTCTTCTCTTCAAAGTGGAGACTGAATTGAAATTGAATAAAAGAATCATTCTTACAAAGGAATTCGGGGCTGGTGGCTTTCAGCCCCTCCGTCATTCGGCGGCCGAACATATCGGCGTTGGGTGCTTGATTGCATAGCTAAAAGCTTTTGCTCCGATGGTGGGGCAGGGCCGGAGGAGGTATGATCTTCAGGGTGGCTCGGAGCTCTCAAGTCTATCATAGTTGGGCGAGGCTATCAGAGTGCAACGATCAGGACGCGGGGGAAAGCAAGGTCATGATGAGCTCGAATATTTTTGATAAACCGCAGTTATGTATTTTTAAAGGAGGAGTTTATTTTCCAAGCTGGTCAAGCTTTTAATCGGCGACAAGCGGTACAGCGTGGAAGGACACTAGAATTCAGGAGGGGTGATCCACGCACCATAGTAGCTAGGTGACTTATTTGTTGAAAGATGGTGACAAAGCAAACGATGACTACTACATAAACCAAGGAAACGTGCGGCTTGGTAAATATCCCTTCGACACAATATCAAAACTTGCGCACGTAGTAAGTAACGTACGTTTGAATGAGGAGCACGAAAGGCGTCTTGCCTGAGCAGCACAAAAGGGTCTTGAATGAGGAGCACAAAAGGCTATCAATGCTACGTTAGATGTCGGGATTCCAAGCGAGCAGGTGGGAAGAGGTTTCGCGATAATCTGGTCCTCAGCTGTTAGGAACTAAATCTATGCACCTGCGACGGGACTCGATACTGCAAACGCCACGACTTTAAAGGCTGGACGAAGTCTTCTGAGAATAGCTTGATAGGACGGGACAGTAACCAGGCACGATGTGATCACCCGCGGTACAGAACAGACAAAGCTCTTGGAAACGGGCCTGACTAATAAAGGGAAACACTGATGAGATGGCGAGATTCCGCCTGTCCGGACTCTGTGAGCTTGCGGATTAACTCCAAATATTTGTACCCATTCCTCACGACCATCGTGATGCTCATAGAACCCAGCCGACACTGGAAGCGGAGAGCACACCAGGCGGAAACCTTGAGGGGTTGCCTGACCCTTTAATCCCACCCGTGTTCTCTCTCACGATGCAAAATCCCGATCAACATGGTCCCGAAGCAGTGTACCGACTCCTTTGAAAGATGAGATACATACAAACAAATTGATGTGCATATGTATGCAAATGGGAGCACTGTCGAAATACCATAAATACATTTGGAAAACACATGATTCGATTTTCGCGCTGATTTGCGACACTAATCGCAATCCATTTAAATGATAATGCCGGAATTAAACCGGGGCTTTCATTGCAAACTCAATTCTTGATTCTCACTCTCCAGAGCTGGGATGGCGATGAAAAGGATAAAGCAAAGTATAGAGGAGCCGGTTGGCTTGAGGCGCTACAGCGGAGTTGCCCGACGCCTGCACAACCACGAGTAAGTTGGGATCTTGACGAAAAATTGAAGCATTCTGTATATCCTTTCTTGAAAGGGATTTGGGCGTCTTTCTCCCTATTTCCGCAACTCCAAAATCCAAACAGCGATCATCAGCCAATCAACTTGACGGCTTTGCAGTTCTCATTATAATTGTTTTTCTTGAGCGAAATCGAAGGAAAACCCATCAAAGCGCGTTCAAAGCAAAGACATTTGACTGTGTGAACTTGCTCCAGCTCGGCGGGTGACTTGCCAGTTGCCACTGGTCCTGCTGGTACATCAACGCTGAGAAAATATAACTATGATCCATACGGTCAAATCAATTCTCTTTAAGATAATTGATCATCCTTTCTAGAGATCTGAAGACAATTTGAGGGGACAAGCATACCAGTTGACAGCTATCACAAGTTGTGGCCTCGAGGCTGGGTTACCTAGAACACCGGCTGCAAGACTTGAGCAACGGAGATACACGAAGAAGATTTGATGCGCCATTTAAAGTCAAAATAAGGGGGACATTCTTCAATAGATGGCTTGGATTTTACACGGTATGGTTATGTCCTTCGCTCTCAAGCTTTCCCTTTGATGTGTACTTGAAATTGATTCTCACTTAAAAATAATACCAGTCCGTGAATGCTCAGTCAACGAAGCTGGAAATTAATTTCGGGTTTCGTAATAAATCCGTCTGACATACCCCGGCTCTAGACTTCGGTCTACACAGGGATATGATTGATGCAGAGACTTCTGTGGTGACCCGGAACTCGGCGGTTGGTTGTCGGCAGGCAAAAAAAGCGGACCTGAGCGATTGGTATCATGCACCCACAGGGAATTGGGGCCCAATATGACCTTTCCAATTAGTCTATGTAAAAAACCATATCCTGGACTAGAGGCGCACTTTGCTAAAACTCCTCTCTTTTACAGCGGGCTTAGACTGACGAGCAGTTGTAAGTAAAGCGGGCTGCGGGCGATCAACTGTCAACTGCGCTATCCTTCGAAATTCGCACATTTCCGTCAAAGAAGTCAATACAGAAGACGTCTGTTGTGTAAGCTTTTTGATAAACATAAATCTGTCTTCCACCCCCGGAAGGGGGCTAAGTGGGGAGTACATCGTCGATCTCCATCCCGAAACACCTCAGACCCTAACTTAACACAAGTCCCCCCTGGTGGGAGGCTCGCTGTGGCTGGCCGCGAAGCGGCCCCTCCCGCAGGGAGGGACTTGCGGGTAATGTCAAAATTTTGGCTGGGAAAGAAATCACAAATGGCTGGAGGGAAAATATTAAGCCTCAGCCAGCCTCTCCCTCAGGTCGTGGACCTGCCCCAGAGCCAAAAGATACTTCTGGACCTCAGCTTTCATTTGGCACCAGTCTCATCTCCTCAATCCAAACCATTTGCACTGTACTAATGTTTTAAAAATAAAAATAAAAAAACATGAAGAAATATAAACTAAGGATGCACAACCATCATGCCTGGTGGATCCTGGATCCGCAAACCCGCAGATCCTACACATTTAGTGTTGCATTTTGTTGCAGATAGGAAACTCAATTGTGCACATTATCAGAAAATCCGTAAATGGATCTTCAGAGCAATGTAATATCCTTCAGGATTCCTTTGACCTTCAAAACGGATTCCTTCAATCAGTTTTGGAGCTTTTTTCTCAAAATTTTGGGTGAAGGTGTGCATCAGCACTGCCAATGAAACTGTCTATTCAGTTTTTTTTACATATTTTGCTAATTTTTAAATAATTATTTAGTGGTTTTGTGGTTGAACTAGAGTTTAAGGTGGCTACGCCGCCGCAGGGGCACAACCCGCCGCGCCTCCACCCAACTGTATTTGCCCCCCCCCCCCCCCCCTACCCTCCGTCAGAGGATTCAGAGAAGGGTAACGTCAATTGTGGGCCAACCTTTGGGTTTAGGCGCGACACAACTACAATACATGTTAAATAGCGGACAGCGTAGCACAAAGAGTACATTTGCAATACAACCATCGTCGATGACTTGCTGTTGGCACATTTGAGTCCTATCAATTGCCAAGCCTTTAAAGCAGGAACGGTGCGGCACGTTGCAAAGCGTTATTATTAACGCCCAAATAGGGAGATTTGAGACATTCCTCACTTACTCGTACTTGCTCAAGCACCCCATGATGACCGCTGGTCGCGATCTCACACGAATGAACCAGGCATGAAGTGACGAGTATTGGTCCAGCGGATTCTTTTGAAAGCCGCACAGGTGGCTGATGTTCACCCATCTACGCAGCTGCAGCCGGTTCTCAGTCAGGTACGCCTCCATTCCAATGTTGAGACAAGTGCGGAACTTACGGCCAAATGAACATATCTGCAAAGGAATATATCCCCCGATTGATTCCACATACGTAGTCTCTTTGGATGCTCCCCGGCGCCCTGCTGAGATGAGTATCAAGTTGATTGAAGGCTTCCAGCACCATATTTTGAAAGTGATGTTCTGGGTAACCCCCCTTCACCATTGCGTAGCCTTCGGAGAAAACCGGCATAAGCAAAAATGTCGGGAAGTTATTGTTGTGGGGTTGACTTACAAACAAAATGAATGCATTCGTTCACCAATACGCTCAAATCTGAGAGGCTCCACGCAATCCAATCTTCCATTTGGGATTGTTCACACCCGCAAGCAAACTTGAACTTGTTACTCAGATCAATCAATGTACACAAGTACTGACCAATTGTTTCAGGTAGATTTATTAGCATCGGGCGATTTGCTACTCGACATATTAACGGCGCGACTAACTTTTGCGATGGCGCCCGTTTCCATGACGCAGAATTGGCGCGAGGGTGTGTTGATCGCACCATGATTGTTATCCATGAGAAGTGGTATTTGTCCTGCAGAACATACTTTCAACTGAATAGTTTGACAAGAGTGAAACAGGATAGTTACTTGCCATTTGGGTTAAGCTTGAGGAACTCCGGTGACTTCTGGTGACCAAGCCGTACATTGCAGACAAAGTGAACCAGATTGATGGTGGAACACGCAGACAGTTCATCTACGAGAATCTGGACTTCTTGTCCTTTCGGAGTGTTCATGGTGATGAGCCAAAGACGTAATGGAGGTTGTTTGTTTGGCATGTTGTGCAACAAGATGGCATTAATGTCGAAAGCAGCACTTGCATGAATTTGTTATGCCTCGCCATTATTATCCGCAGTCTGGCTGGTCTGCAAATATTGATATATAGCGGACAGCTTGGCCTACTCGTCCATGAATAGAGCATTAATGGGACTGGCACTACACAACTTTGCATGAATTCCACGATCGACCGCCAGCTTACTGCGGTCTTGGTCCTCCGAGCGTCATCTTTGACACGTGTTCAGTTCCAGCTCAACGTTGGCGGTATTTTGTAGAGTTACATGGGCCACAGGTCAAAAATTGAAGATAAATTAACCCAATGTTTCTCATTGCACGTGCAAAAAGCGCTACTCTTGTTCAAGGCACCTCAAGTACAAAACTGTCCTCAACACCGACACATCACGCGATCACACGTTGGGAAAATTGATGCAAACGGAGGTTACCTTCACCCATTCCCAATGTCAACGTGAGTAGACAAAATTCTCATTACTTATTCACCAGACTGCCACTCACGACGATCACTGGTTGGCCGGTACTCCAATTCCCACCAATCAATCTGCCAGTGAACCACGCTCAATGGCCCATCACGTCGTCAGCCAAATAAACGTTTTGAGATGTTGAAGGATCAATCATGTAAGTGCTATGTACGATGCTGGGCAAGTTCTAATCAACAATCCGTCAGCACCGCAATTGACTCGGGTGGCATCTGCAAGGATACACCGTGACTCACTGCGGCAAAATGCGTGAGGCCTATCACGTATGTGAGTTCCCCGGTTTCTTCCAATACGAGGCGAGTCATTCTGTTGATAGTACCGACAGCATTTATTACCAGGCGACGAACTACACGGCCCTGCGAATGTCGTGCTGATGGTTCGGGAACCGCGTTGTTAAATCTTAGGTCGAGCACGTCGGGCGTGTTTGACTTTGCAATAGTGCCACTCAGAAAATAGATATTACCCACCTCAAGGTTGAACCCCATCAAGGAATTCGAACAAAGGTTTACGGCGTATGAACGACTTCTTGTTGCTCAACCGTTGCATGGCAGTATGCTGGAAATGAGATTTGTCTCCGATATACCATCTGGTGATAAGCTTTGCAAGGCCCGGTAGTCACATTGTCAGTATGTCAAAGGTGGCGTGAGTTATACATTAATGTGTCTAAAGATGCCAACTTTTATGGGCGCAGACGTACGCTCAAAACAAGGTTGCTGGTGTGAGATACGCTCAGTGGGATTCCTTGAATTCGCGTGCCACGTCGAGGGGGCCGCGTGGCGGGCAAAGCGAGTAGTGCCCGTGGTTTACCGTGGCACGCAACAGCGCGAAAGTAGGGTTGTAGATTAACTGAACCAGGTCGAAAGGGAGATTATTGTTGCTCGTCGCCATAGAAATTTGTGTCTGGAGGGATCAGAAAGTCTTGGTAGCATAGGTGAGGAAATGCCAGGCCAGTCACAACTGCGACGGATACGCCAAGAGTGATCGGGCGTGGTCTGGTTGGTAGTGGCGGGCCATTTGAGGACCGGTGAGTTGATAGAATAAAGACGAGGGGCAGAAGTGACACGTACGGTTTGAATTAATTGTGTAGTCCTAGCGCTGTTGGGCGGGGTGGTGGTAGTGAATGGTCTGATGTAGGCGAGTGAAGGGCAGACATCTAAGGTTGAAGTGGTCAAAAATGGCGTGTATTGTGCCCTGGTGAAGGAGACAAGGAGGTGTTTGCAACTGGGACCGTGCGCCACGGTCATGTAATGTGGCGCAGGGGTTGAATGGACGGTTGGTTGGAAGTGGGAAGCCAATCTGGGCAGACGGTGGGGCGGAGACTGTTGGCGTGGTGATGGATTGAGGAACGTGCGACGAGTGGCTAATGCGGCTTTGTGATGAAGGTGTGTCGAGTTGATGGCCGAAAGGTATATAAGGAGGGTGTGTAGAGTCAAAGGAACCCCAGGGGATTCGGTTTCGTTCCGCCCCCTCCCTGGGAGCCACCTAATTACTTGATTAGGGCCTCCCTGGCTAGTTTAACAACCGGCCCTCTTTTGCTTGTTGCTCCGGCACAGCTGGAGGGTCATCCATAGGGCCTTCGGGTCTTTGGGGATTTTTCAACATCCGTAGTTTTGTGTAATTGTAGTGTGTATATAATAGATTTAAGTTTCTTTTTTGACAATTGTAGACGCCAAAACTTACATCTCAATGTCCAGAATTCTGTGGATTTAAGTTAGTTGGATATCCTTCCTTTCCCTGCCAGACTTCGGACATTAGGTGTAAGCCTCTCCTGCGGAGAGCCCTCCGGGCGGGGTCCCCCGCACCCTCCGTTCAAGAGGCTTAGTTAAGCTAGCCTCAGACCAGAGCCTGAGGCCAAGGCGGCTTTGCCGCTGCAAATCAAATTTCTAGGCCTCCTTCTTGCGCTCATCCCCAAGTTGATTCAACTTTTCACTAGCCTTTAACCTGATACACAATCTCATGCATCAAATGAATCCACAATTGCTTCATTGACCAGAAGACTATTGAAAGGCACCTGCATGAAAAATAATTTATTCCTCAGCAAAAGGAGAAAAAAAAATGTGTTCTTGCTTACGGAACACAAGTTGGTGGGAATAAGCACAAGCTATATGCAATAGTGTTTATTTAAAAAGTGGTGTACTATTAGGCTTAGCTTTGTTTGCTTATGTTATTTTGATGCATTTGTGACAAAAACAACATTGCCTGTTCATTAATTATTATTTTTTTGAAAGGAGGCAGCACCTTTCTTGCAAAGAAAATATTTATTATCTGCCAGCCAGCAGCTATTTCAACAGGATTACAATACATTGTTGGGAAGAAAATTTCCGTAAGACACATTGTCACTAGGGTGTAAATGCTATGATACACTAAAAAATCTCTGTTTTTGTAGTGTGGTGGTACTACCACTATTTTGCCAGACCAGGTACACCACGGAGCGCGCCCGACCGCGTCTCAACGTGGGTTTTGATGTGGAGGCGACCCCCGCGACCCCACCCTAAACTTTGGGTGTGCCTCTGAGCGGGAGGTCATGGGACCCGCAGTCGGCACAACCCCTCACGTGGGCCCCACTTGCAGAGCCCGCGGTTGGAGAACTGCCAACGGTGGCTCGCCGGGGGCGCCGCAGTCGGGGTCCGGTGAGCGGTTCAGGAATGGCCCGGCAAAAAGTATAAGTTGCTACCGGGATGGAACCCGGATCAAAACTGCACCTCAAGGAGGAAGGAACTATCAGCCTTGCCAACTCAGACACCACACATTTCTATGGTAGTCCCGCAGTTTATTGTGTAATAAAGACCGTTTTCCTAAGTTTTGTCAGACGAAGTCTGCGGATTTGGACAAGACTCATCCTTTTTTTTTTTTGTTTTGTAATTTCTCACTTATGTAGCCTTTTTCCAAACATGGAAAAAGGCTCAGAAAATATCTTTTTTTTTTCAAAAAAAAAAAAACATTTTTTGGTTGGCCTAATGCGGGCTCAACCAGAGTGCAACATTGGTGCGCTACTCAGTGCCAGCCATGATTGGCTTGGCCCACCCGCTGAGTTAAGCTGTTTGGGCTCTTGTCATGCCCAACCAGCTTCCCCCGTGGGCACGCTGATCAGAGCCGGGATGGGTTGGCTGGGTTAGCAGTGGCTGAGTTAGCCAAAGCCAACCCATCCAACCCAGTGGTGACTGAGTTGCCCCGCCTGCGGTGCTGGATGGGTTGGGTCAAGGGGGGCCCGACCAATCTTTGACACAATCCAATCCCGCGGTCAAAGTCTGGGCGGGCAGGTTGGCACCCACCCGGGCCAACCTTTTGCCGACCGCGCCATTGGGCCCACGTCAACCCAAGCTTAAATTCAAGCGGTGGTGTAGCAGTAGCTGTCCCCAAAACCACTACAACTAATGCTAAAATGAGCTGTGTGCCACTTCTCATCTCAGGCAATGGTGAGCCATTATGTTATCCGTAATTGGGAATGTAACAGTAACTGTAACATAACCTTTAAAGTAACATTATCTGTTAGTTACAGATATCTCAATTTTAGTTACAATATCCACCACAAAGAAAGGGTTTTTTTTGCTAGTTACATTGCCCAGATATTTCCAACAAAATGGGTTATGTTAAAATTTTTCCCAATTTGGGGTAGCTTAGCTGTAACTTTCCAAGGGAGATGACTATTGGTGGCTGTTTTTTTCAATGTGAATACTTTCTGGGCTCAAGTTGATGGAAAACAGTTCTGCCCAGGGTGTCAGGTCAAAATGGTTTTGCAGTGAGGATTGAACCCACAACCTTGAACTTGCAACACACAGAAAAATTGCCCACCAAAAAAAAATCATGTTATCCAAAACCTCAAAACCTCAAAAATAAAAAAGTTAATTTACATTACGTTACTCAAAAGAAATGTTATGTTACCCAAATGTAGGGCTGGCCCCTGTTCCCGGCCTCTCCGGGTATACCCGCGGTCTGCCCCGCGGGTATAGGGCTCCGGGAAGCCTCTTTGCCTGGACCGTACCCGGCCTACCCGGCGGGTACGGTACACGGGCAGCCTCAAAAATACCCGCGGGTATATTGGGTATGAGGAAGGTCATGTTCAGGTGCGCTGAGGCTACCGATCTGCACCCGCGTGGAGGAAGTGAGAAAAAAATGCACATATCCAAAGTGAAAAGGTCCTTCAGCCCGGACTGGGGCCCTCATGGCTCATGGGCGCAAAGTGGGTGCAGTAGCTCTGGGCCTTTACGGGCCTTACCCGCGGGAATTGGGAACGGGTCGCGGGTATACCCGCGGGCTGGTGGGTATACCCGTAGCCCGGCCGCCCCGCGGGTACCCTGTTCCCGTTCCCAATACCCGAGGGTAAGGCTCGGGCTGCTTGATTTTGGTACCCGAGTGACGGGTATACCCGCGGGACGGGCGCCGGGCTAGCTCAAAGTGGCCGGGTACCCCGCAGGATCCAGCCCTACCCAAATGGCTTATTTGGATAACTAAAAAAAGGTTACAATATCCAATTAACCCTCCATAACCTACTTTAATGTAACTGCCCACCGCTGTCTCAGGCTTGCAGCTTTAGGGCAGCAGAAATGTACCCCTTTTGCTACCAAAGAGCGTAGCTTAAGGGGCAAGTCGCTAAAATGAGCTACATGAATGCTAACCGTTGTGGTAGCAAGTGCTTAGCACTGAATCACTACATGAGTACTACACAACCACAGCTTGTGCAGCCTACCACTGCAGTTTGCTATCCCCATTTTACCCCTCCTCCCCTTGTGTTTCAGCTGCCATAAATTTTTTTTAGCTTTGGCAGTCACCAAATGTCATGAATAGCACCCCCTTGGCCCCTTTTAATTGTAATACTGGTTTACTTCCTGCTGCGTAGCTGCTTTTTTAGCGGTTTTGCGTGACACTACCACTGAAAAAAGTGGTTTGGCATTAAAAAGACACTGAAATAAATAAAAGTAGTTTATTTGAAGCTACCTAACCGCTTTTTAGCGGTTTTGCGCTATACTACCATGTGATAAAGAGGTTTGGGGTTACATGGCTGCTGAATTAATTCAGCACCTTAAAAAAGCATTTTTTTCCAGGTAAATGAAAAAATCTGACGTAGTTTTCAATTTCAACCACTACAATTCAGTGCAGTGTAGCAAGCCAGAAAACCACTACACTATGCTTTCTTTAGTTTAGCTGTTAAACCCTTGATTTTCACTTGTGTTGTTTTACATCCAGAACTGCGCAAAAGTAAAAGGGATAATCAAGAAGTTGAACCACATTCCCTGTACAAGTAATAGAGGAAAAAAAGGAAGAACAAACATTTAGGTGGTTAAATGTCTATAATGTCATGCTGGCAAAGGTAAAAAAAAAACTCATCCAGCTAGTGGGAAGGGAGCAGTTGCGCTAGTGAAAAAGTCAAAGATAAACACATTGTACTGGAGCAGCCTTTTCAACTGAACCAAGTGGTGTCCACAACCTATCAGCCTTCTTTTTTTTGTCATTTTTTCCTTTCCTTCCTTCTGAAAGTGTATGTATGTAGTGCACGCGGGTTTATGATGACTGTCTGCAAGATTTCACAACCTCATTGAGTTCAGCACAAATCCAGACAATGGAGGGGTTCACACCTTAAATTTACAAAAGTTTAGGACACATTTTAAGGTGTTTATGAATTTTTCTTTTTAAAAAAGTGATGAGTTGGGCTGATTGACCAGTATAACTTGCTTTTGTGCATTTTGCCAAAAATTAAAAATTAAAAAAAAGTCCTTAAATTTAGCTCCAAATTTTCATAAAATTCAATTGTGAACTCCCCTAATGGCGCAGCATGGACTTACTCTGGACCATAAATCTCCATCAAAATGTTTATCAATCATCATCTTCTGCGTTCTTCCCAACACATCCAATCCCAAAACTCCAATCTCTTTTCCAATCAATGCTAGGAGTTCTCAGACCTGCTCCAGTGATTTTGAGATCTCCACCACCAGTGTCTCTTCACCGGATAAGTTCTAAATTTTCTTGATCTGTCAGCTTTTTCTGGCAGCTCATCCCCTTTTCTTGATCCCTATTCCAAGCTCATTTGATTCCAGTCCCATTGAATATCCCCGCTGTGGTATGCTTCATGGTTACCCATCTAGCCCAGTTCAAAAATTTCTCTCTCATCTGCACACTTACAAATCAACCAATATGGTGGCACCACTGAATTCTATGGTTAAAAATGCCCAGGAAACCATGGAAAGCACACCTTACAACCCTCTGGATCAGATATCACATTCCACTCAAGACACATGGTCCAGTTACAATACACACAAACACCCTACTTGAGTTCATGTAATCAATCACATGAACCACATTTACCCAGTTCCATGGAATATGTTACATGGACCACTCTTACAACCTGTATACCCTATACATAAACATTACATCATCAGCTGCACTCATTACACTTTACTAAGTACCTGTAAGTGTAATGCAGTATCATGCAGTCTTATGCAGGGTCTGCTGCAATAGGGGATGTAGTCTGACAGTTGACATATGTCATCATGCAGGATCATAGCTGCAATTTCAGCTATGTAATCATTGCTACATCTATTGCAACAGATAGCTATGTACCCATGCACATTGCACTGCTGAAAATTCAGTTAGAAATAGCTGCAAGTCAAAACTTTTGAAAAATTAGCTTGAGTGGTAATGATACTCTCAGTCAAATATCTTCGTGTACAGATCTTTTTTCTGGCTGTTGTTTTCTCGGTGATAATCATTGACGCTTTAGCTGTACTTGAAAAAGTTTGTCTGAAATGTTTTGAGCTGGGGAACCCTGGCAATTCTTTTGTAGTTTGGTATAATTTTAGGGGGAACCCTTGATCTTTAATTCAGAATGATTTCCTGTCATTAATAAACTTATATTATATTGGATTAATTTGGCAATTCTTTGCAAGCCTTACTTGGCATGCACAAAATCATGAGATTATTTTGTTAGTGCAAATTCTATTTCAAGAAAAGGTTTTTTTTTGCAATTTTGTGTACAAATATGAAGTAAATGTCTAATCCTAAGCTGGCTAAGAATACATGCAGATAGGAATCACATTGAATATGTCAAACTCAACCACGAAAAATGGAGTTGTTGGCATTTAATAGAATGTATTTGATCATTCCCAGATACAGATACAGGGGGGCTTGGAATTAAACCAATTTGTAACTTCTAAAATCTACCTGCTTGAACAGGCCTATATATTTCTTCAGGAAAATTCATCCATACCCTCTTTATTGACATCATTTGAAAGTGGAGATCGTGATCTGTTGACAAGAAATTTTAAGATTTGATTTATAAACTCACTCCTCTAATCCAATTTTCAGACAGACAAAAACTGAAAGAAGTGACCATACCATTCTGATTTTCTACAGACTCAATCAAAAATATGACTGTTAACCAGTAGGGAAGTATCATTGTTGTTACCCTGACCAATTCATCGAATATTCAACTCATCAGCTCCTAAAATTGGGAAAATCAGCTCTGCAATTTAATGGCAAAGGGATTTATATGCATTGGGTCCCGCCGTGAGTCACGCCCTGAGTCATGCCGTGGGTCACGCCGTGGGTCACGCCGTGGGTCACGCCTGGGAGGCCGTGAGTCACGCCCTGGATTAGGCCCTGGAATAACTGCAAGCTTTGTAGGGACCGGGTCACAGCAAGCAGCAACCAACTTATTCTGACTCCGACTCGTTGGGCAGAAAGGTCTATTTGTTTGAGGTTCGGTCGCAGGGGATGCCATAATTTCAACTTCAAACAAGTAATAAGCATCACATGTTAGACGAACTGACTGAGTAATCACATTCATATATCAATGAGAGAATTTTACGCACCAGTGCCAGCTATTGATGGTTTTGCTGTCGGATCAAAGCAGAAAGCTTGACCTTTTATTGGAGCGTCACTAGCAGGTTTATCCAAAGTACATGCGCTGCCGGTAATTGGTAGCGGCGGGGCCTTTCTGGCATCTCCTGAAGTGACGGCAAGCAAAAATATAATTGCGTAATAGAAGATCATTATGATCGCGACAGCTTGTTTCTCATGCCAAAATATTAGAGCAAATCGGAGGACAACGTAGTCTTCAGGAAAGCTACGGTCGAGTTTGTTGATTTTGAAAATGTAAATAGTCAATGATGGGTTTCTGATGACAGAATGTTAAGGATGTGGTAAATTTCAAAGATTATGCTTGATAATCAAGCAAGGTCTTGTCAGGTCCGGGGTGGATGCTAAGGTTAAAGGGTAACTTGGAGTCAAAACAGGTGATTAAGAGACACCGCCCATGAGCACAGCAGCAATGTGTCAACTAGAGACCGGCGCCTGTCGGCTCTCCCGAGGCCAATTTGTTGTGATCTCCTGGTATGTTTTTATGTGAGCAGTTGAAAAGCAGAAAAACTCTTGTCCAACCGACGACCGGCGGTTGGTCCCCAAAAGCCCAGTTGCAAACAATCGACGAGTCCCGCATTGCCAAGGGCAATAAGGTCGACCGATGTAAATATTATCGGACTCCCAGACCAATCGGAGACCGATAAATTATATCGGCCGGGCCCACCGATACATTATGCTTGTGGTTGGGCGGTGACTGGAATGATGAATGTAACAATGTGGAAGATGTTCTCACTTTGTTGGCCGGGAGGATATCGATGAGGCCAATATGAGGATAGCATTATTTGTTCATTCTAGATCCCCAAAGAAAAGTTTGGAATCAGTCTCACCGAAAACTTACACAAAAAACATATCTTGAGCAGGTATGGAGGCAAGAGACAGCAGGACGGTATTCGCGGGCCGGACGAGGATGGGTGTGATGTCCGGTACCCATCATCCTCGTCATCTGAGTTTGCCTCTCGTCGACCGGGCTGCTTGGTGAGGAGGGAAATGCATATGTTGACTTGGAACTCCAGAGTTTTCGCGTCACGACAGCCAGAAACACGTCGCTGGAGATTCCGAAGAAGCCGATCTCAAACTCGGGGATTTTCCCTCAGCGGCCATCGCAGGGACGACCTGATGACATCATTATCGGGCCCGAATCAGATTTCCGTACCTTCAGGCTTCATGAAGCCGACACAGTTTCCGCGCATCAACGTCTAGCCGGCTGTCTTCACGAGTTGGGAACTGGGCTCAAACCGAGCTTATCCAACTGTAGTTATACATAATCCAAGCTCCTCCCCACACCCAAGCGGGATAACACGCGTCCGAGCACGTTTCTCTGCCCTGCTTCTTGTTCTTCGGGAGTGGTGGCGTACATGGTTCCCAACCTGTGCCTCCCACTGTCTGGCAGAACCAGATTTCAGTGGCGTTGAATGCACGTCACTCAAAAAATGATTAAAGTACACAGTTCGTACATACAATACCAAGAAAAAAAACAATTTTGAAATGCGTGTGTATGCTTGTGGTTGAATTTTGGAAGAGAGAAGAATGGAAAGGGGATAGAAGCTAATCGACGCGTTTCCTCGGATTTTTATCGACGGAATCGAAGAGCTCGACGTGCAAGAAATACTTGGCCTTCCTGAAAGTTTTGTCTGAGTTGATGAGGAGATTAGAGGATGAGGAGGAGGTAGCGAGGTTGAGGGAGGAGAAGGGGGGGAAGGGAGTGGCGGCAGAAGTCGCCGGATTAAGCGTGCCAGGGTTAGCGGGGTGGGTTATGGGTGTGGGATTGGTGGTGACGGTAGTGGTGTTTGTTGTTGTTGAGGATGGAAGGGCGGTGGAAGGCAGTTGGGTCGGGAGAGACGGAGGGATGACAGGCGGGAAAACTGAAGGTGCTCCAGTTCCCAGTTGATGATGATGATTGGTTTCGCCCAGCAGGGGGATGAGTGGGTTCGCGGCGGCGGCGGCGGCAGACGAGGCCGAGGCGCTGTGCGAGACCGACACGCCGCCGACAGTCCCGCTGCCGCCCCCGCTCGTGCCCACCCCGGCTCCCCCCGGACCTCTGGGCGTAAACTGCGAGAACATTCGGTCAAAGAGGTCCGCAAAGAAGCGTAGAGCGTGTTGTTGACACGATGTATGCGGTAACCTTGCAACCAGAAAAAAAAACAAGATCAATCTTCCTCAGCTCTCTTTCTTCTTCTTTTCTCTTGTTGAAACTTACAGTAATGCGGGACTATGTAGACTCGGCTCGAGACATCTCAACGCTCTGTAAACGCTACTCGGCTGTACAACCGTATTTGGAGTCAGAGCATTTATTTAGGGAAAAAAGGAGTGGGGGGGGGGGGGGGGGCGTACTTGAGGTGGGCCGAACTTAAACGAAGCCGCCCACGCACTCCGCCATTTATCGTCGACCAGTTTCGTGCAATGGTGAGGGTCGGGACAGGTGGGCGGACAGACGTAATCGCGGGAAGAATTGACGAGACCCAGTTTGAGCAACCGTTCCAAGAACCAAGTGCGTCTGTAGGAAAAGGCCAGTCAATAGTCTATTTAAAATGGGGAGGAAGATATGTGGGGGGAGGGACCTTTTCTCGAGCTTCAAGAGCGTCTGGGAGCTCAGACGTTCGAGCTCCTTATGATCCCAGCCCTGCCAATTGTCGAGCAAGAAGCGCGAGCTCTCCCGGTACAGCTCGGACAGCTGGTGTTCCTCGGCGATCTTCATCGCCTCGATCGGCTTGCCCGCCACCGAGGAGAGCAGGAAGTTGAGCACATGTCTCTGCAGCAATGGCATGTCGAACTTCTGCGACATCGTCATCAGCTGTCGGCGCAAATCCCGGGTCAGTGTCAAGAATGAGGGTGGGGTGTTGGTCTGAGGATACTGACGTCAGAGGCGTTGTGCCAGGTACATACACACTGTGTGCCGCGAGAATCTAAATCAGTGTGAGTGCGTTGACTTGAATGATAATCTTAGAGAAGAAAGGGGCTGACCTCGAGATGCGGGTAGACGAACATCAAGAGATCCTGGAAGGAGGCGGGGCGCTCGTCCTTGAGCAGGATGCGGGCCTCGATCCGACTGAGGTTAGAGATGAGGGGCTGTGGATCGGGGAGGGCCTGAGAGCGCTCAGGGGCCATGGCATGGTGGTCCAACATGCTGATATTGAGGGCCGTGGAGGCGTCGTCATTGGTGGGCAGGATATGCTGGTCGTTGGTCGGACTCGGGCTGCGTTCTTCTGGGATGAGTTGGGGTGATGATGACGATGATGCTGGGCTCAGCAGCTCGGTGGTTTCGGCCCATTCGCCGTTGAGGATCGATTCGAAGAATGGGCTGGCATGGACCATGAGCTGCTTGTGGACCAGGAAGGTGGTCTCACCGACGATGATCTCGACTGTGCCTGGACATCCTCTGGGGTTCTGCTTGGTGAAGGTCGGATGCAGGGTGACTGAGCCAGCTCCCTGGTGTGCTTCGGTTAGGTCGGCCGTCGTGACGAGTTCGTTGTTTTGGTTTTCTCGTTTCTCGTTTCTGATTTTTTTTTTGGTTGTGGGTTGGTTTGGTGGTGGGATGGTCACTGGTCAGTGCAGGGCACTCGGCCCCGTCCCCCCGGGCTCCGGCCACGGGGGCAGGGGGCCAGATCCTGGCACCGAGCGGCGAGCACCCGGGCTTCATCTCTCACACGCCTCTGATGACCCAGACACAACGTGCGCAAGTGAAACTTCCATGATTATCGAAAATTTATTTTCTTGATCGTAAAGCTGCACCATGAACAAAACAAAAAAAAGCGCGCGCACTTGGGGCTTGTGCGAGCGGGGTTTGGGCCAGTGCCCGGAGGGTTTTGATCTACAAATGCAAAATTGCTATGTTTCCTTGACACTTTCAGCCATGTGTCTTCGAGTATCACTATTTTTCGAGTCATCAACTATATCTTAATTCTGCCTGGGCATGCATTTGATTCAAAACAAGGTTTTTTTTGCAATTTTGTGTACAAATATAAAGGAAATTCTAAGCTGGCTAAAAACACATTCAAACAGGAATTAAAGTGCATATTTAAAACTCAGACACAAAAAAAAGGAACTGTTGGAATATTGAATAGATTTTTTCATTCCCAGAGACAAGCACAGGGATGCTTGGAATTGGATAAATGTAAAATCTATGCAAAATAAACCTGTTTGCCAGGCTCATAAATTCTCTTGAGGAGCATTCATGCATGCTCTGTATTGACATTGTTCACAAGTGGAGATCCTAATCTGTTGACAAGAAAGATTAAGAAATAAGTTGAGCCCACTCCTTGACTCCAATTTGCTGACAGAAAAAAACTGAAAGAAGTGAACAGACCATTGTGATGATACTTTACAGGTTCAAAAAAACGTAAGACGTTCAACCAGTATAGAACCACCATTGTTTTTGACCTGACAAAGTCATCAAATGTTCAACCCATCAGCTCCTACAATTGGCAAAATCAGGACTGGAATTGAATGGAAAAGGGTTTTATAAGCACTGGGTTTTGCCCTGGCTCGCCTGGATCACGCCCAGGAGTAGGCCCTGGAGCAATCCCTGACATAACTATGAGCTTTTGAGGGTCACAGCAAGCAGCAATCAACTGATTACCACACTGACTACGTGGGCAGAGAGATTCATTTGTCTTGGGGTTGGTCATAGGGGATGCCTTAATTGCAACTTTGAAAAAGTAATCAGTATCACATGTTAGCAAAATTGACTGAGAAATCACACTTCTATATATCAAATATAAATTGGGAGTTGAAAAACCGACTCCCAGGAATTAATAAATCGACTCCCAAAAGTCGTTTATGTCGCGCGGACCGTCTCCGGACGTCCCCCCTGGATCCTCAAGACCTCGCGCGGCCCCAAAAGCATTTTGGGAGTCGATTAATTAATTCCCCTCTCAAGGATGGGAGTCAATACATTAATTTAACAAAAAATGACGGAATATACAAAAAAATGATATATTGTCACTGTTTTACCCAAAGGCCCTAAAACTTTTACAGAAATATAAATACACTCTTTAGAGAATATTGTGAGCTTCACGGCATTAGTACTCCTCAGGGAGACCCTGTGTAGCCGGGGGTGGATTTGGTGGATTTCCTACTAAGGCCAACCCCCAAAACCTTATCTACGGTGCTCCAAATGGCCCCAAATTGTTTCAGCTATAAGAATACACTCTTTAATACATATGTTAAGCTTCACGGCATTAGTACTCCTCAGGGAGACCCTGTGTAGCCGGGGGTGGATTTGGTGGATTTCCTACTAAGGCAATCCCCCAAAACCTCATCTACAGTGCTCCAAACAGCCCCAAATTTGTTCTGCTATAAGAATAAAATCTCTAGAAAACATTACAAGCTCCAAGGAGGTATTACACATAAGGCACACCTTTTATCAACCGTGGTGTAGCGTAGCGCAGCCCAAACACGCTATTTTTTAGTGTAGCATTAGCCCAATCGCACACATCTGCGCTAAAGCTACGCGCACAGGGTGCAAAGCTATTTTAGATTCTAGTGTAGTGTTAGCGCAGATACACGCAATTGCGCTAATGCTACGCTAAAAAATAGCGGATTTGTGCTGCGCTACGCTACACCACGGTCAATAAAAGGTGTGCCTGATGTGTAATACGTCCTTGGAGCTTGTGATGTTTTCTAGAGAGTGTATTCTTATAGCAGAACAAATTTGGGGCTGTTTGGAGCACTTTAGATAAGGTTTTGCATCACAAGTGTGACTCAAGTTAGCAATGATTTCAGAACAGATTGCTGCTTACCTTGCAAGTTGACATTGAACTGACTTCAGACAAGAAAAATGACAAAATTACGGTCTGGCACTCTCTGGAGAGTGCAACACATCCCTCCCTGGTGTCAAAATGCACACAGCAACTGAATGTCAGTACTAAGTTAAAGTAGGCAAGTTGGTAAGCTTGCATATTACACATTTTGCTGCCAACGCAGTTTGTACTGTTGAAAATCCCATTCAGGCTTGCTGAATGCACTCACTTCTGACCCATGCATTTGCCTGCTGCCAGGTGTGGGAGCATTTGTGGAAAACAATCCTCAGGATAACCTGCCTAGAAGTGTCCTATGGATTGTTTTCCATTTTTTCAAGCTGTGAAATTCATCCTTGGGATGCTCTTGAACCAGATGGGTCCTCATGATGCCTTTTAGGGAATTCTTGTGACCCATGGGGGTCTGTCAAGGCTGGTAGTGTCCTCAGGGCACATTGAAGCTGTCACAGGGTGAACTTTTGAAAAAATGTATCCTCAAGAGAGGCCCAAATCTCAAAAGCTGATCCTGTGGTGTACTCAAATTTTTTACAAGTGGCGGCTTAGCCGCCTTGAAAGTGTAGTGATTCCTCATTCTAATTATTCTTTTCTGCTACCAAGGTATAATCTACCAATCAAACCAAACAGCCTGTTAGAGGACTCCAATTAATGGTACTTGTAAATTTATAACAGCTGTCTTTTTACCTATAAGAGTTCAGGAACAATATGAAAACAGTCTGATCAGGTAAGATCTCCAAACACCTGCAATAAGGTCTCCTAATCTCAATGAATTGTATGACATGAACAAACCCCCCTCACAATAGTCCAATGGGGTAATTTCTCCGCACACCTGAGTTCCAGTATCCTAATTTTGACAAGGAGAGATGCAAGCCTGTGTCTCAAGTCACAATATTAATAATATTTTAGGACACAAGGAATATGGGTGGGTACTATTTAATTTCTTTGGACGAGGAAGTACAAACAGTAGAGAGGAAAGAGAAAGAGAGAGAAAGAGACAAAGGTCTTTGACTGATGGTGGATCTGGGCAATGATCAACCTGGAAAATTTGGCTGCCAAATGTACTATAACAAGTGCAACATTCTCCACTCACACCAAGGAAATGGTGGTGGTAATCAGAAGTAGTAGAACTACGTTGCTCTGGTTTTTAGATTGAGTCTAGGTCTTAACAAGAGGTAGCCTTGATGATCTTGGATGGTTGAAGAGGGGAGAGAAACAGGGAGAACAATGTCAAGAGAAACAGAGTTCACTCTGAGATAAACAAGGTCAGTGAAAGAGGGTGCTTACTGTCAATATCCTGTGGTGGTACTGGAAGTGAAGTGGCCTCTGTAGGGTGATCCTGGGTTGTCTCTGGGTGTGGTTCTGGTTGTCTGAAGTCTGTGGATCCTCCTGCTGCATTTGGGATCCTTAATTCGAAAATTTTCACAGTTTGCTTATTTAATTACATATGTGCAAGTGGTTGGTGCACCTGGTAGCACTTACACATCACGGCTGCGCATGCGCACCCCAACTCAAGAACTCTATGAAGGAGTAGAGTTATTGAAAAATGATAAGTTGTAACTAAGGTTAAAATTTTGTAAAGAAAAAGAATCTGAAGTCAAAACAAGGCTAAAAATTAAGGTAAAAAAGATATACGGTAATTGAGGTATAAGAAAGGAGAAAAGGCAGACTTTAGGTCTAAGGCTGACAAGAGAGCAGTTGATTTTATTGGTTCTCAGTTGTTGATACTGCTACCATTTTCACATAGTTTGCAATTGCATTGATCTTCTTTTCAAGATGGCAAGCAAGGTTTAATCCAGGTTTGGGTCCTTGAAATCACAGAGGCAAAGACATATTTGCCTCTATTTTAACTCAAAACATTTTATTTTGAAAAAAAAAAAATTGTGTGTACAAATGTGAAAGAAAATTTTGTATTCTAAGCCGGCTATAAATACATTCTGATCTGAATCAACATGGACCTGTGAAACTTGAGCTCAAAAAGGGGAGTTGATGGCATTTTGAATGGATTTGATCTTTCCTAGAGTAGATACAGATACAGTGATACTTGGAGTTTGAAAAATGTACATCTGTGTATAATTGTCCTACACGGGTCCATAGATTATCTTCAGGAAAACTCATGCATTATTTCTGTCTTGATGTCATTCAATAGGAACGATGTCAATCTGAGGAAAAGGAAGTTGAGGACTAGCTTTAACTGACTGCTTGACTCGAATTTGTTGATAGTCAAGAAAAGTGAAAGAAATGGATAGATCATTGCGGCTTTGCACAGGCCTTTGCCAGCAGCGCAATGCGCTCAACCAGGACAAAGTTTTTCGCGTTTTTATCCTGCCCAAGTCATCAAATGTTCACCTCATCAGCTCCCAAAGTTGCGCAAATCCGTCTGGAAATTGAATGGCAAGGGTTGATCATATACGCACAGCAATGCGCCCTGGAACCACTCGGAGCTTCTTGGGGTCACAGCAAAAAACAGGCGACTGAGCAGGGCAGACAGGTTTCTTTGTTCGAGAGTCGGCTTGAACGGATGCCGTAATGGCAGCTTGAAAAAAGTAATGCATATTCTGATCAATAAATCTTATATTTATCAGCGATCAAAGTTACTCACCCAAGTCAGGTTTGGGGGTTTTCACCTTTGGATTGTAGCAGAAAGCTTGGCCTTTTGGGGCAACGCGGCTGCCGGAGACAGGAGGTAAATTACATACAGTGCCCTTTGGTAGCGTTGCGACTGCGGGCTTTTTGGGCCCGGCGGCATCTGCCAAGCTTGCGGCAAGAAGAAATATAACTGCGTAGTAGAAGAGCATCATGATTCCGAGTGATTGTTTTTGAAGGCAAAATAGCACGGAAGATAAGTACAAAGTCGCTTCCAGGAAAGTTGGGGTCGACAGTGTTGGTTTTGAGCAAGTATTCAAATTATATAGGCGTCTGATTACAGATTTTTGAGGATATGGTAAGTTTCAAAGAGGATCTTTGAGAGTAGAGCTTCTTTAGCCATATTTTTTTTTATTTTTTTTTATTTTTTTTGTACGGACTATTTCTAACTCATCGGTCTCCGTAGCTCCTGAATAGTTGTGATCTTTACTGTCCGATGCAACCAGTAGGCAAGCAGAAAATCGGCTGCTGTCCAACCGACGACCGGCGGTTGGTTGCCCAAAGCTCAATTGCAAACTTAAGTATCCAACCCCCGGTTTCGGCAGCGCGCGACGCATGACCGGCGGGTGGTGACAATGGTTGCCTTAGCTGCAAACTTAAGTATCCAAGTCCCGGTTGCGGCAGCGCGCGACGCATGTTGGTCCTCCTCGGCGGGAGGGTGAAGAGTCGAAACAAAGTGAATAGGAGACACCTCCGACGAGCAACATCACCTAGAGACCAGTGCCGGTCAGCTCGCAATATGACCCATCCATCTAGGTTACCTCTCTATGTGGAGGGGGGACGCCGTCCCCCAGGGACCCTCATTAGCCAAGTCAGCCAATCCATATTTAAGAAGCAATGGGACCAACTGGGAATGGGGCAATTACTGATACGGGGGACGCAGTGCAGTCGGAATAACCATCTCATCTCTGGGATGCTATTATGCCAGTGGAGTCCTAGAGCCTCGCCTGCTGCCACAACAGACGAATTTTAGTCTGCTGGAGCCTGCGATGGTGGGTCCTTATTTGAACATCATTGGGGGTTCATAATTTTCTTGGATGCTTTTCTTGGGACACCCTGCAACTGGGCCCATGGTGTATACTTGGCAGGTGCAACGGGTGAGCTGGGAGCAGCTTTTTACTATTGTCACAGCGCGGCGTTGCGCCGCTGATTCTCCGGCAGCAATTTGAACAGGGTATTTATGTGAGTACAAAAAGAACACGAAATGGTGGATAAGAAGTGACATGATCAACTGGCTAACAGTTCTCAAGGGATGTATGCCCTTTTTAAAGTTCTTCATGAAGCAGTTCGATTTCTGGTATTTCGGGGACAGATGGATTGGCGGGGGTGGATGTGAGCGGAGGTTCGATGACGGGAGGGGGTAAATCGGGGGATGCGAGGCTGGGGAGGAAAGCGACTGCGGAAGCGGTGGCAGCGGCGGCGGCCGCTGCCGCTGCAGCACTCACGAGCTCGTCCTGTTGGCCGGTCGAGCTGAGGGCGACAGCGGCCTGCTCGTTGGTGCTGATGATCTTGGCCGTCGTCCGGCTGAGGGGGGAGAGGAGGGTGGAGAGCAACGAGACGCCCCGGTCGAGGATGCGCTTCTTGATGATGTAGAGACAGACCAGGACGAAGAAGGCCAAGGCGCCGGTGAGCAGGATCCTGTCGAGCAGATCGGCCCGCTGCAGGCTGCTGATCAGCGCCCGGGAGGTCTTCATCAGCTCGCCGAAACTCAAGTACTGGTCCGAGGTCAGCTGGAGCGTGGCGGTTTGTTGTTCTGGATGATTCAGAGCTGGGATGAGCAGTCGAGATAGCGCGTTGCAGAGAGAGAGAGTGTGTGGCTGACCTAGCAAGTGGGTGGACATCACTGAGCGATCGAGTTCCTGGCGCATGATCTCGAGCGTGTTCCGGAGTGATTGGGTGACATCGGAAGAGGCGGAGATGAGCGCGTCCTGCGTGTTAGATGATCTGGCAGCCTTGGGCGTTGCCCCGCTGAGCAGCTCGGCGCGTGCTGACTCGAGGGTGCTGTTCGAGAGGGCCCGTTTGACGTCCAGGGAGATCGCCCGGAAAGAGCCTCTGAGCCTGGCTCACACCAACAGGATGGTCAGATAGCTCTGGTTCTTTTCGAGATCTCTAGACTGGCAAAGATGAACCTGGTGGCCTGGTTTCGATGGTCCTCTACGATCGCGAGTGCGTGCGTTCTGCTCGCCTCATCCTCGGCTTCATCTGCGAGCAGCTCGAGCTCCTAAGAAGTGTGTGCAGTCAGCGGTGGAGATTGAGAGCTGTTATTGCAGAGAGATAGGAAACAGACAGACGTCGAGCTGGCTGTCGATCCGGCTGAGTTCCTGCTTGATCTCGCTGGTGATCGCGTTGAAGTCGCCGGTGGTTTGTGTGTGTGTCTTGAGCTGGGTGAGTTGGCCTGCGTCGAGACGGTCGAGTGCTGCCCTGATGTCCTTGAGCAGCTCGCTCAGTTCCCCTGGGAGTCGTTCGGCCATTGTGTTGCTCCCTGGGCCCGGGGGACTGCACCGTGCTCTTTAATAAGTAGCCTCCAGCTTACATCAGCAACCCCCGGGGAGCACTGAGTCAGCGGTCAGCCGACCTCAGCCAACCCACTGAGCACGCTTGCCCAGTCACATGCCCCCCACAGATCCTTGGCCAGCGCTCATATCGTGATCATCCCGCCACAGCCGGCTCTCCCTCAGTCAGGGGATCCCACTCGGCATACATCTTACTCCAAAGACTATCCTTGATATTCAAACTGAGCAGGAACGTATCCTCGAATTACAAAGCAGAAGAGGGTGTTAAGATGTTCTGCAACTATACATATATTTACATACTGGCTTCTTGATAAAAAAATACAATCTCTAGAAGGAATCCTACATCGGCAAATCAGAGATCAGTGGCTTCCATCGGTGGAAGGGCTTCTCGGAAGGCGTTCGAATAGACGCCGAACACGCTCGTGATCGCCCGCGGTGAATTCAATAGCTATCATTGTTTCGTAGCAGAACCGTTTCCGACAGGCCGACTGTTGATGATAGACCGAGCGATCGGCGTGCCGTTGCTGGTTGGAAGCCGGCAGAGAAGGAGCGAGGTTGGGCCGTGGGTGGCTGTTGAGCTCGTCCTGCGCGGGGGGAGGGCAGTCGACGAACGACTCGAATATCTCCCGAGCCTTGTCGACCTGACCCGAGGACGCAAAGAGCTTCATGAGCTTGTTGGCCAATTCGGCCGTCACCAACACCCCGTCCTCCTGCATCCGTGCCACATACGGGTAGGCGAGATCGCCGCGGTTGCAGGCCACGAAGCCATCGAAGAGCGCCTCGTAACACATCCCGTCCGCCGGCTGCCGGGCGCCGCCCACTCCGAGCCCTCGTCCGTTCCCCGTCCTGCTGATCTGCTCAAACTGCACTATTGCCCCCGCCAGGTCCCCCTCCAAAGCCCCCTTCACTCGCAGTATCGTCGCCCAATGCGCTCCCGTGACCTGCACGTTCGGGTCCCTGCACGCAGCCTGGAAGACCCTCTCCATCCCCACCGAGTCGTATGGCGCAATCATCCCATACGCTTCCATCAACAGATTATAAGCTAACAAAAGCAATGATCGTCAGTCAAGTCGATCGTTCCAGGAAAAAAAAAAAAAAAAAGAAAACTCGGACGACTTACCATTGCCATTAGGCGATATCTTAGACCGGATCATCATGTCGAAGTAGTAAAGGACCTTTGGTCGATTGGGGTATTTGGAAGCCTGATTGAACAGCTTCATCATGGTGATGAAAGGGCTGATCCGGGGGTTGTCATCACATAGGAGCATCTCCTGGAAGACCTCCTCAGCCTTAGCCTTATCATCGCTCCTGCTTAACTCATGGAGGATGGTCTCAAAGGTTCGCGCGTTCCTCGGCGTGCCGGACCGTTTCATGCTGTCATACACTGACAACATGTCGATCGTTCGTCGTGCCCTTGCAAGCTTTGTCAGCAGAATGTTGCAAGCGAGCGTGCTCAGTTGCACTCCGTTCTGCTTCGCTTCTTCGAAATACTGTTCCCTCCTCAGAAAAAAAAAAAAAAAAAAAAAACAAGCTTGAGAATCCCTTCCCCCGTAAAAAAAAAAGCCACGAATGAGCAAACTTACGTTGAGGGCCTTCATGACATGCTGTAGATTCTTGCCCGTGTTTCTGAATATGGCCTCGTAGGTATCCGCCGAGAGCCGCGCGCCGCTGTTCTGGAGGCTTGTTTTGTGGACCAAGAGTTCGTTGTGCAAGCCGCAGTAAGCCAGGCCGATGACCATGCACTCTTCGATCCGAGTCCACCAGGAGTGTCGAAGCATCCTCTTGAGCGTCGAGCTGCTTTCGTCGATAGTAAACGAGGCGAGAGTGCTCTGGGCGCGGCCATACATCTCGCGGAGCCGGCCGACCTGGCCCAGCCGGCCGTAGGTCTCGATAAGCACCGCCCAGGCTTCCGCGTTCAGATCCCCACGCTGCGCGATCGTTTGACGGACCGCATGGTAGATCTCGTCCATCTGTCGAACGTCCGGCGAACAGGACATGGCCAGAACGAGCTGGACCAGCTGTTCGTTCAACCACGTGGGTTGCCAAGGTGCTCCTGCGATCGAGTAGAGGTCTTGCTGAGGTTGGGATGACATTGAGTGAGGATTTTAAGTATAGGTAGTTGTAGTTTGGGAAATGGTCTAGGAGCCTGAGGCGTGGAGAACTGTGTGGGAAGAGGTGTGAGTGAGATGTCTGACTGGGAGGATGAGGTTTCTGGATGTCGAATATGGGCCCTTTATATAGCCTGCGATCGATGCCTTGCTGGCCACGCAACGCCTACCGGACTTGTTTGGGAGCGGGGGCAAAAAGAGAGAGTGGGGCGATGCGAGAAGGAAATAGAACCGAGCGAACAGGGGCCGGGCGAAAAACACTAAAGAAAGAAGAGAGAAATGGGGACAAACGTGTAGAGTGCAAAGACGTGCCGGGCCATATTTTTTGTCGCCGAGTGGTAGTATGGAGCTCGTGCAGAGCCAAAGGCCATCATCCTACTGTCGTACGACACCTGGGGCCGGCCTCAGTCGGCTCAACTTCCAGGGTGGATGGTCGTTTAGCCGCCGTGCTCCAAAGCATATATCCTTCCAGCGCTATACTGGACTGCCCGGCTACCGGGCCGGCCCCCAGTCCGTCATCAATAAGCTTCGCATACATGTATACGTTCTCCCTCACAAGAATGATGTTCTATCAACTGGCGAAACACAGTTGTTTGGCGTGCCGGTTCAGGGGCGCCTTGCCAGTAGAAAGTGGATTGATGAAAACACTATTCGGACTCGAACGTGCCCTAGCAAAGGACATCTACTGGTAGAGGCCAATTTTCTCTCTGGTCAGCACTCAGGTAACACCTCAGTCGTCTGCGTCTTTGGCGGCCCCACTGCTGCATTGCGGGCCCCAGACATGCGATACACCGCTAGCCGCTGCCGAGCTTAATAAGCAACACAAGGGGTGCCACACAAGTGCGGCTATGTGTACTTAACTAGCGCTCTTGAGCGAGACTGTATGGCTGTCCGAAGCCGGGCCGGGCCTCGCGGACTGATCCGCATCAGCGGCAGCCAGAACGATCCCGCAAGGTGGAGGAAGTTGCGGGGATCCCCGGGTAGCCTGTAGCAGCAAAGAAAAAATGCTACTTGCGCCGGTCAAAGACCGTCGGTTACTTGTCACGATGGCTCGCGGATCAGGCTCTGGTTGAGAGTCCGGCAGGACGCCACAGCTATCCGGCCGGAAGAGTTTGTGCGGTACGGGAGGGACACCCGGAATGTCTGGCTGGTGCAGGCCTCTCGCGGGAGGGCCTCGAAGTGGATCCCGCATCCTCTCGTCAAAAACGTCCATAATTTCCTAACCAGTTCAGGACCCCATGAGCCATTTTTCTCAACAATTCAATCGGATATTTCCACCCAGCCACCGGGTTTCTCCTAGAATTGACTCTCCTTGTAGTTGTGTTTCTTGTGCATGGAATATTGGTACCAAGCTGTTTTTCATCAAATGATTAGGACTCTTTCCTGAATCATGAACCATTCAGTTTCTCACTTGCAAGTCTTGAGTATGCAAGGCAACTCTGTTGCTTGGGCTTCTCTGGAGGATAGATGTACAGCCCAGCGTTTCCAGGACCCAAGGGCATGCCAACCTCAGGACATTGCCTGCTTAACTGTATACCCAGGGGATTCTCCCCAGTGGCTGCACGCCAAAACTAGAGCTTCTCACCACCTAAACATGTCTGAAATATGGTATCTTTTGTTGAAGCAAACTGGAACCTTGAAAGTAAATATTGTCTTGACCATGAATCTTGATTCACATTCTTTTTTTATGAATCATTGAGTTGTGATTTAATCATCAAATCATGTTTCTGCCTTGGATATCTCACAGCTTTGATGTTCCCTTTCAGGCTGTGCAGCAATGGTGAAGCAATCCAATACAATACCAGTATTGTCCAACATTATGTATCATATTGTTTTTTAGATACATATCAATAAATACCAATACATGTATTGTGTTGGTTCACTGTTGTGTTTAGTAGCCAGGTTCTTGCTTGGCCTTCTGTTCATTAGCCCAATGACATGGGATGGAGGATTTGGGTTCAGTAAGCTGGCCTGATTCCAAATATGAGATCAGATTTTTACTAGCTCTAGTCCAAGACCATATATTAGGGAATGTTGCCTCCAGTGATGATTTTAGGTCTGGGCCTTATCTGGCAATGTGTTATGCCAAAACAAACTCAATACAAAATGCACCGACATTTTTGGTCACAACAATACATACAAGAAGAAGAAATTTGAAAGGAGTCAAAAAGAAAGCTTTAACAGCTAGAGACCCTAGTATTTCATCTTGAGTCATTTAAAACAATGAATCCAAAACTTTCTTTGAGACTTGCTGATCTGAATCTACTCAGACTGTTTTTAGCTCAATGCCAAAAATTGATTTGTACATTTGCATGAAATTTCCTCTGAGTTTTTCAATCTGATCAAAGAAAAGAGGGATTTCATTCTGATTTCTTAGCCAATTGGATAAGCTATCACCTCTTTTATCAATCCTTAAATACATGTCTTTGAATTTGGGAAAGAATTCTTGGAATCTCTTTGGAATCTCTTGATAAAATGTTTGATGTATGTTTGGATCCTCAAGTAGCAATTTAACTTCATCAGACTCAAGTGACCACAGGTCATAGGTCATGTTTTTGATTTCATAAAACTCTTCTTGTAATAATATCAGCTGAACTTGTTCTTCAAATCTTTCAACTTCTTTATAATCATTTTTGAAATATTCTGATACTGTAATCTTCACAAGTCCTGGACAGAATTCCTTTTCAATGAAATCAAAGAATTCACAAATAGCAAGACTTATGTCTCTTTTGCCTTCACAGAAAAGAGGAAGCTCCCTTTTATATAATGCCTTAAGAAGTAAAGTAATTAGTCTTTCAAGATCCCCTTTGTATTCTTGATATTCAGGAATAAGTTGATGATTGGTGATCTTCTTTTTATGATCAAGCAATTCTTCAGATTTGCTGCTGAATTTCAATTTGTTAATATATTTATTTATCTTTAAGTGGATCTTGAAGTCTGAATATTCTGTTGGTGAGCAGGATGTGATGAAGTCACAACAAAAGTAATCCAATTTTTGTGCCAAGAAAGTTAAGTCAATGATCCTTTTTTCTGTTTTTCCTATGCCTGATTTGAATGTTTCAAAATTTCAAAATAAAGAATGGATCAGCCAAGAGAACCTTCAAATATTTGTAGGAAAAATCAATCCAAAAAATGTCTGCAAAAATAATGGATTTACACTTGAAGGAGGGGTCCAATGATGTCCACTTATAGTGTTCAGTAAAGTATCTTACACCCCCAAAAATGTTTCCAAGGCCATGCTCTTTAAAAAGTACCCTTGTGTAAAGAATCACATGTTTCACCATCTCTTCATCTTGGAAAATTTCTCTGACATTGTTCTCATCAATAAATTGATTCTTCAACAAGAAACCAATTGTTTTGAATGCATACTTTCGGGCCCATAGTTTCCCCAATGAATCAAAGCAATCCATTTCAAAACTTCTCAGAAAGTAGCCATGGTAAGGATTGAGGAATGTTTTCATTTCTTTTGCAAGTGATTCTCCATAGGTTTTCCAAGACCATTGTGAAACCAGTTCTAATATGTCATGGTTCAACTTCATGGTTGGGAGTTTTTCACATCTTCTCCAGTGTAGTAGTAATGCTAGTTGTTTTTTTGAAAGAGTTGTTTCAATTTTACCCAGCTTCATAAGTCTCAAATCTTTCAAGATTTCACTCTTTTTGAGAGATTCTTTGTATATTTTTATTGATTTAGCTACTTCTTCCTTATTTTTTGATTTGTTGATGTTTGCCTCAATGAAATTGAAATCAAATTGATTAAGCTTCAGGTGAATTTTTGAAAGCTGTTTGAAATCTACAATTAGTGCATGGATCTCATCTGAACAGTTGAGAAAGATTGGTTTGTTATCAGTAAGTGGTGCTCAAATGCCAAGAGAAAAAATATTACCATAGCTGATTTTCCATTGCTGTAGTATTTCCCAATCTGGAAAAAAGATAATTTACATGATTTTATTAGCCTCAGACAGAAATATTTTCAAAACAGAGACAACTCACACCTTTCACGGGTCAAATAATGTGTCCCTGGACAGTTTCTGAATAATACATCCAATTGTTTATCTTTTGGAGACTGGAACTTATTTGGATGATTGAAAGATGAAAATTCAAGAATATCCCTGGGATGTTTTCTCAGAGGATTTGATTGAATATCAACAGGCAATCCATAATTGTTTGAAGTGGATGCAAGCTCAAATTGTTTTTCTTATTATGTGGGGATGTGAGTAATGGAAGTGAGAATAAAAATTAGTGTTCAGGGAAACAGCTATGTTTGTTAAATCACATGGACAGAAGAAATTACCAGAAGATGATTGTAGGGTATTGGGAGAGGAAACAGTCTTTCCCTTTTCAATTTCTGGTTCTTCAATTCTGCCACACAAAGCAGCTGAGACAGACCAGATAGCCACAAGCAGAAGTTTTTGAAGCATGTTGGGAGTGGATATATTTTGGCCAGAGGATGAGACTCAACCAAATGAGACACAGTTTTATATTTCCACTATCTTTGGATTAATAACTGAAAAACACAGTAGCAACTTGACACTCAGAATTTGCTACATCTCACCTGATCTAAATTCAGATTTCATAGTCTGTAATTTTGGCTGTATTCCACATAAAGTGACATGATTTTTGGGTAACTCTACAAACAGTACTTTTATTTCAGGTCATGGCGAGGTCACTGAAGCTGCTTTATTGTCAGTTTCAATTAAAGGTTTAACATGATACAAATCAGAAACCACCACCCAAAAAAAATGGCAGCACTTCCCCCCTCTCACTCCAAAATGAGGGTAATGTCCCAAGACCACTTGGATCTTAAGCAATTGGTGTGAAAACAAGAGCCAAGCAGTGCTGTTCAAATCAGGGGGGGGCATTTCATTTAAATAGTCCTGAGATTGCCTTTTTCTCCCATCCAAATGCAATAAGCTAACATATATCCTTTTGCCATGGGTTCCATCTGCACCAACTTTGGTTTCTATTTTTCCCTCATTCCATTTTCCATCAATGATACCATTCCCCATTACATACATAATCTGGGGAACTTTACACCTACTTACCATTTGTGTTTTCAAAAAACCAAAGAGGGACAGTTGCATTGTACTAGATTACACTTGCAAAATGATGATCATTAGTATCAGTTTCCAGTCAGCTCAACAAAGAAAAAAGCTTGCAAGTGACAGAGAATGAAAATTATAAGAGATGAAAAAATAAACAAAAGAAGAAAGTGTGAAAATTAGGATTGGCAGACAACAAAAGAAAGAGATGCAAAAGTGAGGATTGTGCACACCCATGTTTACAGCCTTGTCTGCTCCACAGATCAGGGGAATACATTGAGTAAACACTGTGGGGAGCTCAGAATTTCTGCTACAAGAAGGAAGGAGGCACAGTTTCAGCCAAGAAAAATTCTTGTAAAATGATTATCATTATTATTAGGTTTTTGGTCTATTCAACAAGGACAGAAGACTAAAATTTCTGCAGGCTACAAGTCAAGAGAGGTGGGAAAAACCAAAATCAATAGAGAGAGAAAATGAGGATTGAAAGATAGAAAAAGAAGAAGAAGGAGATCCTGAGAGAGAAGCTGAGGGAAAATCCATAGTAGCCAGTGGTGGGGTTGGTGTTTGAGATGGGCAAGTTAACGGTGTCAGTAGCTGATCCAACAATAGGTAGGTTACTAGATAGAAATAGGGCAACCAATTATGTGGATGGGTCTACTGGAAGAGAGCTCAAGGGAGATCCAGAGGCTCCGGTGCTGGGTAACTTGTCCAGGTGCACGTTTGAGAGGACCGGGCTGGCCAACTGGCCAAAGTGGATTGGTTGACTGGGAGGGAGCTCAAGGAGAATCCAGAGGGACCATTGCCGCCAAATGGATTAGAGATTGGTTGACCACGTTTGCCGGGTCAAGAGGCAGAGAGCTCAACGGGGCTCCGGGAATCAAATTGCCAACAGATTGAGCTACCAGCAAGTTCGACAGAATTGAGTTGACCAAGACAGTTGGGTCGACTGGTAGACTGTTCAAGGCTTCTGGCACTGGCTCCAACTGGCAAGTTTGCAAGGATTGGCCTGACCAAATTAGTAAAGTCTGGACTGCAGGAAGACTGTTTGTTTGGAAATTGGTTCCCACCGATTTAGAAAGCAGGCCATTTTCTATTTTCTATTTCTTAGCACAGAAACCGCTTTTGCTCCCCTTTGAAAGTAGAAAATAGAAACAGAAAATAGCATTTAGCTGGTATCCTAAACCAGAGGGAAGTCCTCACCTGTCCTCACGAGTGTTCATCCATGTTTCTGCGGATTTAATATCTCATTTCGCGGAGATATGAGTATAGCTGGGCGCGAGCATCCCCCTGCAGGGAGGGACTGGATTTCGCTGTGGTACGGGGCAAATCATCTCATATCGATATCCCTCAACCAACTCAGCCATCATCACCAATCAAACCATTCTCTGCTTCATTCCCATAGACTGGCATTATAACCCTATCGGTGAGTATCACTGACACTTGGCTTCTGTGCAGATCCAAGCTGACTCTCAAACACGACTGTGGCGTGGCGCACGCACTGTCAGTCAACATTAGGGGGTTTCAAAATTGATCCAGGAAGCGTTCCAGGTCGGAGTTTCCAGGAAAAATGAGCGACCTGGAACGCTTCCTGCGGACCTGATCTCCTTCTTCCTATGCCCTTCCAGGACATCCAGGAAAACAGGAAATCAGGAAATTAAAAGAGGACAAAAGAGGATAAATCCCACCTTTCTTCTCAAACCCCGGACCCCCGCCTTTTTTTTCGACACCCCTACATCATCTTTCCCACCACCTCACACTAACTTCGAGCGAATTTTTGTCCACCGCCCGCCATGCTAGAAAATACCTCCCACTCAACAGTAATATCAAGCAGTCAAGACTCAACCCAGAGGAGTCCCTCCCGGTCGACAGCCATATAAGGCAGTTGGCCGGGAGCAGTACCTCCCGGTCGACAACCACATACATACAAGAGTTGACCGGGAGGAACCGGGAGGAGTCCCTCCCGGTCGACAGCCATATCAAGCAGTCATCCGGGAGGGACTGGAGCAGTAGTACAGTACCTCCCGGTTGACAGCCATATAAGGCAGTCTACCGGGAGCAGTATCTCAAGGTTGACAGCCATACAAGGCAGTCGACCAGGAGCAGTACCTCCCGGCCGACAACCACATACATACAAGAGTCGACCAGGAGGAGTCCCTCCTGGCCGACAGCCATATCAAGCAGTCATCCGGGAGGGACTTCTCCCGGTCAACTGCCTTATATGGCTGTCGACAGGGAAAGTCCCTCCCGGTCGACAGCAATTAGAGTAGTCGGAATTGATGCAGTTTGAGCTAATTTGAAACTGCTGATGAAAAAAAAAATGTACAAGAAAGTCCGATGAGGTCAGATCAACTTGTGGTTGCGTGGGGGGGAAGGAGCTGGTCCTTCGGGGACCCCAAAGGCATGGGACAAAACATGTTAAAACAGATAATCATTTCCAGGTCTTGTTCTCCTGGGTTCAAATGCAGGAAGTTCCTCTTTCTGGGGGTCTCAATGTAGAACCTCCAGGAATTATTCTTTGGCTGTGTTTTGGTTTTCCTGGAGTTTGGACCTGGAACGCTTCCTGGATCAATTTTGAAGCCCCCTATTTGTTTGCTCAGCATCATCGGCACGTGATCGGATATCTATCTGAATCCAAGAAACTCGCCCAAAATGAGCCGTCTGTCGCCGGTCGACGCCCGCAGTTTGATGCCAGCTCTGGCGGATGCTGAGTTCGCGAAACTGGTGAGGGCGCCGACTGGAGTCCTGATCCCGTTCCTCAACAGTATCTTGGGGCAGAAGGGGGTGGCGATTACGTCGATCGATGGCAGTACGCATCACGAGGTCATCCGTGCGGGTCCAGCTCCAGACGAGGACCGTCTCGGTGCTCCGTTCCTCAGGTGCTACCGCATGGTGGCCAACACGGACCAGGACCAGGTGGTCGACGTTCAGATCCAGCTCGCGTACCGAGCCTTCGACCTCCATGGCCAAGTCCCTTACTCCACCGCCCGTCTGGCCGGTAGCCACAATCCCTTCCCACGATTCACTGAAGACCCCTTCGAGAAGCACAATCGTCCAGACGACTCCTGGACTAGCGAGCTTGCAAGGGAGACATTCTACAAATTCAACTTCCAATGTCACAAGATCTTTGTCATTTCGCTATGCAATTTCCGGTGGACCGAGGAGCGATACCCTCCGAACAACACAAAGCCTGGCTACTGTGGGGGCCACCGTCGGGAGCCAGACGCAAAAAGGCGGCATGGCCACCAGTGAAAGAGCCGACGGTCCGCTTCTGCTATATCTCTCTGCCGACCTTTCGCGACGTGGTGGGCGACGAGGTCTCCAGCTGCTTGGAAAGACTCCTGTGGATACTGGCCAACACCGGCCCGAGGGCCGCTTCCCGGTCGCTGCCTGATTGGATCCAGGATGACCCAGCGGCCAAGCTCTGGGTCGATCTGCTCCGCAAGACAGAATCTGCATCTTAATCATGCCTGCTATCACCCCATAAGATGATGTATACCGAAAAGAAAACAAGTGACTACAATTCATCTCATCATACACGGATAATGTTCACTATATCCCCACTTGAACTCTCTCTTCAGCGAAAAAAAAAAACACCACAGACTTATACACGAGTTTTCTCTTCCCAATTCCTGCTGTTTTGTCTATAAAAAAAAACTGGATGTCACGGGAGCTCAGGCCCCCAGTGTTCTTCTCTCCCCCAAGTCTCTTATCACTTCTGTGCCTCTGCCTCCTTAAGTACACCAGTGACTGTAACGCTTATAAATGTGAACAAATAATATATATATATTGAGAGCAGAGCGTATTCGCAAGAAAAAAAAAGGTTTCTTTTCGGTTATGGAGGGAGGGGTAGGGTAGGATTGGAACAGAGCAGTTTGTTTTTCTGATATGAAGATTTCAGGAACAAGGTGCTTCGAATGAGCTGTCCTATGAGGCAAATGATGCGAGACTGCGCGGGATGCTGGTCTAGCAAGGTGGATCGCCGCAAGGACCTGTAGTACAGAATGACAGTCAGATTGAGAACTCGGAAACAATGCTGGTGTTGGATGGGTTGAAAACAAAGCATTCCAGCTTCCACTCACCAGTTGGGGGACGGTAGGGCGTGGGGTGATCGTATACGCCGTAGCCGGTCCATGCTTTCTCCTCGACGACGCCGCGAAGGACTGGAGAAGCGACATACAGGTGCATGGTAGTAGCACTGAGCAAGACGGTCAAAACAGGCAGGATGGAGCGCATTTCGGTCGACGCTATGGGATTGAGGGGCTCAGGATCCTGACTGGGGGGGTTGGTTTGCAGGGTGTTGGGCGGTCGGCAGGCGAGCTGGAGGAAGCAGATTATCAATCCTTTTGGGGTGCTTCGTCGCATTGCAAATTTCGGTGCAACTGCCAATCCCTGCCAATCAATGTCATTCTTCGTCGAAAGCTGTGCCAGACATCGCATCGTGGGATCGGGTTGACATCCCTCAGCTTCACCGCACCGTTGCTTTTTGCCTGCCGGCTCGTCTCCGAGGGGTGAATTCGCATAAAGCTGTGTGTCGGAGAAAACTTGACAGCCTCAGCAAGCCATGTGGCTAGCCGACAACTACGGCGAATCCGCTTCCAGAAATGCTCATGCACCACTTGAACATCCGGAAGAGCACTTTCTCAACGTGCCGATAGCAATCCCTGGGCGGACCTAGAAAACCACCGGGGTGTATAGGCTTGCTCTGGAGGAAAAATGATACATTTCAAAGTGAGCCGATTGAATCATGTAAGGAAACAAATGTATTGTTACTAAGGAATGAACAAACAACAGATCTAAGACGAAGATAAGTAAGAGAGACGGGGGATCGATAGGATTTGCATATTTAATTATCTTGATATCTGGCTGATATATATTCAAGAAAATTTTCCAATCACACGCAATAAGAAAAAAATGATTGGGATGGGAGATAGACGAGGGGGATTATGAGTCTATGGGTCAGTGTAGGTTCCTCGAGTTGGGCAGATCGAAAGCAAAGGAATGGAGGGAGAGGAAGATGATTGACCTAAAAAAGGAATGGAAAGAAGGTCTGACGAGAACAGTGTTGATACAATGAGAGTATGCCATTCGAAAAGGGAGCTAAATGTATGTGTATGTACCGGGAGGGAGGGAGGGAGAGAGAGAGAGCTTATTATTCAAGGAGGGTGATAAAAGAAAAAAAGTGCATGGTTCTGCACTGTTGTTCTAGGAGGGATGATTGGAGAGATACATTAGGGGTGGGGGGAGGAGCAGAGGAATCTCAGGAGAGCTTGATGAAGCCTTTCCAGGGGTTATTAGACCCAGTCCGTCCTCTGATCTCGCCAGACCATTGCGAGATGAGATGGATAGAGCGGTCGAGGAGGCCCTGGAACTGGAGCGGGTCGTCGTAGTGGAGGTCGTCGTCGGCGAGTTTGAGTTCGTCGAAGGGTTTGCGGAGGCCGACGAGCTCGAAGCGGACGAGGCCGAGCTGGCTGACGATCTCGATCACGTTCTCGATCAGCCCGGCCAGCCAGATCGCCCGGCCAAGGATCGTGCCCAGCTCCTCAAACTTCTCGAGCTCGGCCGTGTCCTCCAGATGGTTGTACGGCAGCTCGACCGCCAGTCTGTGGAGCGTGTGCCGCAGCGGACTGAGGAGTGGTAGGAGGCCTGATGCTGAGTACTGGGCGAGTGCTGCTGGTAGGGGCGGACTGAGTTTGTCGGCCAGGGTCCACTGTTCAAGTACACATAAGTATATATGTATGTAATATAATATACCCCAGAAAAAAAAAAAGAAAAAAAAGGAGGAAGATCAATCAACATGGATGGATGTATGTAATGTGGTGTTTTTGACAGGAGAGGCGGGAGAGGATAGACTGACGACGGTGTCGATCCACCAGCGACCTCTTTCGGTGACATCGGGCCCGAGATCGACCTGGACGAGACAGCGTTCGATGATCGAGCCTCTAGCGAGATGGAGTTCGTACTCGGCCCTGAGCGCGGACCAATCGAGCTCGGGCAGCTTAGGTTTGCGGGCCTCGATGGCCTGGCCGAGGGACTGGATGCGGACCTTGATGCGCGAGTTGATGGATCTGAGGGAGCGGAAGGAGACCTGGCTGAGAGCGCTTGCGGATCTGAAGCCGGGCAGGGGGGTGTGGCGGCCGCTGGAGCGGGGCGGAGGGGCGGGCGGGTGGTCGATCGTCGAGCGGGACGAGGAGCAGGAGGTCTTCCGGGGCACGGATTCTGAGCGGACCGAGCCGGGGTGGTGTTTCGGCGGACTGGGCTGGGGGTGGGGGATGGACAGCAGGGAGGGGTTGTGTGTGAAGGATGCGGAGTAGGTCGATGCGGCTGAGGGGGAGATGTGGAGCTGGTTGCTGTTGTTGGTAGGGCTGTTCCGGGGGATCTTCTTGAACGGCGTCCGCCACTGGCTCTGGCTCTGGCTCGGGCTCTGGCTCTGCGGCGCGCCCGGCGTTCCAGGCTTGGGGTGCTGCTCGTCGTAGATCGATGGCCGGTGGCGCCGGCTGAGGGATGCCGTGCTGAGCAGACTCTCGGAGAGGTTCTCGGCGAACAGTCGCATGCTTGGTGGGCTCGGGGTGGGGGTATGCGGTGCTGGGAGAGCTGGCGATGGCGGGAGTGGGCCCGAGGCAGTGCACTCGCCCGCGAACCCCGGCTGACATCCCACGGACACCTGTCACCAACCACTCCTCACACTGCACTGTGCACCTAATTCCTCCACGAGGAGTTGAGTTGTGTTTTGTAGAATGCTTGGACGGATGGTCCTGTTGCTGTACACACATCGTGGCATTCCATAATTCCAATTTCTTTGTTTTTTGCCTTGCATCGTGATCACTTGGGCTGAACCCAAGGCACTTCGGTGTTCGGGGTTTATTTACTTTCAAATTTTACGTTATAAAGCTTGGGGCATAACAATTGACTCCCAAAACGTATTTTTTGGGAGTCGGAATGTAATTCCCCCCACATAACCAAAAAATTACGAAAAAAACCTTCTCACTGCCACTGGGGTGCCCAAACCCCACATAATTTTTACATACAGCGGGCAGAAACCCCTCTCAAGAGCACATGGTGGTCTGCATGGCATGAGCACACCCCAGGAATGTGTTGAACCTGTGACCGTTATTTATTGCTTAAAGACAAAGACAAGAACTAAAGACAAGAGTGTGAGATGAACAATTTTAGGATAAGAAAGACTGAAAAGGAAGAAAGAGAGACAAACCCTGAATAGAATATGAATATATCTGTGACAGACAAATGAAAGAGATGAAGAGGACAAGGAAGAGACTGAAGGCAGATTTGAACACAATCAGTTAGAGTTCTGAGAGTTTTAAGCAGAAAAAAGAATAGTTAACCTCAGGTATGTAAAATAAGATTGAACAATAGAAGGATGAGTGGATAGAGATCTGAGAAAATAGAGAGGAAGAGGTTAGTGTGATTGAATGATCAGAGATGGGAATAGGAATAGATGATAAGAAATGCAATGAGGTGCATTTCTCACCAAGTTGGAAGCTAATGAGGCTGGCCAATTTAAAGCTTTGCCAAGAATCACCAGGGAGTGATTTGAGTGAAGAAGGTGAGTTGTGTGTTGATATTTGAGGGAAGAGGTGTTGTTGGTGATTGAGTAGCTGAGCTTAAAGTTCCCCAGTGGATGAGATGAATTGAGTTTGTCAAGGGAAAAAGAGGATTCATTGACTGAGAATGGAAAAAGGTAGCAATATTACTGTGAGCTTACGTTTCAATGAGTGTTGCGCAGGGGATTGAGCGGATTCAGAGCTGCGCCTGCACAAGTTTCAACAGAATGGGGTGTGCACTGTGGGTCTAATTTGGTGGATTCACTACAAAGGAAATCTGCCAAAACCTTACCCATGGTGCTCCCAAGCACCAGGGGAGACTTTGACACACTCTCCAGAGAGTGCCAGAGTCTAATTTTATGTTGTTCTGGGTCTGATGTGAGTCAGATGTGGATTAGGAAATGATTGATAAATTCTTCAGAAGTCAATGATAAGTGTGTCAGAAGTGATGCGGAATTATCACAGGACCTTGTGCAATGTTTTATAGAACCATTTCATTTTCTAAGTATAACTTAATTACAATCTGTCATGAAATCATAGTTAATCAATAACCAACTATTACTCATTCATGCTGAATTTATGTTGATCAATTTCTCTATGTCAAAGGGGTTCCAAACAACATAAATGTGACCTGCAGGGGCTTTCATGGCTTTCTGACCAGTTTTTACTTGTAATGGAGCTGTGAAAGGCGCCTCCAGTGATCTGTCACCCTAATGTACGCGCGTACACAAAGGTGACATTGGCAAAGTGGAAAAAAACTCACATGAATGTGCATGGAGACATTGAAAAAAAAAAAAAAAAAAAAACAACTTACAACAACACTGGGTAGCTACGTTACCAGTAACGGTAACGTAGCAATAACATATTTTTTTTTTGCGTTATTCACACCGTTACTGGTAACGGTTTCCCAGTACCGTTAGGTTTTTTTTTACTGTTTTTTTATTTTTTCATTGATACGTTATAGATTTCATCATCAAAAAAAAAAGTTACAATATGGTAACGAGCTATTTGTATAAAAAGGAGGCAAGGTCATTCTGCCGCTTTATTCTTTGGCACTGGCACTAAAGACTTCAAAGCTTTGCCAGCCTCCTCAAAATTCCCGGTGAGAGGAACCTGCTCCCTTAACCACATCATACTGCTGACACAACGAGTCATAGTTGATGGTTTCAATCCCTCACGCCTACTGCTGCAGACATTGGAAGCAGCTGAGAAGAGTCTTTCAACTGCACACAAACTGCCAGATACACCAAGGTAAGCACGTGCCATCCGACAGAGTGTTGGATAAGCAGTGCAGTGGTCCCTCCACCACTTCAATGGAGTCGATTTATTCTCAATGGTCTTGCTGGTGAAGGCAAGTTCAGCTTTGAGGAACGATTTGATTTCATTTTCCTGCAGTGTCGCTTGCTGAGTCAGGCGGGACACAAGCCAGGACATGAGTGAATCTGAACCCGATGCTGGTGGTTGGTCTAGGACTGTGATCTTGGATGGGTCGGCCAATGCTGTGCCGACAACCAGTTTTTGCTTAAAGTCCAATAACCAACAGTTGAGTAGTTCAAGGCACACCTTGACCTCTTTGCTTTTGGCTCCAAAAACAAGCTCAAAAATATGCATCCGAAAGCATGGATGCATAATAGTGGCAAGGACCAGTGTCTCACACTCCATTGCCTCTGCCAGGTACTTCTCACCCCGCTTAAGCATGGCATAGTACATTGGATACAACAGGTCCGTTTCTTCTGATCAATTCAGCTTCCCAGATAGCTGCTCCTTGAGTTCTAGATATTTGGGGATTACGTGCGCGCCGGTGGGCTGATTCCCTTCCAGTTGAGAGGTGAGTTTAACAAAAACCTGACAAGGTTGGTATGGTCAGTAACAATCTGATTAATTAGAACATGTAGCCAAAAAAAACCCACCTCAAGTTCCTGGTTTAACTTATCAATCCAAAACCAATCTCAAGGTGCAAAACAAACATTGTTGAATACCCCGGTCTTGTCCTGCGCTTGATCTTCCTTGAGAAGTTTGTCAATTACATCTCGGGCTTCAATTGCTTTCCGGTGGCTTTCATATTTTACATTCCAGCGGATACCGTAGCCCGCAATCAATGGTGCAACTTTCACACCCAACTTGTTGGCCATGCAATTGAAACTTGCTCACTGAGCAGCAGTTTGGGTGATTTGTTTAATCACAGTATCCAGCTTTGTCGTAAGGCCTTGAAGCTTGGAAGTATTGGCATATGTTTCTGTGACCGGTTCATCATCTAGATCACTTTTGGAAGCTGGAGCCAGAGCTTGCGCCGCGGAGGTATCAGAGAGCTCATCATTGGCGTTACCATAGTTGCTCTGAGAATCACAATCATTGTCCACTGTACCGGGCATAGCCACTGTGACAGCTCTGTTTATGAAACTTAGGGCGGAAAACCCGTTAAAATAAGGGTTTGGGGCCCTAGTACTATAACTGTACTGATATAAACACTGGTAATTTAAATTGCCAAACTTGTTACGTGGCAAATAAGGCCACTACAAGGGTTTTAACACTCTGTAACAGAGGGGGAATTAATTATGTAATTAATAATATGTAATTATTAATTACAGGGAATTAATTTGGTGTAAAAAGTAGGTGGTAAGCGCTTAAACTGATTGGCTGCTTGACAGAGGTGGTGGTCTTACGGCAACTACTTATAAGGATAAAGCTTTAAATATACTAATAAGGAATTTTTGATGATTTAAAGGGTTTAATCCAGTGGATTTTACGTGCTGGGGATGGTTTATAAGAAAAAGGGGCTACAATAGTAGCAGAGGAGAATATTCACGGCAAACTTACAGTTTATGGGCGGTGAATGGTCTGGGGGATCTTTTTCTGAGGGCCAAATAGGCCTCTATTTATAGAGGGGACTTCAGTGGGCGTAAACACTGAGTCCTTTTCTCCCTATGGGAGTATCCAGGGCTGTAGCCGTGAAAAGGGCTTGGCAGTGGGTAATTTAATTGTATTGTAATAGACTAATTTCCCTGACTCTGTCACATGACATGTTTATAACCAATTGTCATGTGAAAGAGCTTCAGTAGAAGTCTACATAATACTTTCACAGGGTATTTTTACACGAGTAATATTACTCATTGATGTACAACAGTTTAATTTTATGTACATTGTTTGTTTTACTAAATCTTTGTATGTAATACTATTTTTGGGCGCTTTCTGGGGCCAATTCTTATTTATACAACTAGAGGCCAAAGCGGCTACGCCGCTGCAGGGTGTAAGCCCACCCCACCCTCCCTTTTCAAATTTAAAGATGCCATCCCACAATTCTGCAGCCTCCACCGTGCAAACAGCAACTGCTGTCCAAAGCTCAACCCTCCTTGTCACACCCACACTCATGATCTGGGGACCGGAGGGGTTTCCGTCAACTAATTTTTACTCAAAATGTGCCCAAACCCGCCCCAAAAGCCATTCAATAATTGATTACCCTCAGAAAAGATGTTCTCAAGTTTGAAGTGACAAAAAACAATTTCCCTTGCATTCTCAAAAGCATATTTGTGGCAGTCTTATAATGTAGGATCACATCCAAATCTCTACCAAGACTATTGAGAAGTGGGAGGACAGGCAGAATTTCAGAAGACGGTTTGGTGAGTGGTCTGTTACTGAAGAATTTTGATTGTTAACCATCCTAATAGGGAAAAGGATCAAGTGTCCCTATTGAGATCTGTATATACAGCTCAATACACCCAGCCCTAATGCCTCATCCTGTATGACCCTTCCCACCTTGGAAGATTTCACAAACTCTCATGCACACCACAACCCCAGTTGGTTGACTTTCACCAGTCATTACAGCCCTTGCAGTGGACAAAGAGAATTTGCGTGGGCCCATATCTTTTTTGTGGCCCTATTTGATTATAGGGCCCGCGGCGTAGAATCTCTAACACTACATCATAATTGGGCTGCGACAAGCGCCGCTACGCTAGCGCGATGTGTCCGTTTAGCGCAGTGCAATGTAGCGGCCCACTGTTGGTACTGTTTGCTGGCATCCTTCACAGCTTATAATCCACATGTAGATCACCATGGACAATGATTTATTTTTTGCTTCAAGAAGACTCAGTTTGTTGTTTACATGGCCCAGGTGGTTCTCTATTTTTTACAGTGAAAAACATTATTTGGGGCTGAAAGTGTAATATTGAGACAAGTCTTGAGAAAAGTGGAGCAATTGATGTAACAGGCGGGGTTTTCTATGAGCCAGCTACTTAATTTGATCAGTTGAATAATGAGCTCTATAGATCATATTGTTTTGGACATGGGATTCCCTTTGAAGAGATTTTGGGGGTGAGCGGAAGTACGAAAGGATCAATAGAAATTCAATTAAACAATTTCGATAGGAAGTATCAACGTTGCAGATGAATGATATGTTGAACAGACATCATTCTTTCTCTTCATTTTTCGGGTTGATTTTACCTCACTCGAAAGGAAAGGAAGAAAGTCATAATCTCCTTTTTTATCTTTCAGCAAAGCTGGCAAGAATCGGATTCTATCTTCTCCTTAGCTTCTCTTGCTGAGGCTTCTGAGTTCGGCGTCAGTCCTAGTGAACATTCTCCAAGTTAGCTTCAATACTTGGTCTATTTGCGCGCCTTGGGTTCCAAAGCTCACAAGTGCCCCATTCCCGCCTCCATCTTTGCCTTCTGTCTAACAGCAGCTTTAAGCTTTGATCTCCTATTCCCAAACCTGATGCCGAGGACAATCAGTCAAGCAGCACCCTACAGAAAACAAGAGAACGGGAAAGAAGTTAGGAAAGCATCCGCGTACCATGTCCTCAATTGACTTGTTGGTATTTTTAACTTCTCCGCGAGTTCTTCCATCTCACGTTTACTAAGATACTCTTGAACTGCGAAACGCCTCAAGAGTATCTGTTCCTGCTCGACAGTTAACCTTCTTCTCGGCACATGGTTCGTTAGATGATGTATATCAATCAGACTTCCTACTTGTTTTTGATTCGCTTGGTATTCTCGATTTCCAGTCATCTGTGGCGAGTTTTGCTTTTTTCCAGAACTCGTACTTTTATCAGGTTCTCGAGTGCCGCCATGAGCCACGATTTTGGAGGGAGAACCCCCTGATGTACGCAGGGACGAGATGAGAGCTGAGGAGCCGAGGTGAGCAGAAGTGTTCATGTCGAGGTATTTCGCAGGCTCACTCGGATCGTAAGATGGGGAACGGGATGGGGAGGACCGCGTCCTCATATCCCATGAAAGCTGGGAAGAGCTCTCACCAGCTTCAGGGAACCTTTCGGTATGATAATTTGAGGTGGTTGAATCGGGCAAGCCGTTAAAATCAGACATTAAACTCGGGCCGCCACGTCCGTCGAATCCAAGCAAGCTTTCTTTGATCTCGTGCGCGTTATGGTTTATTTCTCCTTGATTCAGTATGGGTAGTGATCGTTTCTTTCAGGCGAGCTCCGCCGTGACCAGATGAAGAAGACGAAGAATCCCTTCCACGGCGCTGTCCATTCCCACCGCCCTCCCGGTCTCGAGAATTTCTCGAGCGGCCAGAGCTGCTCGAATCTGGGGTGGGGATGGCTTTGACTTTGGGAGATAAACCTTTGATGCGCCGGCGTTGATCCACTGCTGTGCGTTTTCCAGGTTGATCCCTCCGCCGACCTGGATCTGGCCCGGCCAGGATTCTAGTGCTCGCCGGGCAACCTCGTCGTTTGCTGGGCCTAGTTTGATCAGATGGGTGCCCGTGAGCTGGTGTTATCTGTACAGGTCGGTATAATATTTGATCGGTTGTCTACCCAAAAACAAGCTGATGATTATGCGTACGTATTTCTTCTTGGAGGATGAGCAAACAAACAATGATTCAAAGTTGGTCTTGAGCTTGTCCGGTTCACGCAGGTCCAATGAGCCACCGACGATCTGCTTGACCTGGGGAAGAATCGGATGAGATATGGTGAGGAGGGAAGAGGGGGGAGAGTGGTGGTGCTCAACTTGACCGGCGTGGAGATCGAGGCAGGCTCGGAAGAGGGTCATCCTGTGCGGGGCTTGGCTGGTTGGTCGAAGTAGTCAAAGCGGGGTGAAAAAAAAAAAGAAAGAAAGAAAAAAGCCAGAATTAGATGGCCAGGTCGGACGCACACCTCATCCGCTCCCAGCAAGCAGCAGCCTCAGGCTCAGCCCAACCACCCCCACCAGCCCAGGAAACCACCAGCACCAATACCGAGGAACTCCAGCAGACCATCGACGCCCTCCTCTCTCAGGTCAGCATCCCCCAGATGGCGCAGGGGATGGAGTAACAAGTAACAACAGATATTTTTTGTTGGTCATTGCCAGTGTCTTAGCAACGGGGAGCATGGCGCAGGGATTAAATGGCGGGATTGCTTGATCAGATGTGAGGCAGGGACGTGGCGGTGGCGTTGTTGACCAGGCTGTAGCATTGAGGGTGGGGTTGGGCGAGAGTGGGCAACAGCTGGACGGTTGAGTCCGATGGGTATATAAACAAGGGGGTTGTGAGTGCTATACCCCCAGGGCGTCCTCTGCCGCTGTACTTCCAGCGTGCGGTTCGTCCTCACCCCCTCCGCTGTTGCACTTGCGCAGTTTGAGGGGCTAAACTCGTTGGCCCCCCTTTGCATAATGCCTTCAATGCGGCGCGCTGGGGGTCATCCTCTCACTGTTTTTTAACCCTGCTAGACAGGGATGGACAGTGGGCCACGGTGCATCAGCTTGCTGGTGTTAGGTGGCTGGTTACAGGTTACAGTTGTATTTTTTTGTTGTTGTAAAATTATGTTTTTTTGTTGAATTTGGAATTTGTAGAGGGAAAACCCTTTATGTTTTTTTTTCTAAAAGTTGTAGAGGGGAAACCCTTGATTTTTTTTTGTAATTTTTGGATATTTGTAGGGGAAACCCTCGAATTTTTGTTTTGTGATTCAGAGGCTTTAATAAACTTGGATTAGTACATGAAGGAATAGGAATAAGGGGGTAATTTAAGTGGGTGACCCCCCTTAATTTATGATGAGGAATCTGATTCTGCAATAATAATTTAATAATTATTATTATTTACTAAGTTATTGCAGTCTTTTGGATACTTGATGTATCTCTAGAAGGCTGACACACTGGGTCTGAGGGAACCCCTGACCCGCCTACAAGCTCCACTGTGTCCTTGTCTTCCTCAACAAGCCTCCCTAGAACGGGGAAGAATCCAAGAAACAACTCCTTGGATTTTGCTGGGGGAAGTGTTTTCATTGATAATAATGCCAGGCCAGCATTCACAATCAATGCTAGCTTGTGACAGAAGCAAAGCACGTGCATAGTCATTGGATCCCATTTTTCTATCTCTGGTGGCTTGTTGCCGTATGGCAAACTATACATCTTGCTTGCCATTGTGTTGTTGTTTGAGCCAGAGTCAGTGGTCTGTGCCAACAATTTTCGGAAGAGCCTCTTCTTATTGAGGAGGCTTGCAATTGGTTGTGCAAGTAAATGTCCATGATGCTTCCATGGAATCATTTTGAGAGTTAAATGCCGGACCGTGTACTCCCAATCCAAATTGATGTAAGCCACCGCGGCACCAATGAATGCAAATCGGTTTCCCTTGGTTGTCCACACATCATGGATGAGGGCGAGCTTTGTGTCAAGGTTCTTCAAAGCAAAATATTAGTATCAAAAAAAATTAATTGATAGTAAAACAGAATTTGCATACATTTAACTCATCAAACACATTCTTTTTGAGCATCAAGTAGAGTTTCTTGGACTCATTGGCGGACCACCTTTGCGCATGAAGAACGGCCTTAATGTTTGCATACTGAAAAGCTGCTCAAAGGTACGGATCTTCAATTTGTGTCCATGGCAGCGCCTGGCGAATCTGCCAAAGCATAATCAACTGGTTAAGGACCCAATTGAAAAACGTTGGCTTGACTTGAACAAAGCCGCTGATGACGGTTTGCTTAGGATCACCCCCGCCGTTAGCTTTGGCAATATTGCGTTTGGCTACTGTGGGTGGTAATTTTGCACCCGCTTCCTTCACTTTCTCTCGGTTGACACAGCCAACACTCTTGTTTTCTGACTGAGTCGAACCATTGCTATGGACCTTCAAGTTGGCATTGGATGTCTGGTGCGCACGGACAAGAGTCTGACACCATTTGCATCTGTAGTTGATCTGAGTGTTTGCCTTGTTGCCTTTTTTCCAAAAGGGTTCGCCGTAGAATTTGAGGATATGATCAAACTCTTTTTCCTTTTTTTTCTTAGCTTCCCAAGGCTGGATTTCAATAGATTCATCCGAATCCTGACTGTAGTCATAGTCTTTGCCATTTGTATTTGCCTAATAAAAACAATGAAAAAATTACAAAAACTTTAATGTTAATTGCCCACTCTTTTAACCAATTGAAATGGGATTTACACGCACAGCAGCCTTCTTGGTTGATTTTTTTGGCTTTATCTTCTTTTTTCTGAAAATTGTAGGGGTTGCTTCAGTTGCAGAAGACTCATCTTCAATGATCCTTTTTTTCTTGGGCTTGGCCTTAGCTTTGGATGGGGCCGTTAAAACCACAGATTCTGAAGAAGGTTCCGCCGGCTGTTTGGCTGATTTGGTTAAACTGACGCGGGAGTCTGACACCGTTGGAACCATGTTTGGTTCTGCAACCACCCCATTTTTGAATGGCGGAGTTGAGATTGGTCAGTCGCCTATCCGCTGGCATCCAGGTCTTGACCTTTATCTGGCTGAGTTCTGGGAGGCATTTTGGATGGGCTGAAGACAATATTGCTGGTAGCAAGGTGATAAAAAAACCAAGGGTGATTTGATTTAAGAATTAATGTTGATTTTGTCAGGCAAACTTCAAAACCAAGGCTGATGAGGGTGAAACTCAGAGACAGGGGTGCACAGGTGAAAAATTTATTCTCATGAAATGGATCAGGTGTACATAGCTTAGAATACCAATGTCACTACTCTGGATTTGGCAAAAAAGTATCACAGCTTTTCATTCAGACGCTGCGATACCTGCCGGCAGCCTGCACCAAAAAGGCTTAGGGCCCAATTATAAACAAGTTTTGGGATAATATTGGGATTGTTTTCAAATAAGTTTGAAATAAAAAAAAATTATCTTAATGGTGCAGATACAGGGGCAAAAACTGTTTCCAACCTGTTTCAAACCAAGTGTAAATTATAAACCCACCATCATGCTGGATGAGTTTCTGGCGCAACTGAACGTAAGCCTCCAATACCAAAGGTTGCTCCGTTGGACAGTTGTCCGTCTCGCATGCGCCAAGACAATGGCAGCGACTGCAGAAGCCTTCACAAGAACTTGGGGAGATAACCTGGGTTGGGAAAACTGGCCACCAATGTCTGCCGGCTCTCCCTAGTCAATAGATACCCATGAATCAGCCTTGAAGGCTGATTCTTGCGCGCAACATACTGGTTCAACTGCAAGAGCCTGTAGCTTGCTCATTCTGCGAGCTACATATGAGGTCCCGGGCATCAATAGATGCGCTTGCATCCTGGCTATCCATCCATGGTGTCCGTTTTGCAATTACTCGCAAATCAGCCTTGATGGCTGTATCTTACGCGAGTACATATTCTGTGGCCTTTGGCAGGGGGAAGTACTGGTCAGGTGCATGGCGGGCATCTGCATGCTGAGCTGTAATCACATTCAAAACAGTATTGGTAATCCAGTTTTCCCCAAACCACCTCCCCAAGGTGGTTTGGGTTGTTTTGAGATTTTCAATTCCAAAAAAGTTAGCAAAAAGATCTTTCAAACTTATTTGAAAATAATCCCAATATTATCCCAAAACTTGTTTATAATTGGGCCCTTACTGTTGCAGTGTTGAGTGTGAATCTGCACCAACTCAGTCGTATGACTATGTACTTGCGCCCAAAACGTAGGGCAAGCTCCTGCCTGCACCATAACGCTCCCACAAAGCTGTAGTAGTACCATTTCAGTCGTACTTTTGGATTTTGCGAAATCCAACAGTACAACTGTGCAGTTGATGCTGCTCCCGAAACGTGGGGCACAAGCCCTTGCCTGCACCATGACGCTGCCGCGACGTTGTGCCAATTCAGTCGTACTGTTGGATTTTGCAAAATCCAACAGTACAACTGTGCAGTTGATGCTGCTCCCAAAAAGTGGGGCACAAGCCCTTGCCTGCACCATGATGCTGCCGCAACGCTGTACCAATTCAGTCGTACTGTTGGATTTCGCGAAATCCAAAAGTAAAACTGTGCAGTCGATGCTACGCCTGAAACGTAGGGCAAGCCCCTGCCTGCACTACAACGCTCCCGTAGGGGGCAAAACACGCTGCCGCGCGTTATGGCGTGTTAATGGCGCTACGTTACCCAGAATTTAGAAAATATCAAAAAAAAAATTGTTACGTTATGGAATGGCCGGGAATCATGTTGTTACTGATAACAGTAACGGTGGCCCAGCATAACGGGCATAGTTACAATATGAAATAACGTCCAATAACATATTGTATTGTAACTACCCAGTGTTGCTCACAAGCTTATATATGTTAAGAAGCTAGGATATCTATCTGAAATATGGGACCACACACCTCCAAGCTTGACTTGACTCATATTTTCACCCTACTTTTATCCTTTTTTGGCTCAATTCTAGATGATACAGGCCTTCTTTAGGGAAATATGCCAATTCAGATGGGCCTTTCACATCATTCTAACAGGGATGTACATGTTGTTGATCTGTGGGAGGCCCAACCTGCAATTTGTAACCAACTTACACACACGCACATGACAGTTACATTAGCAAAGTGAAGAAAATTACCACCTTCATGTGCATATAAATAATATGAATTAAAACCCAATAATTCATCTTAATTATCAAACACTTCAAATTGAATTGTGCTTTGATTGTGGCCATTGTGTCTTAGTGGTTTCAACCGCATTTCAGTTGTTTTCCAGTTGACTCCTGCATGAATTCTGGATGGTTTATGCATGAATCCAGGACCAGTTTCAAATCATTTGTGGATTAGTTCCAGAATTTTTCATTAATTCTTGCACTACTTTCATCAAAGACATCCAGCACATTTACAGAAAAAGGGTACAGTATGGCACTCTCTGGAGAGTGCGTCAAAATCTCCCCTGGTGAAGTGTACCAAAATTTTACAGCATCAAGTAAATTTATATTTGACCAAATGGACAGCTGCTAGGTAGGAACCCATGAACTGCTCCGGGGACACTAGGGTTGTTGTGCTCCCGGGGCACTCCAAGCACGCCACTTCCCCTCTCCACGCTGTGGTAGACAGAAAAGTGGAAAAATAAAAAGTTTTTTCTATGCCACATAATTACTCATACTAGGCCTCAAGATACCATCAAATTGACCCCAGAAATGGATTATACGGCCAATTTCACCCCTAGTCCCCACTGGAAGCATCCCTGGACCCCCTATAGTGTGGAAGTTACACCTCATGGACACCTATCACATGGCCAGCACCAGTAACCCAGCTGTCACCTGCCTGAACCCAATTTTCACATTAGTACACATATACAAATCACAGGATACAAACATACATCTCTCCATCAGGCTACACTCATTACATATTAACTACATACACTCCTTTATATACATAGTATGACATCATTTACACTGTTTCTGCAGCCTCAGACTTTGTGTATACACTAATTCCCCCTGTATGACAGCTCATGCAGTCTACTGTCACCTCATGCATGTGTTAGAATGTTCTTTTTTATATTCTGACATCATGTATGCACCCCTGGCATGTTTAGAATGTTCTGTGGTATATTCTGACACCATTCATGCGCCCCTGAGGGGTTATGACATCATTTGTACCTACTCCCACCAGCTAAAATCCTTCACCCTGTTGTCTAGATTAGCTGAAACCCTAACCCACAAGCCCCTTTGGGGCTCCACTTTTGTCTATAAAAGGAGCTCTCTCCACCCCCAGTGGCCTGCTCCCCAGTTCCTCACCCAGAACTCACAAGTCACCCAACACTCATCCACACTCAAATCTTAAAACCCTCATAACAATAATTCAACCCTTATAACAAAGTAATTAAAACACTTACACGTTGCCAGTCAAACAGATTTCATCCGGAACAGACCAGACCTATCACTTAATAAAACTTGCCAAGCTGAGCTTGGTGGGTCTTGTTGACTGATAACAGAAGGGCAGAGCTTGCAACTCCATCATACCCTTCACCATTCAGCAAAAGGGTTTCATTACCACTTTTGAGTCTTACAACGCCCATCATCACCCATCAACCCGCGTCCCAGGATTCCCTATTAGGTGCACACATGTGAGTTTTTCATCAACAATCTATCTGTATGGTCACTTGTGCCACGATTGTGCAATAATGTATGAGCCCTTGCTGAAAAAATTCAAATGTAAAACCCCAGTATGCGTCTCAATTTCAAATCCAAGAAGCGGACTTAACTCAACTAGAGAGCCCCCAGCAAGACCCAAAGGGGGTCTAGAAATATGTGGAAGAGACTGCAAAGGACGGGAAAGGACAGGACAGGACAGGACAACATGACATGGACAGGACTTGACAGCGGAAACGCAAGGAACAATTCTAACAAACTGTGAGACCATTCAAACATTATTGAGGTAAAATATTGATAGTATTTGGCCAACCCATAGATTCAACAATCAGTCAGTGTAAAATTTATTGAATTTTACTACAAGAAGGTCAATCAACATTTCTCAGATAAGTTTGCTCCCCCTTGGGCTTATTCCACTGATAACATATGTTTTTTGCCAGAAAAGAAATTGTTTGTTCTGTTGAGGTGGGCGGTGTTCTAATAAGACCAACAGTATTTCAAGTTCAATTTTGGGGAATGATGCAGTTTCTGTAATAAAAAATGTGATCAGGTTTTTTCCGGCTTTTCTACGCGCGGATCACTGTTGCTTGAGCTCACTTGATTTGAATTGCTCATGAAGAATCATTGCCACAGCTGCAGAGCAAACAGATAGACCCCACGATGCAGTTGGCACATGCATCACTACTACAGCAACAACAGTAGCATTTGCATTTTTTTCGAGCCACCGGTTGTGGTGCTTGATAATGAGGCGCAGCAACTGGTGGGGGTGGCTGCGTGCCAGCTAGATGTTGCAGAACATGGGGTTTTTCCGGAAACAAATAGCAATGAATGGAAGTTCATAGATCAGCATAATTTTGATTCCAAATTTGAAATACATCTAGTTTAAAATAAGCAGGGTTTTAGTGGATTTTACTCTTGACTCACGGCGGCAAGTTGAACTTCCATACTCTTGGTGTAATGTTTGTCAGGTTGTGTTCAAATGATTATCATAGAGGAGTGTCAGAAAAATGTTTTCTTTGGATGGGGATGGAGTTTGGACTCCCTAATATAGAGTGTAGACTGAGAAGTCAGTTGGAATACATTTTACTTACGGGAGTAATCGTAGTGACCAACTGGTGGGTTATATGATCTCCTCATGAGGTATCTGTTGGTTTCAAGTTGTAGGTCTCCTGGAGTGCCTAAAGAAAATTCCTTTACTTTGGTTGAGATAGGTAAAGCAATTAATGTTGGACAGAATTGAAGGAAGCCTAACAAGAGTAAAAACGCAAGTAGAGTGGGTCTAGCCATATCTAATTGGGTAATCAAATGAATATAACTTTTGCCGGGCCAAATGATTAGATCAGAGGATTCTAATGAAGATTTCGGGTGGCTCTGGGAAAGAAGCTTGTAAAATATCAAGGCAAGAGTGGAACTTGGCTTGGTTATATATGGTGGGGAAAATCCAGCTATGAGGATGATGCCAACAGGGCTACCCGTGTGGTTGACTTCCAGCTATGCTGAAGTTACGGAGCATTTCTTCTGCGCAAAATTATTCACGTAGATAAAGAAGAGTTCACCTGTCAGTCAGCCTGGCACCTGCTCCAGGTGACGTATTTTCGTAAGTGCACTCCAGCTTGGAAATCAAGCGCAATGGCAACAGCTAGATTGTTTGGACATGTGTTGATCTTGGTTTTGTCAAATAAGGTCGTAAGTTCAAGGGACAATGTTTCAACAACTAGGGCCTAGATGTAATAGATCTGAAATCATAGTCGGACTCACCGAATTCAACTGCAAGTACAAGGTGAAAGAATAACACTTCCTGCGTGAATCTTTCAGACGAGATTCAAATGTTTTGTGCTTTGATAAAAGAATTTACTGTTTGTTATAATCGGGTACGGCCGGCTGGAGTACATGCTAGGCTGCCGTGTTCCATTCAAGCTTCAAGACCCTTTGGACCTGGGAGTGCTCTATAGCTCCGGGTCGATACAACTTTCTGCCCAGAGCTGGCGAAAGACAAAGTGAGAGAGGCAGCTCGGGACCGCAGGGTGCCTGCGGTCGGCGCCATCTGACAAAGGCAGAGATCACTGGCATCCAAACGTCGGCCAGGGAATACAAGGAACTTTCTTTAAGTTCACGGCGCGGGCAGACCAGACGATTTCCACCCGGGTTACTAGGGGGCGCGTATTACGCAGCGCCTGTGTGACAGAGAGTCAGGCACCCTGCGGGCTGTCGAGAGTTTGTCGCGCGATAAACCGGGATGGACCAGTGCTGGCCATTCAGCTACCAATTAACTGATCAGGCTGGCGATGAAACGGCAGGCGGCTGAAGTAAACTATCTCAGTCTCATTTCATCGTTAGGACCGGCGGTGTTTCCCGACGTAACTTATAAACCCGGTTTTCGCCGAGCGCTCCTTATAGGTGTGGCCTGCCGCTTGAGAGATTTATGCCATCAGCTCAAACCGCTCGACACCTTCAGCGAACGAAATCTATTCTGATTCTGAGCAGGCCAGCGAGATCGATCCATCAAATGGCTTACCCGCCTGCTCTCATCTACCATCCGATAAACCTCAACCGGGACGGATGACAATGACGATTGGGAGTCTATGTCTTATCCGGTTTGACTTGTGTTTCTCCCACCGCCACCAGCAGTGGGTTGAATGCGACATTTTTCACAGAAATATACGTTTCCCATACGTCGCTGCTCTAGCCTCTATACGACCACATGACGCTTACAAAGCGGAACTAGCCGGAGTCCACTTGTGCCGTAGTGTCTGCGAGCTGCAATTAGATACACTACGCTACGTTAGGTTGAGCTACAGCGCTGTAAGCGAATTTTTCCACTGAAAGCGCTGTGACGCAGCGTGGCGGCCGTTTTTGTTTTTGTGGAAGTTGAAATTGGGGCTGTTGATTTTTACAATTCCTCTTTTGCAATGTACATTTAGGGTGTTCAAAGTTGACTTGCATAAAATCATAACACCATAAAATCATAAAATTCCAAGCTGAAAAAATATGTTGCACCCAAGCAATCATAAAATTTTCAATGCATAAAATCATAAAATTATAAAACTTTCAAGTGACGCGATGTCAAGGTAATTGTTGTCAAAATGGCCGTGCAAGGACGGACCCTTGCCGAGATCAATCGGACTCTTGACCACAAGGTGTCCGAAGACTCCCTCCTCCAGTGGAAAAATCTGTACCGACACACCCGCGATGTTGTCCAAGACCCGGCACTGTACGCTGAGCGGGGTCGCCCTTTGGCCTTCAGCCGCGAGGAGGCCAAGTTTGTGCTCGCAGCGCTGGAGGCAGAGCCAACCCTGTGCCTGGATGAGATTCAGAATCACATCCAGGCAATGACCGGCACCCAACATCCCCTCAGCACAATCCAAGCCGAGTTGAAGTTTTGACTCCTCATGACAAAGAAAACGGCCCGCACGGTCAACCCAAACCAATGCCCCAACGCTTGGGCAAATTACATTGCCCGCGTGGGTAATTACCCGGTGGAATTCCTGGTATTTGTTGGTAAGCAAGACTGGCGGCCACTTTCTGCCTGCCTTTTGCAGCGTTACTAACCCTTTTTTTGGCCTCCAGACGAGGCTGGAGTATCGCTAGGAACACACTCACGGGACAAAGCTTGGGCCCTCCAAGGGCGCCGCACTCAACGCATCCCTAGGCCCCTGGGTGCCCCACGCGTCTCGGTTCTCCCGGCGGTCTCATTGGACGGGTGCATCAAATGCATTGCACAGGTAGGAACGATGCGCCGCATTGACATGGAGTATTTCCTGGAGGACGTCTTGGTATGTTTGCCTCCCTGTGTCCTTATCTGCCGAGTTCTTCTGATTTTTTTGTTTCTGGATTTTTGTGTCCCCCTAGATACCTGTTATGAATCCATTCCCCGGCCAAAACAGCGTCCTTATCATGGACAACGCGCCAATCCACCATGGGGGTCGAATTGCAGAAATATGCGCGAATGCGGGCGTGCTCCTGTTGTATTTGCCAACGTATTCACCGGATTTCAACCCAATTGAAAAAGTTTTTGCAACCTTGAAAACTTACCTGAAGCGACTGGAGATTCTTACTGGCACCCGACAGGACGCTCGCATCATCAAGGAGGTCCTCCCCAATGTCGCCAATCCTCAGATGATGAGGAACCTCTTCCTCGGCAGTGGCTACTCGGCAGGAGTGATGTGAGAAGACGCGCGGGGGGCCTGAGTATCTTTTATATTCTCTAAGACTTGTGGCTGCTCTGTTATCTTTCATATTGTATTGCATTATCTTTTTATCTTTCCTATTGTCATTGTTGCTTGGCCTTTGACGCCCGAGCAACTGAAATTGCTTTTATGATGCTAAATAAAAATGCATGACTTATCCTACCGTACAAACAATGAGCATCTGTTCCTCGCCGGTGACTCAGGTAGCCTCTGGCGGCGCGAGGCCTCTGCCACCAAGGCCCAAGTCGCCCCTGGGGGGGGCATTTGATCTTGCGCATATCCGCCGCCTAAGTCCTTGCTTGACGCTGGGGTCCCTGGGCCCTGTTCCTGCACACAAGTCATCAGTTGTCCCTGGGTGCGGTTTTTGCACTCAAGTCCTCTCTTGGCCTCTCTTGGCCCTGGGCGCCGTTCCTACACACAAGTCCTCACTCGGGCCTGGGGGCGGATTCTGTACACAAGTCGTCACTCGGCCCTGGGGGCTGGTTGTGCACAGCCAAGTCCTCCCTCGTGCCTGGGGGCTGATTCTGCACACCAAAGGCCTCCGCCTATGCATTGAGTTGCCCCCGGGAGGCCATTTGGATCTCACATGGCCTACATTTTAACCAAGTCCGACCTGTTTATTACGGTATCGGCAGCAGGAAACAAAGTGATAACTAAAAAAGGATCCAAACAATAAAAGGAGGATAAAAACAGTAAAACTATTTGGTGGCGGCACCGGTAGGCACATCACGCGGAAGTGGAAGCGTCTGCAGGGATGTCCAGGGACCCAGTTGGCGCGGGAGCAGCAGGACCACTGACGCAGGCTGACGCGCCGGCGAGTCCTACGGTTGCCGTGCTGGTGGCCTCGTGTTTGGAACCGGTGGCTTCAGGGACATTGGCGGGGGGGTGGACGCCCAAGTCTGGTTGGGTGGCCGCCGTGGTATGTCCTTTTGGGTTTGGGACGATGACGTGGGTGGGGATCAGCCAATTGGCCCCCTTGATCAGTTGGCAAGCAATCGGGTACGGGAAACCGAGTTTTGTCTCCAACTCCCGGGGCGACGTCTGGAGGAAGAAATCCCATCGGCGGATGTGGGACATCGCCAGTAAGCCACGGGTGATCACATCGCCCTTTTCAAAGCATGATAAATCCAGGAAACCCTCAATCGTGAGGGCCTTCCCCGCGTCGTTGAGCGGATAGTTTGCTGTGGGTACAGACTCGGTGATCCAGGAGGCCATTAAATCCGAGCGGGAACGAGAAGCGAGTGGGCGAGACGGGCCGGCCCCCTGTAGGCGATCAAGGCCTGCCAAAGTTTAGGCGGCTGATGGTGTGGGCAATCCCTTCCCCGTGTGGGCTGCGGGCAATCTTGCGAGCGGGAGATCGGTGCACGTAGCCCTTGCAATCCACCTCAGACTTTGGAGGCGGGAGAATCTCAATATCTGTACTCGCCAGGCTGTTGTGACGAGTCGAAACCCCGCGCTGGGAGGCAAAAGGGCTGAATGGGGCATCCTCTGAGTCGGAGATCTCGAGCTCGTCTGGCCCCCCCTCTGTCCCGATGAGCGGTGGGATGACCGGATGCCCAGAGGCCTTCGTGGGCGACGCAAAGGGCATGCCGTCCGCGGCCGGGGGACAGGGATGCACACCTGGAGCGGATGATACGAGTCGGGGCGGTATAAATCGGCCTGACAAGGTTCTTTGGGCCGGGGTATACACAGGCGAGGCCGGCGTCGAGTCGCCGCCGGCGGGGGGCAACGTAGCCCGGCTGGGGTGGGCTGCGTCGGCAGGCGAGCGTGGGAGGGTGGACGCCGCCCCAGGCAAGCTCGGTTGTTGGGCCACCGAAGCAAAGACAGGTGGGCAAGGCGGCGCCTTTGCCACAGAAGGGGCCGAGGACACGTGCGTCGGCGGACCGGATGGCGAAATCTCTTGGGCCGCGGCGGCGGACTTGTGCTTGGAGAGCCGATTGGTCGCCTGAGCCGCCAACTCGGCCAAGGTGTACACGGCCTCGTTCTCGGAGACAAACTGGTCGGTTTTTGGTGGGGTATCCTGATTGACCCCGCGCGCGCCGTGCAAGATCGCCATGCTCCATGTCTTATACCCATCGGCCGTCACACAGAACGATCTTGCGGGGTCTGCGGGGTCCTTGACGCGCATCAACTCCCGATTGCCCCCGTAGAGCTGACGGTGATATTTGTACAGCTCTTTGGTGATCCTCATCCGTTCCTGGGCATCAACATCTGCATGGGGCTGACAAACCAAACAAATCAGCCCCCTCCCAGGTATGAAGGTAACACAACAAAACAAAAGACTTACGTTGCGGGCCACTTGGGCGCTGGTCCTTTTGAGGGCCAATCAGTCGTTGTTGGACCCATAGGCTATCGCCAGGGCATCGGACTGAGCGCGCTCCTGCCCAGCAAGTAGCACGCATGTCAGTCCAAGCGGGAGAGTGCGGAATAGAAAGATTGTGCAAGAGAACTCACACTTTTGCGCTCCTTGGCGGTCCGGCGGGGGTCAGCCATGATCACCCTGATGATGACCTCGGAGTTTGGGTTAGCTAGGATGGCGTCCACGTAAGAATCAAAATCCGCATCGGACGCAATCACTGTGTTCCGTCCAACGCCAAATACGGCGTGCTTCTTGACGGCCCCCTGCCACTTGATGAGACCATTCGCATCCATGAGGTCAATGTGGGTCCCAAGGTGCTGTTTTGTCTTGCCCAGCGCCACCGCAACGTTGTGGTGCGCCATTTGGTACACGCAGGGACAACTCTCATTTTGCGGCGCGGCGCGCGGAAGGACGTCAAGATCAAACCCTCAAGGCATCAAGATCTCTGGTGGCGCGGCGGGCATCTCCCTCAAGACGTCTCAGGAGCTTTTCAATCTTCTTTTATTCTTTTCTTTTTTTTCTCTCTCTTGGTGTTTTGTTTTCTTTACACTTTGATTTTTTTTTCTTTCCTTTACTGCGCGCGTTGGATGGTTACAGTGGGAAGGGTTTGGCTTTATTTCTTTTGTTTCTTGTTTGTGTTGTGTGTGTTGAAGCTTGTGCATGTGCGGGGCGTGATGACGGGTCCGCAGTGCGCGGCTCTTCCTGGAGTCTGAGTTCGCCCACAAACTCAGAGGAAGGGGGGCATGGAACCTAGCTGATCCCATTAGGAATCCATCAGAAGTTTATCAATCATTATCTGGCGCCCTCCAAAGCGCCATACTGAATCTTATTGATCCTTGAGAATCTCTTCCTTAATCTGGGCTTTCTTCTTCCCTCAAAACAACAAACCGCCGACGCGCGCTCAACGCCGTTGTAAAATCTTCCCACCCCCCAAACCTCAACGCTTAACCGATCCTCATTGCTCATCCCAACCATCACCCGGAGGGCACATAAAATTTATTTTCCCCCATTCCCCTCCAACTAACTGCCGCCGGCCTGCACCGGACGGAGTTCCACATTTGGTCCCCCGAGCCGGGATTGAACCAGCAACCTCAAGATTTACAGTCTCGCCAATTTTCACGGTTTCGAGACGCTTGGCGGTCTTCTTCTTTTTTTTAGGTTTCAGTGGCGGAGGCACAGGAGACTAGAAGTAAGTCCTCCCAGTTTGTGCACCTCCAGGGCTCAACTACGTTTTTCGAAGCATTACGTTGCCACAGCTATGAGCCTCCTTCAATCATCTCTTTTGTTCACCTAGATTATCATGGATACACCTCAAAACGCCGGACCATCGCGCAAGATGGTAAAAATCAAGCCGCAAGATCAATCTCTCAAGTTCACCAGGACGCGGGTCGAAGCCTTCTTACGCCAGTATGAGTTGGCGGCCAACTTGGATGGCGCGTCCGACAAGGACAAGGTCCTCCAGATCCCTTCCTTTCTCGGGAGCGAGGACATCCAGGATGCTGTGTGGGATATGAGCGGCTACGCAATAAAGTCGTGGACCACTCTCCGCAAGCAGATGATCAAGCGTTGGGGTCAGGTTGACCTAGTCCGCTACACTGTTGCAGATCTGCAAGCTCTCAGAGATACGTGGACCGCCAAGGGCGGCATTTCTACTTTGGACGCGTACCAAGTGTTCAAATCAGTTTTTGACGTCATCCTGTCGTATTTGATTCGCTATCAGCACCTGTCTTCCGAGGATTTGGCAGTAGATCATTTCTTCTTTTCGTTTTCTTTGGCCTTTCAACAGCGTATCAAGTCGTATCTGGTTAAGGAAAAGAAGATGGTCAAGACACTGGATGGACGTTATTGTTTGCCGGTACTCAGCGAACTCAGGGCAGCCGTCAAGTCGGAGATGGAAGAAGAGGTGGCCTTCACCTCCGAGCAGATCAAACCCGAGCCTGTCGCCATCCCAAAATCAGATTTTAAGACGGCTAACGACATCATGCAAAAGATGGAGGACAATCGGCGTCCTAAGGACGCTCCTGTCTCCGATAAAACCCCTGCCACAGTAGACGAAATCTCCAAGATGCTGCAGTCTTTCAAGCAGCGTTTGGAGAAGAAGTTCGTGGTTAAGGGTGCCTCTGCAGCGCCTGGTATCCCACGTGATCCTCGCGGCCCCTTGGTCTGTTATTATTGCCATCGCGAAGGACACGGCACAGGGCGCTGTATGGAGCTGGCCAAGGACAAAGAGGCCAACCTCGTGGAGCAGAAGGGCAGCAATTTTTTCCTTCCCAATGGAGCCTTGATCCCCTTTGACTCGTCACGCCCGATTCGGCACGTGGTGGCGTCCTATCAGCCTAAAGCCTCGGCAGCGGCAACTTCTCCTGAATTTCGCGCTACTTGTGGCGCGCTTGAGCCCTGGTACCCTCCAGCCATTTCTTCTCAGTCGTTCTCTGGTACCTACGAGGCTGATCCTGCGAGGAAGAAACATGAAGCACCCAAGCCTTACAAGGCTCCGATGATCCCGCCTACTGCGGCGCGCAAGCCAGTGCGAAAGGCGTCGAAGGTGCCTGTTGAATCCGACGACAAGGGCATGGATGATCAGCCTGGGTTGTTCGAGAGAGTTCTGGCGACACAGACCGAAGAAAAAGCGTCTTCCCCGAACGTTGAAGCGTCAGGATCGCAGGCCAAAGCTAAAGCTCCCGCCCCAAAGGTCAGATTCGAGAGAGGGGTCAGCAAGGATCACCCTCAGGCTGCCGAAGGGATGTTGAAGAAGATATTCAACCTTCCAATTCCGGGCGTAACAGTCTCTGAGCTCTTGGCGGCTTCCCCTTCGTTGGCGGAGGGAATGAAGAAATGGGTCTCAAAGCGGCGCGTGGAAGTTGGCGAAGAGGACCTCAAGGTGGCGTTTGGAACCCTGCTGGCGGAAGTTCCCGACCCTGAAGGACCCGGAGGCGATTGCGCCTGTATTCCTGCCCGTTGGGCTTTCTTCCCTGTTTGATTGGTGACGAGGAGAGTGTTGCTTCCCCTCTCATTGATTCAGGATCACAGCTGAATCTGATCTCAGATGCAATGGCAAATAAATTTAGCATCAGTCCCCGTGTTAACTTCAGCTCAGCCGTGTACGGTATTGGCAATCAATCGTGCGAGCTTGTGGGAGTCGCTGAAGACGTCCAGATTCGAGTGGGGCGTACAATTCTTGGATCCTGTCATTTCTGGATCACTCGCGCAGAAGGGCCAATCATTCTGGGCCGCCCTTTTCTCATCAATTTCGAAGCAACACTCATTTTCTCCGGCCGCAGCGGGGAGAAGATCCTGCTGCCTGATTCCGACGGCCGACAGATTGAAATCTCCCTCTGTGCAACTGATCAAGGACGCTGGGAGAGGGATTTTCCTGGGAAGGGGAGGAAGGCGGTGCTAACCCGGATGGGAAAGGTCCGCGAAGAACCTACGGAGGGCCATCATTTTTTATGAAGGATGTTGAACCGGGAAGCGGCCGTTTTAATATAGGACCTCGCATTCGCGCCGCTGGTTCAACTCAGCCTCAAGAGGATCCAAGTTTTTCTTTTCCTCTGATTCCGGCTTCTCAAGATAATCAAAACACTAAATCTCAAAAACAGTTCAAAACCCACGAAATCAAAAATAAAATAGGCCCTGTTTATGGTTTGTCTCATCCCTTGACTTCTTTCATCTCTTCTTCAACTTTTGGCTCCGCTTCGGACGCGCGTGGGGCAATTTTGGGTCAAGATCTCAAGGCATGGGTTATTTTGGAGGATTTTGGGTATCCGCAGAGGACTGGAGAACTAAAAGTAAGTTCCTCCCAGTTATGCACCTCCGGGCATGATGCCACCCCTGTTGTCAAAAACTCTACGTTTGCCACATTCGTGAGCCGCCCCCGTGTTTTGTCCTTCGTTTCAGTTTTGGATTGCCCAACGTTGCTTGCGGAGCGTCCCAGTAATGAGGATAATCTATTGGTTCAACTTCGCCTCCGCAATGAGGAAAAACTAGCCTTTGAACCCAGTCTCTGTGAAGAGGATAAACTAGATACGTCTTATGGCGTCCTCCACAATGAGGGTAATCTAGTTCGACTCCGCGATGAGCCTAAACTCCCGAGCCTCCGCAACAAGGGAAAACTAAAGACCCTCCGCAATGAGGTGAAACTAGATGATTTTTGCATGGCGGCGGAAGGGGGATTTGTGTATTTTGGTATTACGGGGGGGTTGGGGGAACTAAAAGTAAGTTCCTCCCAGTTATGCACCTCCGGGCTAGATGCCACCCTGTTTTCAAAAACTCTACCGCGTGCCACACTCGTGAGCAATGGACGTCTGTCTGGCCTTTCTTTTGCAGACAAAGCGCCGTTTTCGGATGACGGCGAGCGCCGTACCTGGTCTCTTTTGGAGTGCGGTCTCCGACTTGCTGGGCAGAAGGCTCTGGTAGACGCGTGGAAGCATGGGGAAATGCTGGCGTTTGCAACAAATTACAAACCCGTTGCAAAGAAGATCATGTGAGAATACCGGATTAGACCCCGACCCGCAGCAACCGCACAGGAAGCTCGCGCGGCAAAACAGACCCCAAAACCCAGCTGCTAAGAAAGGTAAGCGTTAAGCCACCTTTCGCAGTCCCAAACCTAACCCAGACCAGAAAAACTAAAAAGTATTGCCCTGTCGTACACAGAACCCAAACCATCATCGGCAGCCGTCCCGGCCAAAGCCAAGACAAAGCCATCCCCAGAGGTTAGAACCTTGTACATCCCAGAGATAAGATTACAGCAGACTTCTTGCAAGGCTGACTGAATCTTGTTCTATACCAGAACACTTGCGGAACGACTTGGCAACAAACCAAAGGACACCCTTATAGCCAGGATCACAAACAGTCTAACAACAGGTGAGTGATCCGTCCCCAGACTCCAGACAGACAACAGAAAACAGCTGACTTGAACAAACCCCGTTTGTCAAGCAGACCAAAGCAGCACGACTGAGCTCTGCCGTAGGGATAAGGCAAAAGTTATAAACTGACATCGCCATATACCCGTGAGTCAAAGACAAGACAGAGATGGAGAAGAGGCTCGCGTTCCCGTAGCTGACTTGAACCGTTGCATGGATAACAGCACACCTCATAACCAAACCCCTTAGCGAACCCGCACGGAGTTTGCCCAGCCATCCTCTTCCCATCTCCCCAGTCAAACCCTACACCAACTTGAGTCCGCCTCGAGTTGATTTCAGGTACAATAGCCCAGACCCATTTTGTTTCTCACTCTATGTTGTCTAGCGCTATATTTGTACCAGCTTCTGATTAGAAATGAACTTTCAGTTGCTCCAAACTTTTTAGATTTACAGTCTTGATCTGCTCGATATAACTACCCCGACCAGCAACTGAAAGCAACTCGGAATGGCTAATACCAGGAATCAAGGTCCAAGCGGTACTGGCAATAAGACTCCCGCAGCTCCAAAGAATGACACCTATATTCCTGAAAAGGACCACATCAACGTCCCTAAATTCGATGGGACTAACTTTCCTCTCTGGGAGCGCAAAATTAAAATGCATCTCCGCCCTAGGCACCTCAACACCTACTTAGACAAGCCCCTGCCAAAAGAACCCGACGAAGACGAGCGCCAGGGAGCTCTCCGTACTTGCAGCATCCTCAGTGAAGCAATTTCGAACACAATCTTCACAAGTGTCATCAATGACACCAACGAAAAAGATCCCTTCGCTATATGGACTGACATCAAAACCATTTACGCCTTGGACTCCCTACTCTCTGTCTTGCAGGTGTGGAATAAATGGTTATATATCCAATACAATAAGGACCTCAACACCTACATCATAGAAATGGAGGAGAGTTTAGCGGAATTCAGCTCTCTAGGTCTTAAGGTGCCCAATCAACTCATTGGATGTGGCATTGTGGGCAAAATCACAAAGAAGCGACCCATATTAATGCAGGCGCTATTTGCTGATCTCAAGGCGTTAGCAAAGCCAAAAGAAATCATTGCTAAGCTGCGGGACATCGGCCGCCACGAGACAGCAACAAAGCAAAAGTTCGTGGACGACTCTGAACCATCGGCTACAGCTCTAGCTACAGGTACATCTCTAAAACCTAGGAAGTCCGGCCAGTCAATCATTTGGTGTAGTGGTGGGAAGCACAACCCACGAGCCACGTCACACACGGAAGAAAATTGCTGGACCATTCATCCCACCTCCCGACCGCCAGACCGACCTCTTGTAGACCAAGGCCGCCCGGAGAAGAAGCAGCGCACCGCCTATCACACTGCTGCTGATGAGGAAGAAGAAGAAGCGCACCACGCCATTGTTCAACCCTCCTTCACTTATAATGTCACTACTCCCTCCAAGCCTCTATCCACCATTCTTGACTTGGGAGCGAGCAATCACATGCTCAATTCCCTGCGCTACTTTGAGGATACCACTCCAGTCAACATCAGCATTGTGACAGGGAGCGGCAAGTCCGAGCTAGTGGCTGTGGCGCGTGGAACGGCGAAACTTCACCTTCCAACTGGCGACTTTCTTACGCTGCAGGACGCCCTTTTTGTACCCAACTTGACGCGCAATCTAGTGTCGATGATGCAACTTATGAATCAGCAAGTGTCAATACACAAGCGCCACGGCGTTTTTGAAGTCAAAATAGATCAAGCCAGACCTTTTCGAGTAGACGTCTCCAACGACCTGTTGGAGATTGTTGAAGCCACACCCTCACCAACGTCAGCCACTGGTCTTTCCACCACAATTGCGCCCGAACTGTCCACCTTCCAGAAGTGGCACAATCGCCTCGGCCACGCAAGCTCCGGCCGTATAGCGCATTCAGTCAACGGGCCGCTGGTACTGGAGAAGACTCACGCATGCACAGCCTGCATGCAAGGAAAACTTACTCGTCTCCCATGCAACGGTACATTCAAGACAGCCAATGCCCCTCTGAGTGTAGTTCATGCCGACTTGGTTGGGCCTATTTCCCCGCCGACAAATAGTGGAGCAAGGTATTTCCTCACACTCGTAGACCAATTCACTGGCTTGATCCACACGGCCATTCTGAAAGACAAAAGCCAGGCTACAAGAGCCATACTTGAATTCCAGACATTCTTTGAGAGGCAGACAGGCCACCAGATGAAGAAGCTCATCTCCGACCGCGGCGGAGAATTCGTCAACGGCACCCTTGGAGAACACCTTAAGTCCAAGGGAATCCAGCATAATGTAGCCCCGGCATATACGCCGCAAAATAACGGGCTGGCCAAGAGAGCCAACCGCACGGTAATCGACATGACTCGTTGCCTGATGATGCAGGCTAACCTTGCCCCAGAATGGTGGGCAGAGGCAGTCCAAATGGCGACATCCAGCACGAATTGCCTCCCTTCTCTCGGAAAAAGCAAGATCTGTCCGCTTGAATTAATGTTCAAAGCAAAACCAAACATGCACTTCTTCCGGCCTTTCGGCTGTAAAGTCTGGATTGTCAAGCCGAAACAAAAACGGGACACTAAATTCTCAGTGATCTCCTGGGAAGGTATCCTCCTTGGTTACAACAACGACTATTCGTCGTACAAGGTCCTTCGGCTTGAAGATAAGGCAATTGTGACAGCCAAGCACGTCCACTTCGATGAAGCGTCCTTCCCGGAATGCCCGGCACTCAGCAAAAGCTACACGCCACTCGGGGTGAATAAGCTCCCAACATTCAAATCTGATGATCCGCTGCCTTTCGCTGAGGAAGACTCCCTCCCTGGCGAGCGCCAAGAAGCAACCGACAAAGAACTAGAAGCCGAGGAGGAAGATTTCAATAGGATTGCCCAAGAACTTCGCCAGAGTAGCCCAGCAAGCCCGAGGGCCGGCGCCGATGGCGATATTCCATCAGAAGCACCGGGGAGGCGCTATGCGTGGACGACTGCCCCTCCTTCAAAGGAGATCTCCAGCAACATTGACTCAAGCAATATCGTCTCTGGCAAGCGCTCCCGACAGATGTATCTCATTGAGATTGAAGTCAACCCCAAGAATCATCGGCAGGCCATGTGCGGGAAGGATCGAGATAGCTGGACACAAGCCGAGCAGAAAGAGATTGCGAATATGCTTAAGCATGAAGTATGGGTGGTTCGAGCCCGACTTGATGCCGACGAACCAATCCCCGCAACCTGGGCCTACAGACGCAAGCTAGGACCGGCTCATGAAGTCATCGAGTTCAAGGCTTGGATATGTGCGCGGGGCTTCCGCCAAGTACACAGAAGAAACTTCAATATCATCTACGCCCCGACGGGCAAAGCCGCGTCGCTTCGCCTGCTTATATCCTTCGCCGTAAACCACGGCCTGAAGATCCACCAGTTAGACGTCAGAAGTGCGTTCCTGACGTGTCCGTTGGAGGACACAGTGACACTTCTGCCGCCGCAGGGGTATGAATTCCCGCCAAACTCCGTTTTACACCTCAAGAAGGCCATCTACGGCCTACGGCAAGCACCGCTCGTGTGGTACAAAAGACTCACGGCCTATCTCACCACTCTTGGCTTCCATATCTCCATCTCCGACCCGTGCGTGTTCTGGAGGCGCGAGGCAAGCAGAAAGCCAGCCACGTGGCTATTTGCTCATGTCGATGACATTGTGATCATCAGTCAAGCTCCGGAAGTGTTCAAGGACGAAATGGAACAGGAATTCAAGATCAAATACCCGGGGGAGGCTGAGTTCTTGCTCGGGATGAATATTGACCGGTTCAAAGACGGACTACAAATCAACCAGACCCAGTACATTGAACGGAAGTTGGTCGAATTCAACCTCAACAAGGAGCACCCGGCCTCATGCCTGCTTAACCCAAGGGAGCGCCTTTCCAAGGCCACTGCCCACAAAATTGACTCCTTCAATAAACTGAACGTCAACTACCGCGCACTGATCGGATCCTTGAATTACCTAAGCATCCTCACAAGGCCCGACATCTCCTTCGCAGTAAGTCAATTATCCCAGTACCTGGAGAACCCGGGTATTCGGCAGTATCAAGCGGCAGTGCAAGTTTTTCGATACCTGTCGGGGACCTGGCCAGTTGGCCTAACCTTCAAGCGCTCTGACAATACTCACTTGAAAGCTTTCTCGGACGCCGACTGGGGCAACTGCCCTGACACCAGGCGCTCTACCACTGGGTTCGTTGTAACCAGCGGCAACCATCTCCTCAATTGGAAGTCTACCAAGCAACCAACAGTCTCGCTATCAACCGCCAAGGCAGAATACAAAGCTCTGTCCGATCTGGGCAGGGACTTGGCATGGTTTGCCAGCATTATCCAGGAGGTCAAGCTACAGGCAAAGGTTGAAGAAATTGAGGTCGCCGTTGACAACAAAGGCGCAATAGACCTAGCAAACAATGAAACATCGCAAAATAGCTTCAGGACTAAACACATGAACATCAGGCTTCACTTTGTTCGCGAACTCATCCTATTCCGGCTCATCAAACTGCAGTATGTCAAGAAGCACTCTAACGCGGCCGACTTCCTCACCAAACCCCTCGGGCAATCGGCAATTCGCCACTCCCTCGCGACCATAGGGGTGGCACAAATCTCAGGTGTTGCTTCGAATCTGACGACTCGTCGCATGCGAGGCTGTGAGAATACCGGATTAGACCCCGACCCGCAGCAACCGCACAGGAAGCTCGCGCGGCAAAACAGACCCCAAACCCCAGCTGCTAAGAAAGGTAAGTGTTAAGCCACCTTTCGCAGTCCCAAACCTAACCCAGACCAGAAAAACTTAAAAGTATCGCCCCGTCGTACACAGAACCCAAACCATCATCGGCAGCCGTCCCGGCCAAAGCCAAGACAAAGCCATCCCCAGAGGTTAGAACCTTGTACATCCCAGAGATAAGATTACAGCAGACTTCTTGCAAGGCTGACTGAATCTTGTTCTATACCAGAACACTTGCGGAACGACTTGGCAACAAACCAAAGGACACCCTTATAGCCAGGATCACAAACAGTCTAACAACAGGTGAGTGATCCGTCCCCAGACTCCAGACAGACAACAGAAAACAGCTGACTTGAACAAACCCCGTTTGTCAAGCAGACCAAAGCAGCACGACTGAGCTCTGCCGTAGGGATAAGGCAAAAGTTATAAACTGACATCGCCATATACCCGTGAGTCAAAGACAAGACAGAGATGGAGAAGAGGCTCGCGTTCCCGTAGCTGACTTGAACCGTTGCACGGATAACAGCACACCTCATAACCAAACCCCTTAGCAAACCCGCACGGAGTTCGCCCAGCCATCCTCTTCCCATCTCCCCAGTCAAACCCTACACCAACTTGAGTCCGCCTCGAGTTGCTTTCAGGTACAATAGCCCAGACCCATTTTGTTTCTCACTCTATGTTGTCTAGCGCTATATTTGTACCAGCTTCTGATTAGAAATGAACTTTCAGTTGCTCCAAACTTTTTAGATCAAGCCTGTCAATCAGGCAATGCCTCAAGACCTCAATCCTCCCTTGCGCCGGCCCCCTCTCTCGCGCGATCCGTATCGTGGACTAGCGCGCTCTCTTGCGGGCTCTTTTGTTCCTCAAGGGCGCGTCACGGAAGAACGCCTGGCCGTGGTGAATTTCGGTCCTGACGGCTGGCTTTGGCCAGACGAGTTAAACCTAATCAAGAACTTCCTGGCAGATTGAAATCTAGCGATAGCCTTTACGCCGGAGGAGCGCGGACTTCTGAAGGATTCATATGGGATGCCATACATCATCCCCGTAGTGGAGCACGTGCCATGGCAAAAGAGGAAGATCCCAATCCCCGCGGCCAAGCTGGACGAATATATCAAGGTTATTCGAGAGCGGATCCAAACAGGGCTGTACAAGCAGTCCACTTCAAGCTACACCTCTCCGGTATTTTGCATTCTCAAGAGCAATGGCAAGTTGCGGGTCGTCCACGATCTCCAACCCCTGAACAAGGTCACAATCAAAGACGCAGGCGTGCCCCCGGCCACAGAGGAGTTTGTGGAGGCGTTTGCAGGACGCGCGTGCTGCGGGTTGGGCGACATCATGGGCGGCTACGACGAGCGCGCGCTGGATCCTATTTCCCGGCCCCTCACGACTTTTGAGACTCCTCTGGGCCGTTTTCAGCTCACTCGTCTGCCCCAGGGAGCCACTAAATCTGTGGCCGTCTATCAAGCTCAGATGAAGTGGATCCTCCAGGAGGAGATTCCCGACCACGCTGGAATTTTTATTGATGATGGAGGCATTAAGGGCCCCAAATCGGATTACGAAAATGAAGTTCTCTCTTGGCATCCCGGTATTTGTCGCTTCATATGGGAATACGCCACGACTTTAGAGCGCGTCCTATTTAGAATTGAGGAGTCAGGACTCACCGTGTCCGCCTCTAAGCTCGCCGCATGCGTGCCTGCGCTCGAGATCGTAGGTCATGTCGTCTGCAAGGAGGGGCGAAGGATGGCGTAGAACAAAGTCAACAAGATCCTATCGTGGCCGACCCCTGTCAACGCAACAGAAATCCGTGGTTTCCTTGGAGTTGTTGTCTACGTTTGAATTTTCATTCCTGGGCTGTCACAGCTCTGTCTTCCGCTTCGCCGTCTGACGCGCAAGGACGCCGACTGGATCTGGTCGGACGAGTGCAAAGCTGCTTTTGAGGCACTCAAGGTTATTTTAGGCAGGGACATCGTCCTCGTCAAGATAAACTACGGGCCTGACGCCGGCAAAATCAAGCTGGCGGTCGATTCCAGCTTTCACGCAACAGGCGCGGTCCTCACCCAGGAAGATCCAAATGGATTGGATTGGCCAGCCTTGTATGAATCTCTCCTTTTCTCTGATGTTGAGTCTCGCTATTCGCAGCCCAAATTGGAGCTGTGCGGTGTGGCGCGGATACTCAAGAAACTCCAGACGGTTCTTTGGGGCCAACATTTTGAGCTTCAGGTCGACGCCCACTCTCTCATCGAAATGATCAATGCACCGAGCCTGCCCAACGCCCCAATGACGCGTTGGGTGGCCTTCATTCAACTATTTTCGTTTGATATTGTTCACCGGCCGGGAAAGACATTCCTGATGCCTGATGGGCTGTCCCGGCGGCCCAGAGATGAAGATGAGTCAACTCCCGAGTCTGTTTTCGACGAGGAAGAGCCTCTGATCAAGCCCTTGAGCTTCTGCTTGACGGCGGCTAATGGGGAATATTCAGGCTATCAACAAGGGTTCTGGCGACTACTGGAGCGCTACCTTATTGACCTCCGGACTCCGGTTGTAATGGCGACGGAAGATTTCAGAGCCCTCAAGCGCAAGTCAGCCGAGTTTTTCGTTCACGCGGGGCGCCTCATGAAGAGGAGTTCACCTTGCCCGCGAATCGTCATTACTATCCCCGCGAAACAGGATGCGGTACTGGAGCAGCTCCACGAAGGGCTAGGCCACCGTGGGGAGGTAGAGACTTACCGGCGCGTGGAGGAGCGGTTCTGGTGGCCCTCTTTGAAGAAGAGCGTCGCGCGCTGGTGCAAAAGTTGTGAGGCATGCCAGAAGCGCGATCTACGGCGGCCTTTGGAGATCAGGGGACCCACTGGCGAATCCTCTGTTTTTGGACGAGTGGCCATGGATGTTGTTCACATCAAAGCTCCTGGCGCCCAGTATCTGATTGTGGCTCGTGACGATTTTTTCGGTTGGGTAGAGGCGAAATTCCTTAACACTCTTAGTTCTGAAGCAGTGGCCACATTCCTCCATGAGAATTGGACGATGCGGTACGGTTTGGCGCGTTCATACTCGACAGATGGCGGATCTGAATTCGGCGGCAAACTTGCGGAGATGCTGCGCGAACTCCCAGGCCAGCATCGAGTCTCTACGCCCTACTACCCAGAAGTTCAGGGTATGGTGGAGCGCGGTCATGGCCCTCTTAAAGCCGCCCTCGTCAAGCTCGCCGGGGAAAGCGCCAAGAACTATTGAAGGTACCTCCCTCTTGTTTTGTTTGCAGATCGCATCTCCACGAAGCGCACGACAGGCTATTCGCCCTACGAGCTTGTCTTCGGTCAGCGGGCTGTGCTGCCCATTGACTTGGAGATGGAGTCTTATCTAGGTATTGACTGGGACGAGGTTCAGGATACGGCAGGGCTGCTCGCGGCACGTTCCCGGCAGCTGGAGCGGAGCGAGGAGGTGCGCGAGCTAGCGCATCAAAAGCTTATGAAGGCGCGCGAAGGTTCCGTCCGGTATTGGGAAGAGAAGAACGCCGGTCGAATGCGGGATCCTCTTCAGCCCGGCGACATGGTGTTGGTCTACAATCGGGCTCTCAAGACTCAGTGGGGCAAATTATTTGCCAATCAGTGGAGTGGTCCTTTCCGCGTGGTTCAGCAAGTTCATGGCGGCTCGTATATTTTGGAGGAGCTCGACGGCACTCGATTGGCGCGCAGGTTTTCGGCGGATCAGATGAAGAGATATTTTTCCCGTGGAGGCATAGGAGTACAAAAGTAAGCCCTCCCAATTGTGCACCTCCAGGGTAAAATCTACTCTTTTCAAAACCCTACTTTATGCCACATACGTGAGCACCGCGGCGCCCTTGGTTTCTTTTTGTTCCCTCTTTTTTTTTTTTTTTCGGATCTTTTAGGCGCGGATTTCTTTCCAAATTTTGGCAGCAGGCGCGCAGCAGTCTAGGGACAGACTGCAAGCGTGGTGGTGATGTGGTGCGCCATTTGGTACACGCAGGGACAACTCTCATTTTGTGGCGCGGCGCGCGGAAGGACGTCAAGATCAAACCCTCAAGGCATCAAGATCTCCAGTGGCGCGGCGGGCATCTCCCTCAAGACGTCTCAGGAGCTTTTCAATCTTCTTTTATTCTTTTCTTTTTTTTCTCTCTCTTGGTGTTTTGTTTTCTTTACACTTTGATTTTTTTTTTCTTTCCTTTACTGCGCGCATTGGATGGTTACAGTGGGAAGGGTTTGGCTTTATTTCTTTTGTTTCTTGTTTGTGTTGTCTGGTTGTGTTGTGTGTGTTGAAGCTTGTGCGTGTGCGGGGCGTGATGACGGGTCCGCAGTGCGCGGCGCTTCCTGGAGTCTGAGTTCGCCCACAAACTCAGAGGAAGGGGGGCATGGAACCTAGCTGATCCCATTAGGAATCCATCAGAAGTTTATCAATCATTATCCGGCGCCCTCCAAAGCGCCATACTGAATCTTATTGATCCTTGAGAATCTCTTCCTTAATCTGGGCTTTCTTCTTCCCTCAAAACAACAAACCGCCGACGCGCGCTCAACGCCGTCGTAAAATCTTCCCACCCCCCAAACCTCAATGCTTAACCAATCCTCATTGCTCATCCCAACCATCACCCGGAGGGCACATAAAATTTATTTTCCCCCATTCCCCTCCAACTAACTGCCGCCGGCCTGCACCGGACGGAGTTCCACAACATCCAATCGGAACTGAGCCCACGTGACCCGCTGCACAACCGTCGACAAGACTGCGGTTCCGTTCAGGGTGACCTTTTCCCAGTGCTTTTGCACTTCCGCGAGACCTTGCTTTGTGTGGATCACGGTGTTCGGATTTGCCATGGCCAGCTGGCCTGCGACAGTTCGCTGAAATAAGCAGTGCTCAATATGGATGTTTCGTGGCTGCTGGGGCGGCTTGGTAGCAGTAGCGGTTCCAGTTGCATCAATCAGATTTTTGGGTTCGGTGGGCGATCCCTTGTAAAACAGCTTGCAGGCTGCAGCCTGCGAGTCTGGTGGCTGGGAGGGACCAAGGTAGGACTCCTGAGTCTTTCCCAGCATGTTTCGGAACGGGAGCGGCTCCAAAGTCCCGCGGGTGAGGGTGAATCGAGGGTTACTGGGGTTTGAATTTGGCATCGTTGTGGAACTACTCTGAGGGAAGAATAGAGCTTGAGAGGGATTTTGTGCTTGAAGGGCTGCCTCTCAGGGGAACAAGAAAAAGAATATAAGAGTATGGACTCTTAAGGAAAGGTGTGGCTATGAAGGATTCTTGAGGTATGTCTAAGGGTTTACTTTCTACTAATCTAATAGCAAGGTAAAGGTAATGTAAAGTCTGTCCAACCTGATATATTTGGCATAGACTTATCAAGCTTGTCCACTCTGATTCAATGGCATAAGCTAGGCTAGTGAATGGTGACCAGTGATCTGGATTGCTGGGACAGGATCTGATGGGGAACAAAAGGTAGGGCCAAAGAGGGCAGACTATATACAAAATATTATGGGGCTGAGTTGCGGTTGGAAGAAAAGATGAAACAGTGAAAATTCTCAATCAAGGGGCTGAGGCTGAAACTGCTATGGGGATGGAGAGTTTTGGAATGAGGCTGAAATGTGGAGAGACAATGAAACGTCAGAAGAAAGGGATTACATGTCATATGAGTGGCTGAAAAGGGAAGGGCTGAAACCAAAGGGGACAAGGGTTAACCAAGATGGGATCTCCATGGTTATTACATGTGTGGATAATTCCAAATTGAGGTTGTTATACTGGATTGGGAAGGGATGAAAAGATGATCAATGTCAAGGGTCTTTCCTAATAGTCTGGCTCTGTCTGATGGGTGACTTTCTCCCACTTGTGCCTAGCTGGGGGCTTGAGAAATATTGAGTTGGTGTAGGTGGGTATCCAGAAGGTGGGGAAAAAGGGTGAAGAGAGAATGGGGGGCCTGTTGATGGGTATGAGCTGTCCTAGCCTTGATCCTTAAGGGAGGTGGGTGCTTGAGTATTCCAGAGAGGGTTATATTGAGGGGAAAAGACTTTGATTTTGGTACCATATTCAGGATTGGCTTACCACATTGTCTGATTGCACCTTGATGGTCAGCCGGGGACGCACTGAGCAGGGGGGGGGGGGGGGCAGGACTGACCAAGTTTTCCAAAGTTTTTTGCAGCAATCGAACGTCGGCGGTGCAGTCAAAGCTCTCGGGTGCGTCTGGATGCCGGGCAAAGTCAACGGCGGGCAGAGTAAGCAGATGGGAGGTCAGCTAGCTGTGGATGGGTGAGAATGGGGGCGGCGGAGTGGAATGGTCTGCTCACCGGTAGCGGTTTTTTTTTTTTGGTTCGGCGGGTGGCAGGCTGGCTGGCTGGCTGGATTGTGGGTGGGTGGGTCCGGTTGGGCGGGGAGGGGGAAATGGGTCGGGGGGAATTTTTGTTGGAGGGGGGGGGCAATTGGGGGGGATGGAGGTGGAAGAAGGTGGAAGAGTTGGAAGGTTTGGAAGGGCATACAGGTCCGGTGGCTGAAATCAACAAAGTTGTTTGGTCGATTTTCAGGCTGCCGGACCCGCAAGCTTTCCTGGCCTTGCTGTATTTGAAGTTTCATGTAAGGCTGTGACCCGGGTTTTGGGTTGGGGCATGAGGCTCAGCCCAAACCCTGAACCCCGCTATTCCGACCCAAACCCCAATGCCCCGAGGCATAGCAGCGGCAACCAGGGCTGGCAACGCGCCCCGCTACGTGGCATACCTACTAGTTCAGCAAACCTCAGTCCTCCCTCAGTATGAAGCGCAAGGGCCCTACTCGCTTGCCCCCTTCCAAGCCAGCCTCAAAAGCTTCCAAGTCGACATCTTCCCAGCTTCCTGGCCAACACAAAGTTATTGAAATCAACGACCAAGAAGAAGAGTATGTTGATGTCAGTGATAGCGAATCTGTTCAAGTCACTACCACTACTCAGGTGTTGAAGAGAAGCTGGGTCTGGAACCACTTCATCAAATCAAGTGGAGCAGGAAATGAGGTCATCTGTCAGGTTGAGCAGAAAAACGGAAAAATCTGCGGGGTGAAGTTGAAGAGAGATAAGAGTCGAAGTACGAAAAACCTCCACGGACACCTTTTGACAATCCACCATCTAGCAGATCCGAATATTCTCAAGAAGACCAAGAAGTCTAGCCATATGGATATTGGAAGTTGGGCCAAGAAAGGTGAATGCAAGCCAAAGGTACATTGTTTTAACTTTCTGATTCTTATCATCTATATTTATTGAGATCAGGGTGTTGAAAACTTGTTAAATCCCAAATCTTCAATCTAGGTGCAACTCAAAAGTGAATCCCTGAAGAATGCGGCCATTTACTTTTTGGCTGAATGCAACCTTTTGTTTTTGCTAGATGAACAAAAGTCCTTCCACAATCTGATCCGTCTCTTTAATGAGAGTGCAATGCCCGCCTTGCCTAAGGTGTAGCTAGTTTGATGACCATGCTCACCACTGCGCTGGTGAGTAGAGAACTGAGATAGATGAAAGTAAGACCCAAACAAGCAGCAACAACTGTCACAACATTTCCAATAATGAATCCACCTCAGATGTCTCCAAAGAGCACCCGCCAGCCAGGTTGAGTCCCCTTAATGACCGGCACAGACCGGTCATTGAGAGTTTGTATATATCCCTTCAATGACCAGTCTGTACCGGTCATCCAGGGAGTTGTACATATCCCCTTGATGACAGATCTGTACCGGTCATCCAGGGAGTTGTACATCTCCCCTCAATGACCGCTCTTTACCGGTCATCCAGAGGGTTGTATGGTCTCCATGGCCGGTCTGTGCCAGCAATCAAGGGCTCAGAGAGCTGACTGTAAGTCAAAAAAAACAGTTTATGAATTCATTAAGCACAGATCTTCTCTGTTACTCAACTTCAGTGAACTCCAAGGTTTGAGTTACTTGGATGATTTATTTGTACTTGAAGAAGTTGTGCAAAAGAACTCAGATTGTATTGGATGATAGGCAAGAAGTGAGGCTTTGTGTCTAGAAGATTTTTAGGCCTTTAGGTTCTGAGGGCAAGGATCTGTGATGGTTTGAAGAAACCACCCAGCCAAACTCAGAATCTTGGCATGCCAAAAAGGGGCAATAGCCTGCAAGCCCCTCCTGCCAAGGGCTATCGGAGGCTTGCTTTGCAAGACCAGACGCCCGCAGCAGCTAGGGACTTGGGTTAAGTTTGGTTCTCCCCATGTCCATCAGTTGGCTAATGGTGGAGCACTTTTTCTTATACTTTCCTGCCCACCACCAACACCGGCAGAAAATGAGGCAGACTCTGAAAACACTCAAGTTAAGCTTGGTCTCTTTATCACCTTGATATCTTTTGAAAGCCCCAAGAGCTGCTCAGGTGGTGGTACAATTTATTCAGAACACCAGACGCTTTCTGGACACTCAACATTGCATTCTTTCTGCGACGGATTTATCGCAAACTTTCTCTTAGGATCCTTTCCCCCAAATCTTCTTTTTCTGCTTTTCTCTCTCTTCAATTTCTCCCTGTTTCCTTTCTCTTTTGATTATTTTTTCAGCTTGTAAATCTGGTCAGAACTGGTTGTAGTCCAAAGGGACATCTCTTATCAGTAGCTATAGCTTATACTCATCTGTTGGTACCTCATAGTGTGCAATGTCAAAACAAACTGCACTTAAAGAAAATTAGTTGGCTGCTCAACCAACAAAAGGGTTGTTTCAAAAATAACATTTACTTCTTGATTATTTGTTATCTTAAGATAACTGCTGGGGATATAGCAACTTGCTATGCATTCAAGAATGTTAAAGATGAATAAAAAGTTATGAATGCGACAAAACTACACATTTTAACTTGAACCCTCAGGTTTGGCCAGCGCAGTGCGGACAAATATTCTACTTTTCCTAGTGGGTGGGTGCCGTGCGGCGGAGCCCACAATGCAATTTTACTTTGGTACCAGTCATTCTAACCGGTTTGTACTGATTGTGATCCAGTTAAAGGGGCATTCACAGAAATCAGTTTTTCATTTGAGACTGTCCCTTGCAACCACTATAGTTTTCTGAACTGGTATAGATTCCGGATGCATATTGAGTGTGGAAAACAGTGGGGCAGCTGCGCTAACTCTAGCATTAGTGTAGCTTAATACTGCTCGCACCACAAAGATTTTCCATTATGTAGATGTTAGCGCTAATCAGGGTGTTCAAAGTTGACTTGCATAAAATCACAACACCATAAAATCATAATTAAATTTTGAAGTGAAAAAAATATGTACACCAAAACACTCAAATTAGAGCAGCATTTCTAAAATTAAAAATCATTAATTACGTCAACAAGGAATTTTTTTGCGCAGCATTTCCCCTTGTAGGGTTGCGGAATAAGTGCCTGTCGGCGTAATCAATGATTTTTAATAAAAGGAACAACCTGAGAGGACGACTATTATGGCAAAGCCAGTCAATACCTCCCAGGGCCCTGTGACTCAAAATATGAAGCGAAATCGGAATACGTATTTATATGTGTGTGAAATTTGAGTATCTTAGCTCGATGTGTCGCTTCGGCTGCTCCGGTGATTCAGATGACCAAGTCAAAGGTAGCAGAGAAGCTCCTATTTATATTCTCCACTGTCACATGAGGAGCGCGGGCCAACGGCATTTCCACGCACAGCAACTGGTCCTGGACATTTCGTCTTGCACGCTGTTCTTTGTTCTTTTTCAAAGGCAATCAGTTCCGGCCATCGACTCCCAATGAACAAAGCTCCCCAATACAAATTCTGCCATAACTGGCTCCGACCCACCCGGTGCATTTCTATATCAGACAACCCAATGATCCAAATGCAGAATTGCTAACGCCAGACATTGAAATTGTATCAACTCCTTGTTGCAAATGGAATAGCTTTTATCAAGTTGCTTTTCAACATTGAACCCCACTTGGTTAAAAGTAGATCAGCAACTACAATAACTGCTTTTTTTGGTTCATTGTGAGTGTTTATCCCGCTTCCCAATTCCTCTTCATTTCCAAACCTGTTGCTAATCCTGTTCTTGGAACCAAAAATCCACCGCATTCTGTATATTGTGCTGCTAACTTTGCCATAAGTGGTAAACATTTTGACGCATCCTTAGTCCGTGGCTACAATTTTCTTGCTCAACCCGGCACAAAGGCATCGCACTTTTCCAACAACGAAATATTGTTCTGACGCCACGATCTTGATCATGCCGATGCGGCAGTTCTGCCTCGCTACCGCGAAAAAAAAAAACAGGACTGACAATATTTAATCACCTTCTATACGCGTTCGACGCCTCCCCGTTTAACCCATTTCCGCCTCCCCTTTGTTCTTGTATGCGCTGAGCAGAGTGCTGGTCCTGGATTTACACCAATTCCGGGTAGCTTGATCCCTGGTCGGCCCCACCTATTGTTCTGTCGCGGTTGATTAAATCAATCCTACAGCTGCCGAGTTGTGTCCATTGGCCAACATCGAAAATTTCTTCTCCCCGCTGTGGATCAAGTCTTTATTACTCATCTCATTACACTACCAGACACAAAATATTCAGAATGCCACCTGATTTTGATCCAGGCGTAGTCACTAGATTAGCATCCCATCACCATGAATCTCATATTTTAGAAAACTTCAGGCACAAGATACCTCATCGGCTTGGCCCGTGTGATGATGTGTGTATCAAATGCGGAGCGATTCACTGGGCGCTGGATAGGAATGTCGCGGACGCCCAGAGCCCTCAAGCAAAATTTCCCAGCTGTTGTCAAATGGGCGCTGCATTAATCCCTACAAATAATACCACCTCATATCATGAACTGCTTTGGAACTTACTCGTGAATCACAATTCAGGTATGTGGTTTCTGTTCCGACTTGAGGACTTGGAAGGTGCACTGATGCATATTTTTACGTCCAGTGTCACTGGAATTTCAAAGGCACATACGTGCGTACAACAACACATTATCTTTTGCTTCCCTGGGAGCGGAAGTCGACCATTCGACACAAGGCCCGCACGGCATATTCAACTTCCGAGTCAAGGGTAACTTATACCATAATGTGAGGGCATTGCAACCAGCCCGACGAGTGGCCGCCGTTTTCTCCCAAATTTATGTAGTCGGCTCTGGCAACAAGGACAAGGCTGAGGTCCGCGTTGTCAAATCTGGAGGAGACCTCGACTCGCGTTTGATGTTGCACTTGCAGACTTTGATTGACGTCGTTAATCCATATGCCCAATTCTACCGCCGGGTTATGGCTGTGACGCGAGCATCCCCCACCGCGAAGTTGGTGTTGCGTAATATCACTGCTCACAACTTTAACCCAAAGAACTACAATGCGCCCAGCGTATCAGAGGTTGCCATGTTCATCCATCAACCAAAAAAAGACCAAATTCACCCAAGAGATGTTGTGTTACACAATAAGACTGGCGAAATTGAACGGATCACCGACGAATACTCTGGCTACTTGGCATTGCGGTATCCAATCCTATTTCCTAGGGGCGAGGGTGGTTGGGTGCATCAAAGCCCCAGTTCTTCTGTCAATAGAAGTAAGTTTTGTAAATGTTTTCTGCATGTGGCGGGAAATGCCAATTGTGATGGATTTTTTCTCAGAAATGACCATTTATCAGACTGAGTGGTATGCGTCAATGCTATTTGCGAGGCAGAACACTTTCAACCACCTCCACTGGTCCCGCTCCCTGTTTCAAGAGTTGGTCGTGGACCTGTATATATGTGTTGAGTGGACAAGACTGGACTTTGTTCAAAAAGAAAAGCGCAAGTTAAAAGCAGATCTTTATAAAGGCATTGAAGAGGCTATACGCAATGAGCTTGATACTGGAGGCAGGAAAGTGATATTGCCCTCTAAATTCATCGGATCTCCCCGGCATATGGTACAGTTGTACCAGGATTCAATGGCCATTGTTGACCATTATGGAAAACCTTCTCTATTTGTCACAATGACGGCAAACCCGCAATGGCCCGAGATCAAGTCTTTATTGCAGGATGGTCAATCAGCTACCAATCGCCCTGATGTTGTGGCTCGCGTGTTCCGGCTGAAACTGAAATTGCTTATACATGACCTGACCAAGAATCATAGACTTGGACGAGTCTTAGCTTTTGTCTACTGTGTGGAGTTTCAAAAGCGTGGCCTGCCACATTGTCACATTATGCTTATGTTACACCCGGCAGACATTCCCAGGACCCCCGAGGCTATTGACGCTTTGGTTTCCGCCGAGATTCCGGACTACAAAACAGAACCTTTGCTGTTTGAGCAGGTAAAATCCTCAATGATCCATGGCCCATGTTCTGGACGAAAGGGTTGCTTGGTGGATGGAGTTTGTTCCAAGAAATTCCCTAAAGCCTGGCAATTCAAGAATGTGCTCAGTGATGAATCTTATCCACTGTACTGCCACAGAGATCTCGGCAGAACTGTTGTGAAGTCAGGAAATAAATATACAAGTCAACATGTACTGGGAGGCATTCCAGACAATGCAGTGGGTTGGATCTTTTTGTGGGCCGGCCTGTTGTTGGGAAGCAGTTTCAATGCTGCCTCACGGTGCTAAATACACTGTCTTTTCAATTGAGTTCCCGCGGCGCAGCCGCAATTTCCCTAGTGGTACATATAAAATCATCATTTGAAAGTTTTATGATTTTATGATTTTATGTAATGAAAATTTTATGATTTCAACGGGGTGGGTGAATTTTACAAACTATGTTTTACAATGCCCCCCCATTGTAAAGTGGGGGCATTTTAAAAATGTATGAAACCCTGAATTAAATTAGTTTTACAATTTATGTGGCACCAACCACACAATGGGGGGGTTCACAATTGAATTTTTTAGAACTTTGGAGGTCAATTTAAGGCCTTTATGAACATAATTTTAAAATTTTGGCAAGATGTCCAGAAAAAGGTGTGACTGTCCAATCAGTCCAATTCATCAACTTTTTAAAAATATCTTCATAAACAGGTTAAAATGGGTCCTAAAGTTTTACAAATTTCAATTGTGAACCCCCTAATGTAAACTAACAGGTCGTAAATCACAATTTGTAACTCACACCCTGGTGACCTGTAACCTGTACTTTTACAAGCTGTCATGTTACAATGTATGTAAAACTGTATATAACCTAGCAATCAATTAACTTTACAATACCTTACCTTACAATGCCTCAAACTTGCAGCTCAACATAACCTCTGGGAATATTATATGACCGTTGACCTAAGTAGGGCTAGTCCCAACCATCTTGCCATCCGTTCAGTCAACAATATCCGGATTTATGTACCCAGTCACACAGGGTCACACCCATTGGCCCTAAGCTTGAATATTTCATCTGAACAAACTCCTCCCTTCAAAATTACCAAGTACGTACATATCCTGGTCCAGAAACCAGTTACATATCCTGGACCTACTGATATTCATTGCACTATTGCCCAATTACCAGCACCACCCGCAGCTGACAACAATCTCCGACTTCATACACACACTAGACCTCCGGCTCAACCATGTCTGCGACCGGCCTACCTTCTGGCCGCCGCTTTCTCAAGATCCACATCCTCGTCCCCATGCTCATGAACCTCAAGGCCAACCTTGAGATGAACCTTACCGCCTGGCTCAGCAGTGGCACCATTTTCTGTTCTCCTCCCTCTCTCTCTCTCTTGCATAGACCCAGAAACTTGACAACTGATTTTGGATCTGTGTGTATTTAGGTAAATGTGGGAAAAATCAGCTTTTCTTCTAGCAACCAACAGAACCCAGACAAAACATATTCAGCTGGGACTCTTTTGATTGTCCGATCTGCTCTCAATCATCTCTGAATTATCAGACCCCGTACCCTGTCAAATAATACATTCCAGTTTGGGAAGCCATCCTATCTGCCAGTCAATTCAACCTGTCAGTATTCCGTCAATAAGAAAAAAATAACATTTATGTTCTATACTGATGAGACCGGAAATCTAAGGGCCCAATCATAAACAGTTATCAAAGTTTTATTGTAAATTATTCCAAACTTGATTCAAAAAAAAAACTCTTAACTTTTTGTGGCAAATACAGGCCCAAAAATGTTTCAATAAAGCCTCAATAATTGTGTACAATTATAAACCTGCGGCCACACAGCAGGAATTCCAAATTCCTGGCTGGCACCGCCTGTTCCGCCCCCCCCCCCCCCCCCCCCTGCCCAACCAGTGCCATAACCACAACCGCACGGCCTCACCCGACCAAATTGCTGCAAATGATCCCTCCTCCCCTTGACGCCACTCCTATTCATATGTATGCCATGTGGCAATGGCAGAGACTACAGCAAATCCCAGAAGAAATCTACGTACGCGCTGGCTGGACCGCCTTCAAGAGGCCCAATCGCTGGGAGTCTTGGAATGACGACCGGATACCTGCCATGTGGCAATGGCAGCGACTCCAGCAAATCCCAGAACAAATCTATGTACGCGCAGGCCGGACCGCCTTCACGCGCCCGCCTTCTTGGGTCCGGCGCCGAGCGCAGCTGGCACAGTTGCTGGAGGTGCTGCTGGTGTTGCTAGGGCAGGAAGTGGGGCCTGCGGGTTAGGGAGACTCGCGGCCAAGTCGGTCGCGAGGCTGGGTATGAGTTGATTGAGACCCCCAAGGTTTGTCGGCGGGTAGTAACCCTGGGGAAGCTGGTTGGTGGCTGAAGGGTGGGCCGTTTGAAGCGTTCATCGCCGTTGTGTTATTTTTGGGATCCCTGAGATTGGATTGGGTAGGTATGGCGGGATGGATCCTGGTTGGAAATGCATCCGGCGGCGGGGCTGTTGCCAAATCTCAACTGCCTACGGCTGTGTATTGCTGACCAACAGTACAACTAAAGTTCTACCGTTGGATTAGTGCGGTACAGTCTTGCATACATGTACTGTATGCCTGTAAGTCGTTTCAATAACAAAAATTTGAAATTTTTTGATCCCAAATGACCTCCTCAAGGTCATTTGGGCTATTTTGGAATCTGTACATAAAAAAAAATAAGACAAAAAAATTTCGAATGAATTTGGATTTTTTTTCAATAAAATTCCAATAAGTGTTTATCATTGGGCCCTAACCAGTTCATCTCCGATCAACCGTACAACATTCATCACCCGCTTCTTCCGTCGATTGATTGGATTCAATACACCTGCCGGATCCACCTGCAATGAGCTCCAGCCAATACCAGACAGCAACCTGTATCCACGAGTATGTGGGCAAACCAATAGCGCAACGCGCCCACTCTACAATCTCTCCAAGTCTGCGTACACCAACCTCTGCACAATCGAGAGCTTCATCAACCACACCCACCAGTCCCTCAGCTCCGGCCTAGCCATCCTAGTGGATTGGATCCGCACTGAGATCATGGACTGTTTCAAGCACCAATCGCCGCTCAACTCCGGGCTGCTCACCGCCAGCCTGATGATCCAACTGCTCTTCAAGCTCCTCAAAGCGCTCGCAACCTTCATCCACAGCTGCCAAGAAGGCACAAATAAATGCAGCCAAGAAAACGTGGTCTATCACCACCTAGACCTCCACATCCATCAATGTTCCTCAAGCTTGATTCAGGGCGTCTTCAGCTGGCTGCTGGACAGGTTGTGTGCAGCCCTCCTGATCAACTAGCAGACATGGCTGGGTGTTGATCTGGGCGGCCGACAAACCATTTGGCCAGACAAAACGCATCTCAAGTTTTATCCAACATCTCTGGCCAAGTCAATTTTCAAGGCTGGTGTATTGTTGAGAATCCTGCGACGCTCAAACCCATTTCAGCCGATCTGTCTCACGTATCCTGCCAAACAACATGGCCAGTCTTGGTGGGTATGGACCCCTACGGACCTGGAAAGGTCCTTTTTTCTGTACGCATCTGCTTTTTTATCTACATATCTAGCTTGGTGGGCTCGCTGAGTACATGCTTTCCGCATTTGGGCACCAATTCATACAGAGTCTATAAAGCATTTAACAGACAGAGGCACGACATGAAACTAAGGCTGTGACCCGAACCCATGCCCCGGGGATTGAACCCCGGGGTTCAGGGCGCGGGACGGCATTCTGGAATGCCCCAAACCCCGGGGCATGGTCAGTTTTTTGAGGGGGGGGGGGGGGGGGGGGGGAGCACGCAGAAATGGAATTTGGATGGGTTTTTTGAGTTTTCTTGAGCTGCATGGATTTGTGTATCAGCATCAATGGATATCAAGGACTATGTACAATGTAACTCCGGGTGATGTGATTGAGAAATATTGAGAAAAGAACAGGAATAGCTAAAAGGGCCCATCAAAAGCCTGATACCAATCCTTGAGGCACAGGAGCTGCTCAATACTACTTGGTGCAAGGGCAGATCGTTGCCAAGAGACAATGCGCCGGCCCTTTGAAAAAACACGCTCAGACAATGCACTTGTGGCTGGAATGGCAAGGAAGCGTTGTGCCATCAAAGCCAACTTGGGGAATTTTTTTTGTTGTGAATCCCAATAGTCAAGTATCTTGATGTCTTTGGGTTTGGGATCCTCTTTTAAGTAGCAAGAAATCTCTCCTTGAATTCTGTCCACTGACGCAGTTGTTTCATATAGCAATGTACCAAAGAAGCTCTTCTTTGTTGTTGAAGTAGCCGGCATAGCTTGTTGAGGAGCGGGTGGAGTTGGCGGCGGAAGGGTCTTCTTGAATTCAACTGCAGTTTTGTGGAATGTAGCTTGGATTTGATTGATCGAGAGATCATAGTGCTCCATCATGAAGGTAGCGTGAACGTCCCAAAATGCGAGTTTAAATCTTGGGTCCAATATCATTGCGCAGATATAAACAGGTTTTTCAAGAGCGCTGCTGAAATACTGATTTATCTTCTCTATCATGTTGTTTGCTGGAACAACAAGTTGAGCTTGATCGTACCGACCGTTCTGAACCAGATGAAGATGTTTGACAAGTGTTATGTAGACTGGAAGATCAGAGTTTAACGTTGGATATTTTGAAGCGCTGAGCATAGTGGTCGCATCGGCTAGGGGTTCAAGCAGTTCTGTAATATTTTTTACTTGATCCCACTCGATGTCTGTTAATTACTTGTATTTGGAAGCCTCTTGACTGTCTTCACAAAAGTGCCGACAGGATTTTTGGAGAAGCACTCGCTGAAACATTTCATAGGTTGAGTTCCAACGAGTTGAGACATCAATTTCTAGACTCCTGAACCTCTTATCTTCAATTTTGGGTTGCGCAAAGCTGACCGCCTTTAGAAATCGTTTGCGACGTTGGAGAGAGAACCGCACATAGGTGCACAAGCCGTGAACTCGCTTGAGAATAGAATTCGCGTCAACATCGGCGCCATCCAATTCAGAAGTAACAAATGAGATTGCCATTTGGGGATTAGGTGGATCCTGCAGGTGAGATGATCCCATATTGACCGAGGATAGATCCTTTCCATCCAAATCTTCTTCTTCATCCATTTTTCCAAGGGCGGAAATGCCAGCCTTGGCCGCAAGATTGATCACATGAGCAATGCAACCAAGAAGATTTGTTGAGGTATTAAACTCCGGGATTTGAAGAGCAAGATCACGCGCCATTTTGTTGTTGGTGGTGGCATTGTTGGCGGTGATAGTGTTCAATTTCCCAACGCAGCCGTAAGTGTCAAGAACGTCATAGAAGAGTTCGGCAAACATTTGTCCGGTATGACTTCCTGGAGACATGAATTTGAGAGAAATCAGTTCAAAAATCCCAATTTAATTAAATAATATTGTATGTACCTTGAACATGCGGGCCTGCCAATGTCAAGTCCATCACTTGGAATTTTTTGTTGATGAAATGAGCCGTTACTGCCATGAAGGCGGTACAGTTGGGTGCAGTCCAAGCATCCTGAGTGAAACAGAGTGTGTCTTGTTCCTTCAGATATCTTGCTTTGATCGTTTCCTGAGATTGTAGATGCACACGGGCAAGGTGGGTAGAAATTCCTGTCCTGCTCAACTTGTCAACTAGGGGGTAATTGAATGAGGGCCTGTGCTCTGGCAAAATGAAATATCCACAGATCTCCCTTACCAAGTGGGTTATCTCTTTGCGAGTATCTTTGCTTGGTCAATTTCTCAGAGGATATATGTGGCAGTACATACAGATAAAGAAAAACAAGGCTCTTGAATAGTATCTTGTGCTGACAACCAGCCAAAAAAAATCATAAATTTTGTTCTATGAAAAGTGTACAATGAAGAAAGTGAAAAGAGGTATAAAAAATCCATTCTCCGTATGCCAGAATGGGGAGGTATGGTCTAAGTACCTCCTGACGGAGGCTCACTTCGCGAGTTCAGCCTACCACTGTGGGCCTCAAGTCTTGAGCTAACTTGACACAAGTCCCCCCTGGTGGGAGGCTTGCTGTGGCTGGCCGCAAAGCGGCCCCTCCCGCAGGGAGGAACTTGTGCACAAAGTCAAAATTTTGGCTGAGAAAGAAATCACCAATGGCTGGAGGAAAAATACTTAGCATCACCCAGCCTCCCCCTCAGCTCCTGTGGACCTGCCCCAGAGCCAAATTACACTTCCCAATCTCAGCTTTCAAATGGCGCTGGTCTCATCTCCCCAATCCTTATCATTTTTGCTGTACTATTTAATTTTACGTTGTCAAGTTATCCATTAATTTCATCTGTAAGTTAGATTTTGATGGCCTATATCTTTGTTTATTGGCAATTCAAATAAAACAAAGATTTATGTGGCTATAATGAATCATTTTTTCAACTTTAGAGACATAGGCTTTACCTCTGTAAAAAATTATCCCTGAAAATAAACCTGAAATTAGTTATCCAACCAAATAGTTACAGATAACTGAATTTTTGACCTAGATTTAATGATTCAAAAGCAGCCAGTGAGCCAATATGTAAATACAATGAATGTATGTTAGGAGCACAATCAAGAGACACAAAGATACAATAAAAACTCTATTTCACATCTCTACAGCTTTTTAAAGTCATTTGCAGCCAGATTTTCATCTGGATAACTGCCCACCCTTAGTACTAATGTTTTAAAAATAAAATAAAAAATAAAAAGAAATGTAAACCAAGGAATTACATCCATCATGCCTTGTGGATATTGGATTCACAAGCCTGCAGATATCTGCAGATCCTACACCTGTAGCCACCCAATTGTTGCAGATAGAATATGGGGCAGGCTAAATCCACACCAAAAAATTACTTCATCCACTCCAAAAATGGAGTGAACAGTAGTCCACTCCAACTTTCATTGGAGTGAACCATAGTCTACTCCAAATTTTGTTGGAGTGAACAAAATTACACTCCAAAAAAGCCTGTTTTTTGGAGTGTACCCATGATGCACTCCAAAAATTTTGGAGTGAACCCAATTCCACTCCAAAAATATTTTTTCAAGGGAGATTTTTTTTTTTTTTTTTTTTTTTTTTTGGAGTGCACAGATGTTTACTCCAAATTTATTGGAGTGGATTAAGGCTTCTCAAATTTTTTTAAAAAAAAATGCAATTTTGAATCTGTATAATCAAAACTTGTAACTTTGGAAAATGTATATTCCAAGTTCTTGGGATGGAGTACCAGGAAAAATTTATAGCAGTAGTATGCAGGTTACATGAATCAACCTAATTGAATCCCCCCAAATTTATTTCTGGTGAAGGTTTTAGTCATTGTAGAAACTGAAAGAATTGACGTACATACATCATTTTTGATGTATTTTAAATACACACTAGCGCCCAAGGCGGCTTCGCCGCCGCACTTCCAAAGGCTCAGCCCCCAAAGCCCCGGCTTCAGAGACTCACACGTGTTATCACACCACGTGCCCCCACCAGCAGGACCAACGCTCTCCTCCCAGGGCACCCAACGCCCCGCCCCGTGGCCGCGCCTCCCTCAGCAAACCTCCCCCACATGCCACACCGCTCTCAAACGCCGCCCGCACAGCCCCCCCCCCCCCCCCCCCCCCCCGCCCAGACAACAAGGGCAAACCGGCAGCGATCAGCCCGCAACACCAACGGCAAGCCAGTACGCGAGCCCCCACAAGGGAACCACGCCCTCTGGATCCCCACCGCCACGCCCGCTCCCCCCACCGCCCGCCAGGGAATAACCCTCGGCCCGCAAGACCTAGCCTATCCCCCCCCCACGCGTACCCAAGCCCCCCCGTCGAATCCCCCCTCCCAGAATGGACCGCCCCAACCCCACCAGGCCTGCCCCACACTCCGATCACGGTCTATGGCTATTGCCTTCACACCAAATGGTTATTCGCCGTGTTTACGGCGACGTCCCAACGACAACGACCATAGACATCCGTTGGCGCCTCCGAGACTATCTGGCGCAGCGAGGCGTCTTCTGTTGCAAACAGCGCGACGTCTGGATACTGAATTCCGCCATTGCATGCCTCAACCCCGGCACACCATCAACGGTCAGCGCAATCCCGCTCTCTGAAATCAGCGGATTCCCCGACATACGGTCCACGCCCAAGACATCCCCGAGCTCACCATTACCCTCACCAAAGACACTCCACTCTGGCTCACCAAAGACGTCACCGTATCCAACCCCGGACGCAGCATAGAAAATTACTACAAAGGGACTCGTCTGCTATTTTCTGGATTCACAGAGGACCGACTCCAAGGATTCGTCATCGACAATGGGCAAGTCGGCGAAGAGGTCAAAGTCACGCGAACAATGGTGTATTGCGCCGACCACCAGCACCCCTGCCAAGCATACCTACGTTACCAATACCCCGTCGTCGTCGCTTACGCCAGCATGACGACCTGGGAAGGCACAGAAGATCTGCTCGTTTCCGCCAACATGCCGATCGATCCAACCAGGTTGGTTCCCTCCCCCAATTGCGTGTTCAAGTCCCCCTCCCCCCCAAAAAAAAATCAATACTCAACCAAGACAACATACAGTGATGGCTTCGCCGGCCGCCGCCCGCCCGCGCCTGCCGACAGCGAGTCCGAAAACACACCCCAGCCGACGGCAACCCGTGCACACCAGTTGGCGCCCCGAGGGGGGCTCGACTAAACAAACAAAAAATCCAAAACGACCCCCCCATCCCTTGAGAACCGCCACCCGCGACCCATCACATTGAACAACCTCCACCCCTGAAAGACAGTCCCCGCGGCATTCTCCTCCGAGCGCTACCCAACCACGAGCACTCGACACCAAATATCACTTCCAACGCAATATGCATTTGATGCCCGGAAAATTTCAAAGAGTTTTTTACTCTGAGCCCGACACATCTCTTGACCAACCACTCATGTAAATTTCACAACAATGTAATCCAATAGCATGACAAGATCTCGCCTAGCTCCCCCTGCGACCAAAAGCGGTGGGCGCCCAGCGTCCACTAAAACCCGCAATGCCGCCGCGCAGGAGACGTCTTCCTGCTAACTCGGAGGAAGACAAGACGCCAGCGTCGGCAGTGAAGTCATCGACCTAACCGCGCCCCAGCGAGATCCCCGCGCATGAAGAACACCCCTCGAGAGTAGAGCCCATTTAACCAATACCCCCCCGTCCGATCCATCACATGATATACCAATTAACGAAAGCCGAATTATCCTCCCATGTAAGATCGGCTTGACAACCCTTCCTTGACCCACAACAATCACCGCCAGCTTAAATTCCACGCGGAGATTCAACCTTCAATCACCACAGGCCTCCAACAGCTCGGTGTCCAACCAACCCACTAGCCAGTTACCTACCAACAAATCCCAGTAAGCCCAGATGCATGTCCAAGTCGAGTAACACACAACTTCACCTGAACTCTGATATCCTCCTCACCATCTTCACTGTCAATCAGTATCCCGTGAAAGGCAATCCGCGAACCAGGAACATAAGTCCCATCCAAAGTCGGCGGCATCTTGTCCCTCGCCACAACCAGCCTCACTACAATACCAAACGGGTTTTCCTAACGAGCAAATGTCAGCAAACAATTATTGTTCCATTACCAATTACTCACCCCAACGACGTGTTCAACCACGACCTCATAATTCTCGATTTGGCCAACATTCCGGTCCCAAATTTCTTCGATAAGCCGAATCAATCCGCGACCAGCAATGGTAAGCGGCACGGGATTCAACGCCAACTGAATCTGACTTGACCTTTTTGCCATCAGCGGATTGAACACCCATTCTATAATACCGTTGAAGTCCGACCCAATACGACCGCATATGGTATACCAATTGTTGAGCGTCAACTTATTCCCAAAGTCACACAGGCATGGGGCAGATAACGCGATTATCTTAACATTGTTATCTCTCCCGGCTCCGTCAGATGTTTCTCCACATCGATTCTGTAACTTGATTTTGACCAGATACGAATGATAAGCCTCCCCTACTGGTCCACTCCAATCATGCTAGAAGTATCAACGTTAGTCAAGTGGCGCAATCATCCAGTTTATCCCCTCACCTTGTTGTCCAACCTCACGCCCACACGAAAGTGCAATTCATCCGCACCAAGCTCCTCGACGAGCTCCAGGCCCATAGCGTTATTGTTCAGAATAAAATCCATATGTCAGGTGAATTTGTAATGTGTGATGTTCAGTCTTGTTGGAATGGTCTGTTGGTTATTCATGAGACAGTAATTCCAACCCTTATATACACATGCAATCGCGTTTTCGCCTAGAGCCAGCCCACACATCAATGGCTGTTTTAGTCGTAGCCGGACCAGGGTGGTGGTCATCACCGCCTGGTTGGCACGGCCCTTCCCAACAAGCCTTGACCGGCACAGGCGAGCCTTGTCAATTCCAAGACACAACATATCATATTGAACCCGTGCGGCGCTCAGCTAATCCAATAGCAATATCGGACAGCGCCTAATCCCAAAACCAGCCTTACATGCATGACAACCGTAAACATTTGAAGCTAACATCACCATATACTATTCAAAAAGGTGGAATCACCATTGTCCCTACTTCCAAATTTCATCGACTGGATGTTACAGCTGAAACAGTGTCCAATGGTATACTTTGCCAAGCCAGTAGGAAAAACGACGGCAATTCAACTATATCGCTCGTTGCCAACCCTAGCCAATTTGTTTTTGCAGAAAAACATACACCCCCGGTACCCAAAATTAGATACCTCATAGCCAATGAGAATCACTCACACTATGAAACGGAAGACGGAAGCGGGAACATTTGTCTTCCGAAACAAGTGAGTGACATCTTTTCTGACAGGAACTCTTTGTATGAGTCCAGCCAGTCAAAACAAAGCCTAGAAAGCTCGAAAGTGCTGCGACGCCAAGTATGCTCTCAACAAACGGTGAGATAAAAATGACGATGGGTGGCAAGACGAAGTCAGTAACGTGAAAGTTACAATTGACGCTCCTCCCCAGTCGAGTTTCCCCCGTGAATGCGGCCCGAAGTGACCTAACACCCAGTGTCAACATCTTTGCATTTATGACCAGTGTTGGGTCTCACCTTGATGATCATCTCCCCAGTTATCGGACTGACTCCGTCCAATTGTCCCACGAACCATGCTCGGCAAGGTGACTGGAAAATATCATGAGATGTAATCTTCACATTCTTTTTGTCCACTAAATATCGAGCAATGAAGCTCTTGAACGGAGGTATCTAAAATGTACTGGACAGTCAGCCACCAGTATGGATATGTTAACAATAACCATGCTTGCCTTGTGCTCCAATGTGATCTCGCTGATAACGCCTTCGTCGAGATAGATTGACTGATAAGCTCTGACGCCGCAAATAGTCCCCGTCGCATTGATGACAACAGGTGAGTTTGTACTGTTCATGTCGTCCATCTGGCTGAGCAATGGTACCGCGGTCTCGTAGTGGAAATCAGGAACGCCATCGACCCCTACCGACCTTCCCGATGCCCTATAAGCTGTCCCGACGTCTAAGCTCACACCCTCGAACATCCATGGAACCAAGTTTAACGTATACGTTCTCGCCAATTGAGATGATCTGCTGCTCGTCTGATTGACGCACTTGGCGCGGCTATTAACTACTTCCTCTTCTTGACCAATGGGACTATTGAACTGAAGCAAAGGTCAATATGACATCGCATGGTAAATAGTTGTCGACCTACATTCGTGATGGGGGTAAAATCGCCGACAAAATTCAATTGGTCTGTCCTTGGGAAGTCGCTGTACGTCACCACAATATGACCAGACTCAAACGAAGTTCCCATATTATTAAGCTTGAGTTGGGTTCGAGATGATTGAGATAACACTGAGTGTGACCTGACCAAGTAGGAGATAAGGAAAGGATCACTTCACATTTCCACCCACCGCGGGTCACTTATGGACCCGTTCAGTTGATGCTTACCTAACCTTGTTGTGGCCAGGTAACGCAGTCCTCGGCGCATTACATATTAAAGTGATGAGCTAAAACGCATAGTCCACATTCACGCCGTCCGGATCGGCGCGTCCATCGATCGAGTCACCACCCCTGCAACCAATCCGCTGGATGTATGACTGCAATTCGCATACAACTCAGTATTCCGTTTCCTCGCAACCGCTCAAGTCCGTCAGTTCTAAGATCACAGCACGCCTTTGCTGCTGGGGTCCGCGTGACACGGCCTCCGATTCAGGTATTGGGGTAACTTCTCCTCCCCGATGCACCACAGGGTGGGTTGCATGCTCATGAGGGGCCGCGTCAGTTCATGCAGATCGCTCGAAAGATGTTGGGTGAGCAGGCCTGATCGGGCATCAGTTCATGAAGCTCATACACGGATGTTGAGGTGAGCAGCCGCGGCCCGCGCCACCTTAGGTCCAAGCTGAAGAATGCGGCACATGCGCACCGTTCGTTGCTCACCAGAGTGCCGCTCGGTTTGACCATCAGGTCCATCAAACGATAACATCTTTTGCGAGATGATTATACACGATCTCCTGAAACAGCTAGGCACATCCGCACAAGAGCAGGCAGTTGTGTAACATGCTCGCCAAAGGCTTTGCGAAGCCGAAACATGACCTTGCAGCTATGCACACGGCTGGCGTATGTAGTACCCAGGGTATTCATGTGGAGATGCATCTAGCGATAACAATTGCTAACCCAAAGAGTAGCAGAAAGACTCCCCAGAAATTCTACGAGCATTAGTAAATTCGGTCAACCCCGCCACGTTGTCAGTGGGTCCCGCGTCAGATCAAGTGTCATACAATTTAAAGTGTCGCACAAAGCGAGTAACTTGAGCCCTTCGACGATGAAATTTGATCTAGGGGCCAGCTGTGTACAGCCAAAATGAGCCAATAAGATCAAATATCACGTCACCCCCACGCCACCAATGGCTCACATGAACGCTTGACGAATTCAGATCCTATGGGATTTGACAGGGGTGTCGGATATGACAAGAGAACTAAACCACAACGTGAGGATAGGTCAACAGGGAAGTAGAAAGAGATGTCAAGCGGTTGACTCCTACGTATGTTCACGACGGGGCCGAATGGCTTACGTTGGATCGTTTGTCACGATGAGTCATCTACCTTCATATTAAATACCCGCGGAAGTAGCTACAATCTTGGCTGCGGCAGACCAAAACCAACTGCTAAGTCAACAAGGCGAAGACAAATGGAGGTACCCTACCCAGCTTCAACCAGCGATCGCACAGATCACTCACGTCTTGATACATTCAGCTTGAATATTGACTTGTGCACAACATTGATAATACCATCTCGGCCGCTAGGTCTAGCGGAAAGGAGGTCATCGACGTTCGAAACTCTTGAAAGGGCAACATATAGTTGGCCATGGGCAAACACATCCGTTTGCAGGTACACACCAACACGACGCAAAGTTTGCCCTTGGCTTTTGTTGACCGACATAGCAAATGCAGGCCTGATGGGGAATTGGTAGCGGAAAAAGGATTGACCCGATCGAGGACTTCCCTTATTGTGCAACTTTATCCGCGGAAGCGTAACGCCATCACCCTGGTGTGAGCCAGACATGAGGATCCCTGCGATGAAGTTTGTGGATACTTCCGTGACGAGCACTCTCGAACCGTTACATAAACCGCTGTTGATCCGGAGGTTTCGTGTAATAACAACTGGCATACCCACCTTGACTCGAATCTCATGTTCAGGCAGGCCGGGCGGGGACAGCTTGTTGAGAATCTCTTCCGGGAGACTGTTAAAGCCGTCGGGATCCGGCGATTCTATGGACCGGAGAATTGATTCGTCTCCAGGTAAACCTTCCAATATCGTATTGTTCAGTTCCTTGACGTCGCGATTGAGAGGGGCAATTATGCATCGTTCGTTGAAGTATTCGAGTCGACATTCCAGGGGTGAGTCCGTAATGGTCGACAGTCCGCCATATACGAATTCAATGAGAGCCTTTGTTCCCAGTGGTCCTTTTTCACAAAATATGGTTGGAATATATTTGAGCTTGACAATTGCGAAGTCGTCTCTTTGATGTTTCCCTTCCCCCAAGCTGAGCAAAGCCTTGACAAACAGTTTATTCTGAGCTGCCGAACTACCGCAGAGCGCGGTTGCTAATTGCATATTCTCAGTAAGATGTAACTCTTCAACTTTCTTCCACACCTTTGAAGACTTGATCGTTGCTTTGTGAGATTTAGGGAATTCATCAAACTTCACCACCGGCAAAATTTGGCGAAAATCACCCGCAAACACGACGGTTTTTCCTCCAAACGGATGTGTGGAGTTGCACAAACTCCGCAACGTTCGATCGACCGCTTCGATGCAATATTTGTGAATTGTAACGACTTCATCCCAAATGATGAACTTCGAGTTGATCAACGCCCTCCCAAGGACTGTATCAGCTTGAAGATCGATTTCTGTGTCTTTTGTAACGTCAATTGGTAATTTGAAGGCCGAATGTGCTGTTTGACCGCCTCTTAACAGGAGAGCTGCGACGCCTGACGACGCAACGATTGTTTTTTCAAACCCTTCACATTCGCAGTAATATATGAGTGTATTGAGGAGATAAGTCTTGCCGGTTCCCCCAGGCCCGTCAAGATAAAAAAGTCTGCCTTTGTTCGTCCTGATAGACGATCTGATTTTGTGATAGATAGTACGCTGCTCGGAGTTGAAGGTGTTCTCGTTATTGATTAATTTAGACCTGACATCGAATCCGTCTGGTCGTCGGAGTCGCTCGGCTTTCATTTCAGCGAAAACCATTTCGTCTTCCTTTTCGACCTTGAGCCCGCATTGCGCGAGGTTACTGTTCATACTTTCCATGATCCCTTCCAAGCGAAACAGGCTCAACACGCGGCGTTCTTCAGGCCTGAGCTGTCGACTATCCCTTTTGGCCATATCCAGCCGAACCGCGTCGTCAGTGAACTCTTCGAAGTGATCCTCGAAAAGTTTTGCTGGATCCGAAGGCGGTGAATGCACACATATGATTGCAAACATCTGTGTCAATTGGTACCCAGAACGTACTCGTGCAGCTTCCGAGAGCGCACTGTCGTATAGTACATCGTCAACGAGTAAGCCGAGGTCATTGCAGGCTTGACGATATGTTTTCCGTTTTCGACCATTCACCGTCTTGAGATGTCTGAATGAGGTGGCTCCCTTGACGTGGAGCAAAAGAACCCGCAGGTAGAACTTCTCTCCCGCCAGATATGATACAGCGTGAATTCGCCCTACGGCGTCAGTTTTCGATTTCCGCGGAATCCATTCGCGTTTTGCTTTATCCCACCAGAAATACGTTGGGATATCAGCGTAAAGAAGCAATCTTGCAGGCCGGTTGTCTGCACCCATGGCGTTTTCACGGTTCAATCTCATATAACCCGTCAGAGTTGTTTGGGTCGCTCTACCCGAGTTTACTTGACCTTCAGCGCCCCCACTTGACTTGAAATAGACTAACTGCTCATTCTTGTCGTGAATCCCGAGACGCGTTACTGCTGGTGAGCGGTCCGACAAGGAGAACTTAAACAAACGCCAACAGGCTAAAAGGAGCTCATCAGCGTCCCTTCAACTTAACATTGACACGATCAACTCACCTTCTGGAGGGCTGATATACCTCGCATCAATGAAAGCTTTAGTTTCGTCTTCTACTTCGACGGCCATGTACGCTCTGTCGTGACCTTTTTTTATGTACTTATATAAGTACTTGATTGCAGTCGTGTTCACAGGTATCTCGACGTTGATATGACACTCAAACATCAACGTAAGGAATTTGTTGTACGGAACCACAGCTCCACTGTCGAACATGTTGGAGTATTTGGTTATCCTGTGACCGCTTTTGCTTCTCTTGTAAGCCGGGTATGCACCGTCTAAGGTCACTGTGCGAGGATTGAAAGGCTTCGGGAATCCCAGTTTGCATCCTTTGCCAGACCAGCATCCTCGTCCTTTGCACGGTCCATGTAGCATGAACTGGGAAACAAGTGCGTGCAGTGCTGGTTCCTCTTCAGGGTCTGGAACTTCGGCGGTTACAAGCAGATCAACATCCTCCGGCGTTATAGGACGATCTTTCTCGTCGAGCGTCAACATCAGGTGGAGGTGGGGCAAACCCCTCTTCTGGAATTCTATTGTGTAGATGAACGCCAGCACTCGGCCCAAGCGGCGGTTAGTGACAAGCTCCGTAATGAGCGCCTTGACTTTCAGGTTGAAAACTCGTGCGACGATTGTCGGATGATCAAATGCCTTGTCGTCCTTCGGAATACAAGCCAGGATTTCTGGCCAAGCAGGATTGGCTGTCATAGTGATGAACAATGAAGGGGGTCCGAACTTGTTGCAAATCCCCATCGCGTCGTAATACAGCTCCGTCATGTTTCGTGGACCACCTATGAAGGTTGATGGTAGAATGACCCTTCTTCCTGCAGGGAGCTGGTTATTCTCCAGCGACTCCACAAGCTTCTTATATTGGGTAGCTTTCATCTTTTCCTGGTTTGATGATATATACTGTAATCTTTGTCGCTTGACACATACGTACATATTGACGATGAGCTCTTGGAGCAGCGATCAACCGGCGAGAATAGGTGAGAATCGTCCGACGCGTTCAAACAAAAGGTAGGCGTACCACTCCAGAGATCCTACTTTCCTGCCTTTGACTGGAATAATAATAGTCAGTATTGGGAACGTGGTGGGAAGTGTTTGTACTAACCCCTGTTGGTCCACGCCTAGTAAAGGCAATCCCACTGCTGTTCACCTCGTGGAAAAAAGAGTGGATACCTGAGGGGAAAGTAAGACGAGTGCATGTCGGAAATCGTCTGGAGAATTCCGTTTTTCCTGTGCAGGAGAATCTGCCTCTCCTGGATTATGTCTCCTTCCCCTTCGACAACCACAGCAATTTCGTTGACAGTAGGCTCGTTGTATCTTTTCGGATTGCTTCCCGGTAGAGGGACACCTTGAAGTTTGAAGGTCCTTGCGGCGCTTTCAGAGAGTACTTGACGTGCGGTTTTGAAGAATTGTGCATACGGATTAATCTTGTAGAGTACCCGTAAGATAGTGGCGACAGTTTTAGGCATCATTTTGGCTCCCCTGCCGGTAGTCCCGGCTTTGCCCTGAGCTTTTGCGATCCGCAACTCGGATTTGTTCGTACCGCCGTCGCCCACAACGTAAATCTGAGCATATCCAGGGTTATTGATTTCAAGTGGTTCAATACTTGAAATCATGTGCGCCAACCCGCCGTGCATCCTAAATACAGTAACACCCTTTGGACCTTGGACTGAATGATCGACTTTCGCTCGGAGAGAGGTGAATGAAACAGCGTTATTGTACATTCGGATCAAACGCTGGAAGTTTGTTGCAGCTATAATTAACTGTCAGTAAGGTGTACAAACAAAGGGGTAGATTTTCACTTACTCGGATGTGTCGCCTGAAACAGCTGTCGCAGTTCAGAAGGGTAATGTTTCGCAGTTTCGTCGAAAGCGGGAAGCGTCACCTTGTCCTTCTGGCAACACGTCGAAAAAGAAATGGCCAACTTTCCCCTATCAACTACAGTTGCTTCTTCATTCCAGTGCAGAGCTCCGCAAGAAACACAGGCGCGGTCGCATTTTCCGAGGCAATGAGGAAGTGTGAACTCAATCGCGGATTTCAGAGCTTTTTCACAATTTTCGGCAACCGATCGGACTGCTTTCCGTGGTAATCCAACCATGGCCGTGTAAGGGTGCGGCTTGTCGGTAATAGTGCACGCGCCAACTGGTCGTGCTCTTCAGGTAGTCTTGATGGTTACTCGTGAAACTTCGCGTAAGCAGGTGTGGTCCTGTAGAGCTTCTGACAAATGGTTAGTCAATATATGGAGCGACATATCAGTCAAAGCGGCCAACTGAAGATAAAGTGAGACTGACCCGAATGCCACTTTCGAATAAGGGTGTTTTTGTAAAATGACCTGAGTCAATGGTAATACGTTGGGTAGAACTCAGACGACGAATAACGTGCTGATAAAGTTGGGGGTCGTACTTGCAGTTTAAGTTAATTTTTATGTGGATGATGACAGCGTGAGATTGATATGGCGAGCCGGACGCGAGCAGAAGGGCGATAGCAGATTAACTGGAACAGTGATGTTAAAGTCGAACCCAATAAGATATGCAGAGGAGTAGGTGTTGGAGACTTGGTAAACAGTGTGGTCGCAATGGAGAGGTCGTTTTTGTTTCAATGCCCGGTCGATACAGCACATAGACTTGTCAATCAGCATTGGCCACTCCACGGGTGTGTTATTTCGTCTATTGAGTGTCCAACACTAAAATAACCGTGCGCTGGTTAACTTTAGCTATAATTCAGGCCAAAGTTTGTCTGTCACTGAGTTACAACTTTAACGTACATAAAGTATTGATGAAGTGAGTAAGTGGAAACTGATTCCACCATGCAACAGCATTATTTACGACACAATTGTTGGGCGTCGTGGTCGAACTCAACGTGTCATTTGCCTTGTGATGGTCGGCGAACTAAGATAGCTGGCATAACAATTTCTTTAGTTGGGTGATCGTGCTCAGCGAAGTGGGCGATTGACTTTGAACACGATTTGCAACAAAGCGCGGAAAGCAAACAGTAAAATAACAGTTGCTGGGCCTGCTTACATGAGTGTTGATCACAAGTTATTTACAAATATTTACAAATATAACACAAGGGAAACGGTTCCATGTAAGCGAATGATCACACAATAAGTCTTGCGGCGCGGGGTGAAAAATGGAAATGGAGATGATCTCGTAAGAAGAGCGGAAGAATAGGAGCTTGGGGGTCGAGGAGTTGTTAGCACCTCTTTTCCAAAGTAAGTCGACCCGCGCCTGGCGGATTGAGCATCTTCTGTAGGAACTTTCAATGTTGGGTGAAAATTTATTGACAGGTGGAGTGGGGTTAACAGCTCAGGATCACATGTCTTTGAGTCTGCGTGCGGCATCTTTGATGATCGCTTTCCTAGGGCGACCTCAACCCTTCTTGGCGGGTGGGGGCGCTTCGTCAGGCGACTGGTCTGATTGACTTTGATTGCTTTCGGAGTCAGTCTCTTTGTCTGTTTCTTGGAGCTTTGGCTCATTGGCCTTGCGCTTCCCATTCGCTTTGCTGGATGATGGGGAAGGCGAGGAGAAGTTTTCCTTGACCTTCGGAATCTTGGGATTGGCTGGGCTTCCTGAAGTTTTGTTTGGGGAAAATTTCACACTGAAAAGGAACGGTCGGTGTCGGGATTGGCGAGGTTAGGAGGAGGGCTTACATGGTACGCCCGTCTCCTGCCGATTTGACGATGCTGGTGGAAGCAACGGGATTTTGTTTTCCGATGTGATGACCGCTTGTGACGCTGACGTCAATGACCTGTGGGACAACTACTTTTAAAAAGTGTGGTGCAAGCTGAAATAGGGTAGGGCTATCATACCTGAACTACGGCCATATGTGTTTCCATTTCAAACCCGACCAAAGAGCCACTGATCTCCACCTCCCGTCCGACGACATACAGCACATGCGTCTTGATATAGTTCTTAGAAGTTGGTATTATGTACTTGACCGAAAAGGATTTGTGACATCTCTCCTGCGGTAGTGCAAAGTCAAAGTTAGAATCGTGGGCGCGGAAATGTTGTAGGCTGCTTACCTTTGAAGACCAGTCGTGATGTAAGACGGTGACTTCCAGATGTGTCGGTTGGTCAGGGTTATTGGATGCCACTTCACTACGGTGTGTGACCATACCAAGTCCAACGATGTTTGCTTTGTTTGTCATGTCAACGCTACAGTCCGAGGTGGAGCAAATCCGGGTTGTAGAAGCTTGGTTGTAAGTAACCGTGGGTGTGGTTCCATCATTTGGAGCAATCAGTTTACCGGCGAGCTGATAAATTTTAGCGGGCTCAAGGACGTTAGTGAGAGCGGTATTGGTCGTCAAATTTACTTCAAAGTCTTGAGGGTTTGAGTTATCAACTCCGGAACATGAAAAAAAGCTTTCGGTATTAACGTTTCCGTACTGGTTTCAGGGACGGACTGGGTATTTGTGTCAATGGTATGTAAACGACAGTCCATAGAACATAGAGCTTACATGATTCAAAGGTTCGAACAAGCTGACCAAATGAACCGGGTGGTTTGGTGCTCGAATGCCGGCCATGGTTTGAGTGGTCAGGAGGTGAAGTCGGGGTGAGTAAAATTGGGGAGCTGATCGTCAAGATCGAAGCGGTTGATGAAAGGGGGTTGTGATTGTGTGAGTTAAAGTGCAAGAAAAATGTTGCGATAGAGTGAATTCAAAGGGTGCTTGGTGATGAGTGAAATGGGATGGTGGGGATGGGAGACTCGGTGGGGAAAATCTCGAGGTATTTATATTAGTGATGGGAAGCTATTGTTAATGATTTCAGGCGTATCGATCACTTATGCGGTCGAGCTTGATTGGTTTATTGACGCTTAGCAGCCCTGGTCGGTTGAGTTTCGCCTGGGCTGGGTATTTGTTACTGTACAGACTGAGTACTGCAACATCTGAGGGTTGTTGTTGCTGCGGTCCAACGAGTAATCCTAGTGTTGAGCCGCCAACTGGCCCGGTCGCTTGAGAGATGTCAGGGCAATGTGGTGTTTGGGGATATAGTTGGTCGGAAACTGCTAATATTTTGGTCTGCAAGTCGGTTGAACGAAGCCGACGGTATGAAGATTCCAGGAGAGGGTGGTGGTACGTATTCTGTAGCTTTGCGGATTGAAGTGAGCGGTGTAGAACAGAAACTCTAAGCCAAATATTTGGTCATTTTACATTACGCCTCGTTGTGAGGCCGCTATGAGTTTGGATTGATGGATGTGGATGTACAGGGTTTGGCGTGTTTGATGAATGAAAATCCTGGGTCAGGGTTACTACATGATCGGATGGGAGGGACATGCCTGGTCGTGGGAAAACGTGTTGCCTGTATTGTTGTGGTGTATGAGCGCGTCTGGCTTGGCAAAGTGATGGCTCGTCGTGTGTTGTCATGGGAAGGTCGTGCCACTTGCGGAGCATATGAAACATCGGAAGGGGGTGTGGCGGTGGGTAGGATGAGGCATTGGCCAAGGAGAATTACCTGAAGGGTTTATAAGAGTAGCTGATGTCTCGTTGGGTGTTTTCTCTGGGCTCCCCCCGTTGCACTTGCGCGGGTTGGAGTCCTCACAGACCCGACTTTTGCCCCACGCACTTGCACCAGGCTGAGCGGGTTAACGCCGGTCTCTTTTCACCTGTGGCATGTCACAGGTTGGGAGTTCGTTAAACCTGCTGCTTATCTTGTACATTAGTATATATCTATTACTTTATTTAGGATCTGTCTATTGTATTATTAACCTGGCTGTGGAATTATTGTATTTCTGTTTATTTTGTTAATCTACAGGGGAAACCCTTGATTTTTTTTTTGGTGAATCTGTGGTTTTAATAAACTTAGATATGATGCTGACATAAGGTTTTGTTCCTCTTTGAGAACCCTGAATTCTTTCACTAGAATATTGTGTAAAACCACTCCAATAAATTTTGAGTGAACGTCTGTGCAATCCAAAAAAATGAATCATTTTACTTTGGAAAAAATATTTTTGGAGTGGAATTGGGTTCACTCCAAAATTTTTGGAGTGCATCATGGGTACACTCCAAAAAACAGGCTTTTTTGGAGTGTAATTTTGTTCACTCCAACAAAATTTGGAGTAGACTATGGTTCACTCCAATGAAAGTTGGAGTGGACTACTGTTCACTCCATTTTTGGAGTGGATGAAGTAATTTTTTGGTGTGGATTTAGCCTGCCCCTAGAATATTCAATTGTGCATATTATCAGAAAATCCAAAATTGGATCTTCAGTGCAATGGAATATCCTCCAGGATTCCTTTGACCTCCAAAACGGATTCCTTCAATCAGTTTTGGAGTTTATGCCTCAAAAACTTGGGGGAGGGTGCCCATCAGTACTGCCAAGAAAACTGTCTATTCAGTTTTTCTTGTACATATTTTGGTGAATTTTGAATTGTGTTTTTGTGTTTTTAGGATTGAAAATCCTTCCTTTGTCTGCCAGCCTGCAGACATTATTCATAAGCCTCTCCTAAGAAGAGCCCTCCGGGCGGGGTCCCCCGGACCCTCCGTTCGAGAGGCTTAGTTAAGCTAGAGTCTTGAGGGACTTTGTTAAGTTCGGGGGAGAACCAACGTGAAAGGGTGATTTTTATCACAGGGCACCGGTCGCGGGGACGACTCTACAAATTGGATATGCATATCGATCGCATGCATGCGATACGACATGACCTGGCATGAAATAATAGTTTCCAACTCCAAGAACCTAGGATCGGTTCCAACAAGAACAAGGATGTCTGGCGATCCTTCCATCCTGGAGCTCTCGAACCGACCAGCCGATCTCTTCCAATCTCTGAGGTCCCGTGATACACCTATCGAGCAACGTCTCAAATTGGCACAACTCCATTGGACCGATCCAAAGTTCACCTTGCCATACAAACAGTTGTATTTCCTTCGATGGATCTTTGAAGTCGATTTTTTTGAACCCAAACGATCGAACAAGAAAGCCAACACAGAATCGTGCGTTTAATTCCTTTGATACCTGTAAAGCCAATCTCATCACCAGATGTACCTGAATGAATACTGACTATCTCGATTGCCCTTGGTTGACGTCAAAGATTCACCTCACCTGTCCATTATCCAGTGTTTTGGAGTCTTCTCCGTCAACTCGTTTCAGATATCCAAGCTCCGGATCTATCTACCGTTCTTGGGGGGACGCCCCCGATTATACTACTCCGCCATACTCTTTTGGAATGGTCGAACCTGCTTGAAGATCTACAATTTTCTCAAGACGTCTGGTCAAATTTAAATGTAATCTTCCCAATCATTAGCCAACGACTGTCCTTGGATGTCTCCTTGGAAATCCTCAATGAAATATTCGAAGGATTGATGAAATTAGGGCGTTCTATATCCGAGCCAGTGGAGCAGATCGTCTTGCTAATCATCAAACGAATTTTACCGACGATTGAACATGCCACCAATTCCCGTAAAGCGTTCAATTCCATCATACTCAACCAAAAGAAATTGAACTCTATCATTCAGGTCGCATTTAGCCCATACAGTACCTCCTCATTGAAGGCATTGGTTTTTCGAATCATCCAGAGTTTAATCTTCACTGTCGAAAACCTGAAAAAAGTCAATTTAAATCAAGAGAGTCCGATAGAATGGCTGGATGCTTTGGATGCGGTCGGGAAGAAAAATGAAAAAATGGGTGCTGCAGGTCAGATGCATTTCCCGATTGGTGAACCACTTCCAAGCTTGCTAATGTTTCATTCCTTGACTCAGTAATCGAAATTGTCACCCACCTTTTGTCGGCCTTAATTTGCGAATTGCCTGGCTTACGTTCTCAGTTATTCAGTCAACAGCACCCTAGTAATGGGGCTCAGTCCAGCAACAGTCGAAATGTGGCAATGGATTTAGCCTATTTGCATGCGACCCGAACATTTATCCTCCGCGTTGTAAAGAACACGGTCGAGATTCTGAAAGATTTGGGATCTTCTACGAGCTCCAACTTATCAGCTTCTATCGCAAGCCAAAAAGCGATTGTTCGACAAATATTGGATTCCAACTTGTATGATCCCGGTCAGCCTAGTCAACATGAGCTTCTCGATCAGATTGCCAATCATTGCGCGGGCCATCTTTCAAACTCATCAGGTCGTATCGCGATGGACTCTTTGCAGATCTTGGTTGACCTGCTATCACTCGATTACACTTTGGTCGAAGTTCGCTTAGGTCCTATATTGCAAAGTTTAATCGTATCACCTTACGACCCGCACGATTCTGAACCGATCCGTGAATTCTTTGATGGCGTTTTCAATTGGTTTTCGAAAGCAAAACAAATACCAAATCTGTTCGACAAGTGGATTGAAATCATTGAAGCTAAACTTTCTCAGTTTTCACTCCGAGATATTTCTAATGGGCCGTTGATGGATAGGACGTTCATAGAAAGAGCCCATGAAGAACTCCGCCTTTCCGTTTCATCTGCGCAAATGGTAGTGATACATGACCTACTCACCAGTAGACTTCGAGGTGTTATCCAAAGCTCGACCCTCTGTCCCAGTGACTCAAACATGGAGCCTTCTTCAAAAAGGCGCAGAATTTCGGCGACACAAACATCTTCACCAAGCAAAGACGCAACCACGACAGAAGCATCTGACATTTCAGATCACAGTGCAAATGTTTCTGCGCTCATTAGTAGCTTTTATGAGTTGTTTGTCATTTCAGCTTCTCGCTCTTCCCTTCAGTCAAAGGAGTGGTCAAATCTTTCCAAGAAGATTTCTAGTTTCGGTGGTGAAATTATTGGCACGATTGTCCGGTCAACATTACAATGCTGGCCTTCCTCGGACTCATCAAAAAATCGATTCCGAAAGTTCAAGAATCCTTCAGAGCAGAAAGTCTTGGCCTCTGCTTTTCGTATATTAGCTTCAGTGGTACAAGTGCAAGGTCCTCATACGTATTCGGAATTGGATGCCCTGGAACTGTCGGAATGGCTTGAACTGCTCGATCAAGTATCTAGCCGAAAGAAGAATCACCTCGATCCCATACTGAGCTTTGAACTGGTACACCTTTTTCCAAACGTCTAACGTGAAGGATTATCATGCGTTTGAGATATTAACACAATATTGTTTCGCCCTTTAGATTCATCTCTGTCTGGAACACACGTCTCAAAGGCTCTCTTGCCTCAATACCGTCGATTTCACCATCCCGCAGACAGCATACCAAACCATCCTCAAGCTAGTCGAAGATTGTACTACACCGAGCGATTTTAATTGGAATGGATCTCTCGTATCTCTCACATCGCCTGAACTCGCTCATGCATTATGGCACTACTTGACCACGACACACTTATCGGAATTTGCGACCTTGGCCACACCTGATCAAATAAATCAATTTGCTCAAATCGCTATCAAGTTCATATCTCGGACTCTCCCCCCACAGCCATCAGATGGTCTGAATGAAAGTGGACGTTTCAGTATCATCAGCACAAGCCGAATGATGTTACGTTCACCCGTTTTTCTCGAGTGTACCAGTCTCCGTGAACCACTCCTGCAAAAATTGGTAGCGGCTTTCGAAGCGGTCATGCCTTTGGACGAGGGCACATCTTTCTCAGAATTGGACGTGAATCAGCTGGATAGTGTCAACTGTCTGTATGACGTCATCTCCTACTTACCATTAAGCTATTTTACCAAATGGGCTCGAAAGCGTTTGTTCAAATGGAGCTTTGCTTGGAATGAAGCCTTACTCAGTCCGCAAGTCAACAGTGAATCACCACACAGCCAAACTGTCTCTGTCCTCCGGTCTCGCGTCTTCTTGTGCAAGATACTGGCTGATCCACTATCCTCCGCCAGTCCAGAAATGATGAAGCAAGCTGTTGCTACGATAATCAAAATTTTAAATTATTGCGGCACGGAAGAAGATGAAAATTCGTTAATGAGAGTGACTGAATATCTGACATGTGGAATCGTCACAAAGTTGATGAAGAGCATGAAGGCGGGGGAAGACTCGGATTCCAGCTTTGAGCAATTAGAAAAGTTTTGCTTGGCTCTCTCACAGCGCATTAAGCATGTTGCCAAGGGAATCATTAAAGCCAGATCTATCAGACCGGAAGACAGACTTATCATCTCGCCATTACAAGCTATAGCCGACTACGGCAGAATACAAATACTTCATTCTAATCGAGAAGTTAGCGCTGAAGAATCGGTTTTGATTCATCGGCTCCAACAACTCGTCTGTCCAATCCTACGTAATCTTGAGGCAGCTTTGAAAAAGGCTCGGGCCAAGGCCAGTTCCAATTGCTCAAATCTGGGATTACTGGAGCTTGGAAAGATTTACCTCCAGTTATGCCGCATTGACGGGAGTCAATCGAGATGTAAGTACCTATAATCAAGCACAATCTTGGACTACCAAATTACTAAGCCTTTTATTTGATTCTTCCTTGGAATCATCAGTCCGAGACAGCTTAATCGATTTGAAGTTACTCTTGCCATCGGCTGATCAATTGAAAGAATGCCAGACCGAATTGGAAGCATCCGACTCGCATCCGCAGGTGGAAGCAATTCTTCCGGAGTGTTTAGACTTGTTCGAAGAGATGATACAGATCCATCGACATCGGTATGGTACGAAACGCAAAGATTGTGCCAAGGCTTTTCAAACTTTGGTCTTTTCGCACGTTCATCTCCGGACATCAAGATCAGGCCCCCATGGAGGAAGTGATTCACGTTCGAAATTCAGAGCCTCATTCATTCAAAGCTGCAATAATGCAAATCTGAACGAATCTCGCGAAGCTCTGGGGATGCTTTTAAGCGAAATTAATCAGTGTTCTCAAAGGTTTATTGGATTCAGATGTAGCCAATCCTCCACTGTTGGTTCACACTCATTCGCCAGATTTCGGGCCCTAATTGATGTCGCAGTTCTTTTGATCTTGAACTATCCCGGTCATGATGTCAATGATACGCTTCTTCCTCATCGTGAGTACCCAAAATATCTGCCCGCTTCATTCCCCCAGGTTTCTTGTTCCTTGGTTTTCTTGGCTTGATGAGTTCATCGACCGCGTACCTTTGTTGACAGGGGCTTCCAGTAACGAACTTGAAGAAGTAATTTTGAAGCTCTTGAAAGTTTTGAAGTTGGTTGATCTCGATGACAAACAAAAAAGTTCCAACCAGCAACACGCTCTAAACTTTTATAGTTGGAAAACCGATTTGATTGATCAACTGTGTATTCAAGAAGTAAGCGGATCGTCGGCATCTTTTGCTGGTTTGCAAGATGAGATGCTGATGTGCTAAGTTGTCAATTATATCAGGCTCATAGGATCGGCCGAAGCTCCCTCCTTGAGGTGCTTGAGACGTTGGTGGAACTCAGCAGCCGAACAGAGTTCCAAACGGTTCAATCTTTACATGACAAGCTTGTATCGATCACTTCCCATCTCAACCAGGAATCTTTAAGACGATCGTTGATCAACCAATTTCCAATACTGGTTTGCCTCCTTTCGCGATTGATGGTCCCGACCCTTGACTTGAAAAATTACTCCCGACTGGTGGCCGATTTGACATCAACGACTCGACTGACTGCTCCATTCTCGAAGCATTCTCCGTTCCTTTTGGTCGACTTGGTCTCGAAAATCTCACAAGCTCCTGCCTCTTCCTCAGTCGAAAATTTTGTCAATCATGGCTTGTTTAGTTTGATTTCTACCATGGGAAAGTTTGAACGAAACTCGATCGGTTATCGGATCTTGGAGGCTCAGCATCTTACCTCATCTGACGATCATTATCTTCAAGCAGACGACAATGCAAACAGTTTACTCAATTGGAAGAAAATTCTTAAAAATTGGGAAACTTTGAGATATAAGGGAACCGATTGATCTCAGCTCATGGATCTAGCACCATTGCATCCTCATGACTATTCAATTTTCTTCGCACTGTCTCTTCCAAGTTGTAATTATCAGCATCTTACTGTCATTTTTACATCTTTCAATTGTCCCTTTTTTCAGTTCCAGCGCTGTCTCTGGCTTGTCAGTTCAATCTTTTCTTTCAAATCCACCAAAACATGTTCATCTTGTCCAACTTCACCTTCATCTTCCACTTGATCCTAATCAAAAAGAAGATCTGTCGATTGATGAGGCAATTGTGATTAAGAACCAATACATTGGTGGCCATTGCTGATGTGATTCTTATGGTCCTCTTTCCATAGATATTGATTATCAAAACAATAAATTGTAATTGCAGATCAGAAGTGAACTGGATTATCCATTGCAACATGTGCATATTGATGTAGAAAATCAAGTTTACGCGTGTCGTATTGGTCAAACAATGAATGAAGAAAGAAATGTATTCAGCTGTCGGAAATTCTGTGAGTAACTAACAATGCCTTCCGTACCAAGAATAACAAAGCACCCAAGCTATGAGAGGGAGGTAACAAAAGAGGATCGGGGCTGATAGACATCAAAAAGTGAAAGGTTTTCCAAAGAAAAATGATGGCAATCGTCTCATGAGGCCTTGATGCTAGTCATTCCATCTGATTTGCAAATATTGGTATTCGCCGCAGCCCTGGCCGAACTGAACCCCTTCTTCTTTGCTGTATTTCGTGATTTGCAATGACCGAGCATTTGAAGTCCGAGTAATCTTCTCGAAGGAGGAGTTGGTAGACAGTTCCCATTCACAGCTGTGAGTCGGTAGTATACCGGGAACTTGGTCGGTTTGGTCCAGGAGCAGGTTCATATCTGAGCCTCCAAAGACTTGATGCACCGCTTCCGATTCTTTAACGAAAGTTGGTCGAAGCGGTAACAAGAGATGGAACGATGGCCATGAATCTTTCCAAGAAAATACTCGCTCGTTGTTGATTGCTTCAAGATTTTCGACCCCCCTCGTCTCTGATTTTAAGAAGTACCGCACGGCGTTTGAGGCCCAAACTGCATGTTCAGGTTCATATACAAGGTCGCTGCCCAACACCACGTCGAACGCCCCCGCGAGTCCAGCATGAGTCAATTCAGAGCTTTCTAGCTCCCTCCAATCGAGTTTCATAACGTTGACGTTCAAGGTGGAGGGACAGCCTGCTGGGAGAGTGTGTCTGGGTCTATTCAATTCCAGATTATGCCGCAGATTGTCTAGAACCTCCGGATGATAATCAGTCAAGATGACTTCGACATCAGTGGGTTCCATAGATGAGAATGAAGATAGAATGGATGCCAGAATCTGACTTGCAGTGAGGCCAACCAGCCCAGTTCCTGACCCCAGTTCGAGAACTTTCAGTGAATTCCTCGTCCTTGTTATGTTCTTTGAAGGAGCCGGCGAATTGATTGGAAAGATTTCAGCTGGTGTACAGCGTAACTGAGGAAAAAAATCGAATGGTTCTCGACTCAAGCGACGACAAAGCAATGGTGCCGAGTTCCATGTTTGAGAACCGATGGCTGAGAATGAGAGACTGCCCTCTCGGATTTGTATTTTGATCTGAGTATTCACGGCTGAATTCCGGCAATCATGTGGTTGGGGGACCAGTCCGGGAAGCAAGAGATCGAAGTTATAACGTCGCAAGAAGCTCTGCGCCGGGCAATCTGTGGGAGGAAGGCAGATGTGCACGCGATAAACACCACCAATAATGAAGCCCGCATTTCCATATGAGTTGAATAAATGACCTACCAGGGCTTCCGGTCATCTGAGCCATGACCTGGCCGACCAGGGAAGATAGAGATTCCCAATCGTGATGTTCATCTGTCCCGGATGAGGTTTGTCGGATAGCAAATGAGAGCAGTCGGGTCAGCCAATTGAGGCCGTAGGACTTCTCCCATGGATCGAGCTCGTTGGCATCCTCAGCCTCAGAGTCGACTTCAGTCGGTGATGAGCGGTTGGAACTGATGGCGTGGATCTCTCGAGCGGCTGACCAAAGCGATTCGTAGCAGCTCTCGGCGAAGACCGGGTTAAGCCACGTAGAGAAGCACCGCCGGTCCTAACGCAGAAAAGCTCAGTGATGACACAGTAGAATTGAGATATGTAGTTCACTTACAATCGCCGTTTCATCGCCAGCCTGGACCATCGTAGTGGACAGAGGATCGGTCACACCACTGGCTTCATCGCGCCTGGAACTCTTGCCAGTAAGCGCTGCGCACTACGCCCCCCCCCCCCCCCCCCCCGCCCTTGGAAAGTTCGGAGATGGGATGCAGCCAGCTCGAGCTTAACTATACAGGTGCATTAGGGGGGTTCACAATTAAAAATGAAACTTTAGAGCCAATTTTAAGGCCTTTATCAACAACTTTTTAAAAATACGGCAAGATGTACGGGAGAGAAACTTCTTCATTGCTTAAAATTGGCTCTAAAGTTTTAATTTTATCCTATTGTGAACCCCCCTATTAGGAGGGTTCACAATTAGATTTCTGGCTTCTGGTTGGACCATAACATATTTCTTGCTGGTCATAAATTTGGGCTTAAAGTTAAGCTAAAATCACTGCCAGAAACCATAACCACCTGTAAACCCCCCTCCTCTTCTGGGGTTCACAAGGTCCAATGGACACCTGCCCTGTCACAACATTGTATACAGCTTGAATGCCTTTCTTCTCTGGCTCAGAAGAGAACTGACTATCTTCCTCTCTGAGCCAGGTAAGCTCTTTCCTCCATTTCATTATTTCTTTTTCTCCTCCTCCTCAGCAGAGAACTGACTGTCTTCCTCTCTGAGCCAGTAATCAAACCCCCCCCAGTGTTTGGTCCTAGAACCTCTCTAGGCTCTCCGCCTCGTCCCTCATGCCACATCTTTGACACCCTCAGTGAAGGACATCTCAAGTCCTTACACCTCCCTCCATAAATCTTCCTGGTCATCAATGGAGGACTTCCCATTGAGTCTGGGAGCCTCCCAGATCTCAATTTACACACACATACTCTTAATTTTTGGTAGAAGGGAAAATGATTTCCTAACCCTACAGCTCATGACTTTCATGTGCACTGGTTGTTAACTTGGCAGATGTATTAATGTAGGATGTAGAAGGGCATCTAGAGCTCTCTAAATGCCAACAGGAAGTCATCCAATCAACCACCATAAAAATTCAGATACACATAACTCCCCGCTTCTGATTGCACCAACACTGGGTCAATATGATACCAGTAGCAGTAACATATTGATATCATATCAATTTTTAGTGCATTATTGTTACCATTACCGTTAACGGCAGTGCATGACCAATATTAGGTTTGAATGTTGGATTTGACTTGCGGCCATTACAATATTACCGCTGATTTGAAGTCAATATTGTCCTGGTATCAAGAGTTTTTGGCTCTTTTGGCCTTTTTTTTGCTTTGACAACGCCGTTACCATAACGGTAATGGTGATAGAAATTTACACTTGTTTTGATACGCGCAGCATGCAAAAAAAATTGTCACTGCTAACCGTAATGGCCCACTTAGGTAATGAGGATCAATTCAATTACAAATTTGGGCCCAACATCATATTGAATTGTATTGAACCAGTGTTGATTGCACCCCTTCTGATGGCCGGCCTTGACCAGTCACTGGACATTGATTGATTGGAGATCACCAGTACTGTACATATTTTCCTCATGTCCAATCCACCCTCCACTCCCAAAGACCAGTATTTCTCCCCATTTGATGACCTGTCATCAATTGGAATGTACTCTTCACTCCAATCATCATTGAGGGCCAGTCATCAATACACCACAGGTTTGTTTCCTGGGATGCACTGTGTCGGCTCAGCTGCGTGTTTTAAAACAGGGCAGGCTTTACCTGTCCCCCTTTCATTTGACAGAAAGGGCAGGTCAACCACAAAAATGGGTCAGATTTACATAGGTCTGACCCATCTGACCAAATTTTCATGCCAACCCTGCCAACACATCATGTCAGCATTGTACTTGAGTTTACCAGGGGAAACATGTTTACCCAACCAACACCATAAGGCCCTGGGGATCAGGCCAACGGTGTAAGTAGTTGGAGCCAGTCTGAAATCCACAGTGGTGTTGCCAACCAGTAAACACGAGTCCACCAGGACTCAGCAGCCAACAAGGGCTTGCCCAACTGAGCAAGCCAACACTGTTGGCTGGTTGGTTCCGCAATGAACCAAGGTAATGAACACCCGGTGATCATTCCCTTGTCAACCAACCTCATTCTTTGGGTGAGCCAACATCAAGCCAGTGAAGAATTGAAAAAAATAAATAATTAAGTTTTCCATGCCTTTTTCCATGTAAGGAAAAAGGCTGGATAGGAGAGAAATTAAAAAAAGAAATGACATGTGAGATCTTAAGAATTCAAGCATCTTCCGCAATGAGAAGACTTTTAAAATTGATATTTTAATAGTACTTAGTTGCTCTGGCTGGCATTGCAGAGAATGAATGGTGTCTAGATGAAGGGTGCAGGGCTGATCCATGGATGTGGCTGTCTGGGTGTACAAGATGGGGAAGGAATACTTGGTTTCAATCTAGGGTATGTTCATTTTTTGTGGTCTAACCCTTGGTTGTCAACCCAATACCCACCACAGCACCTATGGCAAGGCCACATTGGATAAGCGGCCAACCACTTTGCCCTAACGGAAGGCCAGAGTTTTTGGTTTGAATGAATGGTGCGCGGAGCATTAGCTAAGATCCCCCACAATTTTATGAACGCTACACTCAATTTTGGGGTAATTCTGCTACACTACAACGCTCTAACGTGGTGGTTAGCATAGCTGTACCACCGTTGGTAGTTCATTGGTAAAGATCTGTGTATTCTCTAGCCTTCTTGAAAGCAAGATGGGGATTGAACCAACCAATTTCCAGTCATTCAAATAATCATCCTTGTGAGGTTGGTTGAAAGGGAGATATCCCGTACATCTGAGCAGCAGGAATCACCCAATTACCTGTAGTGGTGTGAATTCCTCAATCAAATATATTTGAGATTGTTAAGCTTTTTTTAATAAGCATCATGAGCCATTTAAAAATTGCAGGAGCAATCACCAGGGGAGATATGTTCCCACTCCCCAGGAAGTGCCTTACACCAGGAAAAAAAAGTAGTCAGTTGATGACAACTGACATAACACAGCTCTGGTTTCAGCTCCAAAGCTACTCCATCTGCTAGTTCAGGGCTGGCTGGCACACAGCTCAGTGCCCATTTTGGCACAGCTGAAGCCTCTAGCTTGCAATTTTCACAAGCTGCTCCTCAGCTTTGTCCCAGGCAAAGCTGCTGCTCAGCCTTGGCCCAGGCCCAGCTGCCCCTCAGTCTTGGCACAGGACAAGCCACTGCTCAGCCTTTGCCTGAGCAAGAACGGGTGTTGATAGACACACACCCGTCCCCCGGAGGCAAGCCCTCGCCCACGCCCTTTGAAAAGGGCGTGTGGGACCGCACACCCTTGATAAAGGGCGAAAGGGCATGCACACCCCTGTATGGGCGTGCGAGGGCGTGCACGCCCCCACATGGGCGTTCACGGGCGTGCACCATGGCTCGTCGGGAGCTCCTCGGCGGGCAGATGCAAGTATACCTGCTCGCCGAGAGCCCCTCGGCGGGCAGTTACAGATACCACCTCGCCGAGAGCCTCTCGGAGAGCAGGTATACATGCACCTGCTCGCCGAGAGCCTTGCCTGCTCGCCGAGAAGGATAACTCTCGGCGAGCAGGTATACAAACACCTACCCGCCGAGCCTGCTCACCGAGAGCCCCTCGGCGGGCAGGTGCATGTATACCTGCTCGCGCAGAGAAATCCTCGGCGAGCAGGCATACAGATCCCACCTCGCCGAGAGCCTCTCGGCGAGCAGGTATACATACACCTGCCCACCGAGCCTGCTCACCGAGAGCCCCTCGGCGGGCAGGTGCATTTATACCTGCTCGCCGAGAGAAATCCTCGGCGAGCAGGCATACATATCCCACCTCGCCAAGAGCCTCTCGGCGAGCAGGTATACTTGCACCTGCCCGCGGAGAGGCTCTTGGTGAGCAGGCTCGGCGGGCAGGTGCATGTATACCTGCTCGCCGAGAGAAATCCTCGGCGAGCAGGCATACACCTCTCGGCGAGCAGGCATACATATCCCCGCTCGCCGAGAGCCTTGCCTGCTCGCCGAGAAGGATAACTCTCGGCGAGCAGGTATACAAACACCTGCCCGCCGAGCCTGCTCGCCAAGAGCCCCTCGGCGGGCAGGTTCAAGTATACCTTCTCGCCAAGAGCCCCTCGGCGGGCAGGTTCAACTATACCTGCTCGCCGAGAGGCTCTTGGCGAGGTGGGATATGTATGCCTGCTCGCCGAGGATTTCTCTCGGCGAGCAGGTATAAATGCACCTGCCCGCCGAGGGGCTCTTGGTGAGCAGGCTTGGTGGGCAGGTATATGTATACCTGCTCGCCGAGAGGCTCTCGGCGAGGTGGGATCTGTATGCCTGCTCGCCGAGGATTTCTCTCGGCGAGCAGGTATAGATGCACCTGCCCGCCGAGGGGCTCTCCGTGAGCAGGCTCGGCGGGCAGGTGTTTGTATACCTGCTCGCCGAGAGTTATCCTTGTCGGCGAGCAGGGATACATACACCATACCCGCCGAGGGGCTCTCGGCGAGCAGGTATATGTACTTGCGCCTGCCCACCGAGGGGCTCTCGGCGAGCAGGCACGGTGCACGCTTGTGCACGCCTATGTGGGGGCGTGCACGCCCTTGATAAAGGGTGCGCGGTCCCACACGCCCTGTTCGAAGGGCGTGGTCGTGGGCGTGCCCCCGGAGGACAGGTGTGCATTTATCAATGCCCGTTCTTGCTCAGGCAAAGGCTGAGCAGTGGCTTGTCCTGTGCCAAGACTGGAGGCAGCTGTGCCTGGGACAAAGCTGAGGATCAGCTCGTGAAAATTGCACTAGAGGCTGGATAGCCAGCTGGAGCAGGTGTCATGTCAGTTGTCATCTAGTGACTACTGATTTTTCCTGGTGTTACCGTAACTTTTTTCCATAACTGTGCTGGAGGCCTTTGGTAAAGAAATATTGAATAGGTATGAACAAGACTGGAAGTCAGCTTGAAATCAGTTGGAAATCATCCTGAAATAAACCATGACTTGCCAAGGAATAACCCAGAACTCATCTGGAATTCATCCAGAACTCATCCAAAATATAGGCCTTTCTTGGCTCCATGACCAGTGTGTCCTTTTCATGGGGATGTGAAAGGCGCAGTATGTCATATTGTCCCCCTCATGTACTCGCGTACATCAGGGGGACAATTGGTGTCTCAACACAAAGTTTTTACTTTTCATGTGGCTGTGAAAGGCCCATCCTGTGATATTTCCACCTCAATGTACGCGCGTACATTAGGGTGACTATTAGCAAAGTGCAAAAAAGTTCACTTGCATGTGCACATGTGGATTTTGAAAAGCAAAAAAAAAAAAAATCACACAATCATTTTTGTGAAGAGGCCAGGATATGTGGCCAAACTGGGGTGGCACTGCAATCCAACCTTGACTTACCTCAGACTTGCACCCCAATACAATAGTTTATCACCATTTTTTTAGCCAAATTCAAATTAATTACAGCATTTCCAAGAAAAAGGGTTTCACTAATTTTACTGCAACATCACCACATTCCAAAATTCTAAACCCAATAATACCAAGTTGACTTTTACTTTCATTTTGTACACAAGGGCATATAATGTGAATTACAAGAAACTCATTTTTTTTACAGGAATTACATTCAAGAATGGCAATTTTGCTTTCCTTTCCTTTGACATCATCAAACAGGAGCAATTGATGAGTTGGACTTGGGTGAAATATCATTTCATCATATTTTTTCCTCTAGTTGTACCTAGAAAACAAAAGAATTCTACACAACATTGTGTTGACTCCCAAATCAATTCTGACTGACTTTTGACTCACTTCTGCATCCACTTCAATTCATTTAGGGATGGGTTACTGATGCACATCAGGCTCACATCCGACCAAAACTCACATCAAATTCAGCTCTGGCACTCTCTGGGGAGTGGGAACATATCTCCCCTGGTGAATGATTGGTGTGGGAAACACGATAAACACAACTTCTTTTGGATCTGCAACAGGAGGCGGTTGCCTTTCTTGGCTACTCCCTGTGTGATTGGCCAACATATCCTTTGACATTTGCTGAAATGTTGCTTGGGAGAGGACAGGTCATCAAATACAGGCTGATTGCACCCTTGTGCCACATTTTCCCTTAGAGTTGTGAATCAAAGGCCAAGGGAGATCTGCTTCACCAAAGCATTCTCAGATGCCATGTGTGTGTATTTCAGGGGGGATGTGTCAATATTTTGACCTACTCCTGGCTGGGCGCAATTTCCAGCATGGGTACTGGAATTAGAAGCACCCCTGGTGAACCCACAAAAAAGCACTTCAGAGGTCTTGGGGGAGTCGCCCCCAAAGTCCACCGTGCTGCTGTCTGATGCCTGTCCACCCTCACGTTTGCGCAAACGTCATGGTGGACATCAGGCAGTGTTTAACAACTCTTCAACTCTCCTCCTACCCAATAACATAAAGCAAGTCCCTCTGTTTGTGGAGGGGGGATGCTGTCCCGCAGGGACCCTCTTTGGAGGGTCCCTGCGAGATGGTTTCCCCCAATGCTTGTCCACCCTCATGTTCGCGCAAATGTCACGGTGGACATCAGAAATTTTTGACCAACTCCTCAACTCCACTCCAAACCACTAATTTAACCAAGTCCCTCTATTTTTTGAGGGGGAGACGCCGTCCCACAAAGAGCCTTGCTTCCTTCGGAGGCTTGCGCGTTGCGCAAGTAGCGCTGCACCAGGCCCTTCAAAAAGAGAGACTTTTGTGAAGTTAGTCCTACCCACCAGCTAGATGCGCTCTTGGAGACACATCCCATGCAATACCACTGCATCTTTACAGTGAAACATGCTCTGCTTCCCCCAAAATAGAGAATGCTCTTACCGCACACAAAACTCAATTTACAACCCAATATCCCTCTGTACATGAATTGCCTGTAAAAAGAGCAGAATCAGATCCCACTTATCTTAGCTTCTATTTGTGCTAACAAAATGACATATTCTTATTCAGGACAAAGGAGGGTGCAACCACAGAAACAAATAATACAACTAATTGTCATTAATGGACCCGCTGACCCTGAAAGAACTTGGAAGACTAAGAGTTTATTTATTCTCATCAGAACTCTTCTTTAAACTAAATACATCTGATTCTTAATAGATAAATATTGGATGAGGATTTTTACCTAAGAGCAGGCAAGTAGGCCGCTTTGTGATGTAGATAGAAAAGAAAGAGTGGAAAGAACTGTGTTCTTCTTCCTGTGAAGTGAGTTTGGTCTGCACAATTTATTGTGTTAGCCAATTGTCTTCTAATTGTTGAGAGACCACTGGTCCTTACTTGGATGAAGCTATTGCTAATCCTTATCCAGTTACTTGACGTAAGAGAAACGGTTTATGAGAGCTGCAACATTGTCTGGAAAAGAGCCGAGTTATATAGCTCTCAGTTAAACCTTTATTTTTCACGCTGTATCTTGGCTGAGGACAAGACTACTCACTGATTGGCTCTCCAACTTGAGTGGAATTGGTTTGGTCTGTCTTGTTCTGTTTGGCAGAATCTGAGGGGCTGGGGAATGCAGCATTAGCTCTACATCTTAATCTTCTCCTCAGACATTATAGCCAGCCGCTTACCTGTGGCGCTTGCTTTTGGCTATTCTGTCTGCAAGAGATCAGTGGGCGGGAGTTGCCTCAAGTTTCTTTTTGCTGCTTGCTAAGGTTGGACCTGCGTACATCAACACAATGTGTCAGTTTTACGACTCCGCGGCTTTTAGCTTTGGACTGCGCAAGTGGTTCACTTAGCTCATCATAATCTGCAGCTGATTGAGATCGTGGCCGCTTTCTCAATTTATGAGCGCGCTGCCGTTCACCAAGGCTGAAACGCTGCGCTGCGCTACAAAAAAGCGGTCTTTTAGCGCAGCGCAGCGGGGGACCGCTGCGCGGTCAGCCCAAAAAGCGGTAGCGCAGCGCCAGTCCCGCTGCGCTACCGCTGAAAGTAGTGGGGACCCGCTTTTTTCCCGACCCAAAAAGCGGTAGCGCAGCGGGCGGGGCCACTCCTTTCAGCGGCGCGCAGCGGCCACCAAAACAGCTGCGCTTTGCGCTGCGCTGCGCTTTTTTGGCTGGCAGCGGGGGAGCGCTACGCGGCCAGCTCAAAAAGCGGTAGCGCAGCGATGGGTCCGCTGCGCTACCGCTGAAAGTAGCGGGTCCCTGCTTCTTGCCAGACCCAAAAAGCGGTAGCGCAGCGGGCGGGGCCGCTACTTTCAGCGCAGCGCAGCGGCCACCAAAACCGCTGCGCTTCACGCTGCGCTGCGCTTTCACCCTTGCGTTCACCTAGGCGTGTACTCTCACAGCCTCCTGTGCTTTGAGTCGCAAGATTCAAAGCAGGCCCAGGAATCCGGATAACTGAGAGAGTTGTCAGAGATTTCTTGATGACAGTTCTTCCAATTGGTTTGGTGAGGAAGTCTGCGGCATTGTTGGTGGTTTTGAAGTATATGGCAAGAATGAGACCAACTGCAATTAACTCCCTAACAAAATGGAGCCAAATAGACATGTGTTTTGTCCTGAAGCTGATTTGGGATTTCTCTCTTTTTGCCAGGTTGAGAGCTCCCCAGTTGACAAGAATTGATTTTAGCCCGGGAAAGACAAGGGTCTCATTGGCTAGGTTTGCAATCCAAGCAAGATCCCTGCCAAGGTCCAAGAAAGCCTTATATTCAGCCTCTGTGGTGGAGAGGGAGACTGTTGCTTGCTTTGAGGACTTCCAGTTGATTAAGTGTTGTCCTGACTGCACAACGAAGCCCGTGGTAGATCTTCTTGTATCTGGGCAGTTGCCCCAGTCAGAGTCAACAAAAGCCTGAACTGTTGAGCTGTCTTGCTTGATGTATGTGAGACCAATGTCCTTTGTCCCTTTTAGGTACTGGAAGACTTGCAGTGCTGCCTGGAAGTGCTTGATGCCCGGATTTTCCAGGTATTGGGACAGAGTGCTTACTGCATAAGCAATGTTTGCCCTAGTTAGGATACTTAAATAATTTAGTGACCCAACTAGTGTGCAGTAGCTGGTCCCGTTGTTGGCAAACGCCTCTAGTTCACTCGGAGTGGCCTTCTTGAGGTATTCCCTAGGGTTCAGGGGGCACAATGCTGGGTGCAGGTCCGTGAGCCCAGATTCTTGAAGCTTTTGTTCAATGTACTGAGTTTGGTTGATTTGCAAGCCGTCTCAAAATCTATCAATATTCATCCCTAGTAGAAACTTTGCGTCTCCCATGTACTTGATGTTGAACTCGCGCTCCATCTCATCCTTGAACACTTCTGGTTTGTCGCTGATGATGACTAGATTGTTGACGTACGCGAAGATCCACGTTGCTGGTTTACCGCTTGAAGATGTCCATTCCGAGTTGTTCAAGAATAAACTTGAACACTGACTTGCAAAAGTTCATGCAAGTCACACTTGGCCAACTTTGAAACCCCCTAATAGTTTATGGAGTTTCACAATCACCTCCAAGCCATTTGGCTGGTAGCTCTCCCCCTCACAAGCCAACTTTGGATGCAAACCCCTTCCTTTGGGAGCCCCCCCCCCCAAGTGTAGGTGCAAGGGACTTGTGTTAAGTTCACTCCCAGGTCAGGTGGCAAACTATGTTGATTGCTAGATGAAGCAAGTTTGAGGATCTCTCTCCAGCTTCCCCTTATTGGAGAAAGCTGTGACATGCGCTAAGTCCAACATGTCCTGGACATTGCATAGGCTATGGTGTGAGTGCAGCTCATCACATTTCTGGTGAAATCCAATTGTGAACCTCCCTCTCAGGGGGGTTTCAATTGAATTTTACTAAACTTTGAAGCTGAAGTTAAGGCCATTTTACCAAAATTTTGAAATTTTGGTAAAATGCCCAGCAGCAAATGATACCGATCAATTCAGTCTGATTTCTCAATTTTATGTTCATAAACACCTTAAAATGTGTCCTAAATTTTTGTAACTTTCAATTGTGAACCCCACTAATCCACAGGGAGCCCAGCTGAGATGGGGTGGGCACTCCTGGAATTTATAGCCCTGTTTGTGGTTAGAACTGATGAGATTGATATTTTGGCTAGGAGGAGCTCTGAGTTGATATGTTTCCTAGGTCACTGGTTCAGTGCTGGGTGATCCAGATTTGGCCAGTTACCGCTGTTTGATGTTGCAGCAGGAATTTTTTCAGCAGGCTCTGATCATCAAGTGCTGATCACTGAGCTCGCCGCGTGGTAGCGCGTGGTGCGGATGGTGGGATTGAGTTTGTGTATAATCGGATTCGGCTTTGAGAGTGATTGGCTTGGTGGTGGGCTGGATTACATAATCAATCGAAACTCTAACAGAAGTGCATCAAATTTCAAAATCACCACTCTCCCACCACCACTTCTTCCCCAAAAGAAAACGACAGTCGACACGACACGAAACGAAACGAAACAAGAAGAAACAAGAAACAAGAAGAAGAAGAAGAACAAGAACAAGAAACATGCAGCCAACCGACCAACTACTACCCCCTCAAACTACAAACAGCCACCAGAACGAACAGCAACAGCAACAACCACTCTCATTCTCCGGACGATGGGTCCCACTCCAGAAGATCCTCTACGGAACAACCATCTACCCCTTCAGCCCAATCCACATCGACCCACGCAAGATCGACATCAAGGGCAAGGGCAAACTGCTGCTGCAGGACACCGACCAGCACCCCTCCCTCATCCCGGCTAACCCAAACCAGGTCTGTCCATCTCCAGCCCATCAACCAGCCCGCCACCCTCAGCTGACCCTCCTCCTCACCCCAGGTCCCGCTGGATGTCGGCGACGAATGCTACGTCTTCGAGCAGTATCTGCCCGCATCCCACCCCGTAGACCCCTCCTCGATCTGGTACAGAGGCTATGTCGTCACCATCTCCCACCAGCCATCCTCACTCTCCAACCTGCCCGTCTCCCAGCTCCACCGGGCCGACTGCCAGCCATTCGAATCCCTCAACCCCGACGACCAGATCCACTCCCCAGCCCATCTCCCAGACGAGCCCCAGGTCTTCCTCGGCATCTTCCCTGCATCCCATCTCCAGATCAGAGAGCATCTCGACGACTCCTCCCAGCGATCGGACAGCTCGCTCGCCCAGATCCGTGCCGCCAGCGCTGCCCACCAGCACTCCATCCAAGGGCAGCAGCAGCAGCAACAGCAACAACAGAACAGCAACAGCAGTGCCCATCTGCTCAGAACGTTCAGCAAGGACTCTGGCCCCATGGAACCCCTTCCGGAGGAGGACGAATCTGATCTGATCACCACCCCACTCAACCCACACCAATCCGCAAAGCCAAACGAAACACCCAACGATCAGAAACTATCAACCCCCCTCCCATCCCTCAAGGCCGGCGACGAGACCGTGTCGGGGCGCGACGAGCCCCTGATCGACGAAATCGCCTGCGCCCTGCGAGAGTGGTACACCCTCCTCTTCGTCCATCTCCATCGGCGGCGCTACCAGCTCTTCCATCTCATGAAACTCCAGATCGAAGCCCTCCACATGGGAAGACGCCAACTACTCGCCCAAACCCTGAGCACCGAGGAAGCCGCCAAACTCAGACGCGACCTCGTCAACCGGCTCGTCTATGGCAACTACATCCAGCGTCTCGACATCATCGTCCGCCATCCCGACTATGGCGCCCTCGTCGATAGCGAGGTCGAGATCGAAGCCGTCGACTCCAGGTCCTGGATGTCGATCATCAGGATGTATGTCTACCAGGTCAAGCTCGCCTACCTCAGCCCGGCCCTCAACTCGCCCACCGGAGCTCAGGCGATCCTCCACCTCGCAGAACCCACCGGCTCCAATGCGCTCTCCAACATCAGCCCCAACAACCACTCGAAGCTATGCGAACCCAACCAGATCCCACTCAACGCACACCTCCCCAGTCTGCGCAACACGCGTTCGAACCCCGCCGCCTCAGTCGACATGCTCTCCTCACCCCACGCCACCAGAACCCAGAACGCCTCCGGAACGGGATATCGACCCAAGTTCTATCACATGATGATGGAGGTCAAATCCTTCTTTGCCAGCCCGTGCGTGGAGGGCGAGATGATGGAACTCTACTTCTCGCTCTACAACAAGAGCGAGAGCAGGTTCCTCACCGAAGAGTTTTGTATCATCCTCAACCATATGGGTCTGCCCCACAACCCCACCCTCACTCAATCCAGACACCTCCAGCATATGTCTTACACCAGCAACGCCGGAGGAGAAGCTCACCCGGGCGTGGTTGGCCAAGACCAGAAAGCTTGTAATCCCAACGAGCTCATCTCACTCCGAACGATGTTCAAGGATATCAGCCCACACGACGTCCAGGATTCGATCTTCCTGGTCTGCCGACTAGTCAAGAATGGCGCCATGAAGACACTCACCGGGCAATCTAACAACCATACGACCACTATCACCAACATGCAAGACCCTTCTCATACTCTCAGCGCCACTCCCTCGGGATACGAGCCCGACTTCAATTCGCTCAGAAATTCCTTCGACCTGGCTAGCTCCGACGCGCCCACGCTAAGACAGCATGCCCTGCCCAAAGAGTCCAACGGGATGACGTTCACCAGTCTCAAATCGGGCTCCCAATCCCTCCGACGGCCGTACGGATGTGCCGTGGTCGAGCTGGCCCAATTCTCGTCCCAGAGCAGCCAGATGCTGCTCAACAACACGTCCAACCAGGCCGGCATGTCGCGTCTCTCGACCAACACGACGACCACCGCGCCATCAAACGTCTTCGAGCCGCCGACCAGTCGGTACACCATGAACATCTTCTCGCCCGTCAGCGAGGCCAGCTTCCCAACCCTCCACGAGGACATCATCGCCTCGCGGACCAAGGAGTTCTTCGGAAGTGGCAACCTCACCTCCACCGGCCCCGGAAACAGTACGCATAACGGTAAACATCATCATCACCAGCCTCCTTCAGGCAGCATGGGCCCCAAGAACGAGTCGATTGACATCCAGATGAAAACTTACTATGGCGACACCAACACCATCCTCAAGGAAAATAGCTCTGCCCTCAGCGATGTGCCCGTGACTTCTCGATTAGGCTTTCCCGACGTGGTCTATCCGGATGATTGTAAGTTGATGATCAGCAAAGAGCATGTCATGAGCAGTATATTTATCTACCCCTCCTTCCATGCACAACAGCCAGAAACGAGATTTATATCAAGTTGTGGTCCGGCGATTTCTCGAACCTCAGCGTCGGCGCATCCAAAATGATCTCCGCGTCCGGCTCGGGCAAGAATATTGAGGTCGCGGCCGAGTTGAGGACTAATACTGGCCAGCTCCTCGAGCGGGTCATCTCTCGTGGCTCGGGAGAACCGAAAGTCACCCGGTACAACTCGATGGTCTACCGAAATAATCAGACCCCCAGTTTGTCCCCGTCCCCCCTCCCTTTTTCTTGTGTACGTAGAAAAAAAACAAAAGAATTGGATGCTGACTTTTTTTTTCCAACAGCTTGGGGCGAATTGATGAAGTTGGACATCAGCTCAGAGACCATTGCGAGCTGTCATCTGTTTTTCACCTTCCGGAACCGACAGGAGAAGTCGACCCGAAACAACAACGGCCATGCGCAAGCTGACAAGCCGTTTGCATTCGCCTACTTGCCGCTCTTCTCGCCCAACCGGACATTCATCCCGGATGGCGAGCACAGCCTGATCCTGTTCAAGTACGACGATCAAAGCGCGATGCCCGAAGTGTACTGTCGCGTCCGGCCGACGATCGTCCCTGGCCAGACAATACCTGAAATCACCCCCGCGCTCTCCAAGCTCTTGATCCCGCTCAAAGACAGCTTCGTCGTCCGATCCTTCTTGTGCTCGACGCTTCATACCCAGGACGAGGTCCTGCTCCGGCTGATGAAGTGGAACACTCTCCTTGATGATCCCGATGGGCTCCGGCAGACGCTCACCAAGCTCAAGTTTGCATCTGAAGTCGAGATCTGCAAGTTCCTGCGAAACATCTTCGATGCCTTGTTCGGCGTCCTGGTCTCTCGCGCAAATGCAGAGACGAAAGAGTACGAGGAACTGGTGTTCAACGCGCTGGTGACCCTGCTCGGCATCGTCTCCGATCGCCGGTTCACCAACTTCAAGCCGGTCGTCGATCTCTACATCGATCACCACTTCTCCTCGACAACCGCCTCCACCCATCTGCTCCAGTCCTTCCAGAACTTGCTCGCCAACCCGACGTCCCCTGACAACGCCCACCCGCTGAGATGCTCGATCAAGGTTTGGGGCTACCTGATGCGCTTCATCGTCCGGTCGAGGGAGCTGCAGAGGATCAAGGAGCTGAATGCCCCATCGAGCGGACTGATGTGCGATGCGGTGGAGTCGAAATTCAAAGTGGACATCAGCACCCTGCTGGGCCGGATCAACAACCTGATGACGACCGACTCGAGCTCGATCATCGGCACCCAAACCCTGGCCGTCCAGCATTTCGCAAGCCTGATGACCGAGCTAGCCAAGGTGTTCTCCCCCCTCGAGCTGTTGGAGAAGGCCAACGGGTTTTGCGAGTCGATCAAGGTGAGCAAGGGCAAGATCGTGATGTGGAAGCTTCTTCTCCAGGAGCACATCGTCATGAGCCCGATCTTCGACCAAGCCGAGGGCCGGCTGCAGCTGGTGCCCAAGCTGACGACCTGGGTGAAGCCGCATCTGGGCGAGTTCGAGGACTATCTGATGTTCAAGCCTACGGACAACGAGGTGGTCAAGCATTCGGCACGGGTGACCTGGCTGGAGGGGATCCGGATAGCGGTGGCCGTGGTCGCGGTGGCACTGGACAAGCTGCACGAAGTGCTCATCGACCCCGCGGTCTGTAACGACCATGGCGCGCTCGCCCAGGAACACGACAACATCGAGTATCTGCTCGGCTTGCTCCCCAAGCTGCTCGAGTCCTTCCGCGAGTTCGAGAACCCCGCGAACGTCGAGACCGTCCAGAGACTCGGAACTACTGCGTCTGTTATCAGCTCCGTCCCCATCGTCTTCCCCGCTACCTACCCCTTCTCGCTCCTCAACGCGCTCCCGCCCAAGCCCAACCTCCATCCGCCCGTCTCCCCCACCGATCCCAACAACAACAACAACAACGCCAACCCATCTCTCGGCCACCAGCAGAACAATCCGCCGACGGTCCAGAACGCTCTAGGCGAGATCGCAGTCGTGATGATCACGATGATCATGCTTGCGCCCCCTCGGATGCTCAAGAACCATCTCGAACTGATGCTTGAGGTCGAGGGGAAAGCAAACTTCGGCAAGTTCCTCTCCAAGACCTTCAAGGCCTTCTACTCGATCCTCAAGCACGTCGCGTTTCCCTCGAATTGGCTTAACATTAATGTGGTGTCGCACAAGGCGATCTTGAAGCTTCTCGACGTGGTGTCGAAGATCCTCCAACGGGAGTTCATCCCTGCGATGCAGACTGAGTCGACCCGGGCCGGAGGAGGCGGACAGGAGGGGCAGGAAGAGGGGGAGGAGGAGGAGAGGTTCGACTCGAACCTTTGGTCGGACTTCTTCGTCCTCAACCACGGCCTGCTCTCCTCCAAACTGCTCATCATCGAGGAATATCCGCCTCAGAAACGCCGGGTTATCTGGAAGCTCGCGGGGGACATCCGGGATGAAGGGTCGAAGATCTTTCGGGCTGCTTGGGAGGCTATCGGCGATTTCGAGATCCGCATCCAGGCCGGTCCCTCCTCTGAGGACGGGCACGAGCGCGAAGATGGGGACGAGGGCCGGGACGGTGGGCAGCGGAAGGACGGCCAGCGGGGTGCGGATGGGCAGGAGAAAGATGACGGGACGGACAAGGCTCAGCTGCAGATCCGCGAAGTCACCCGATGCGGTACGCCTCCATCGTCTCTGCACTTTCTTTCCCCACAAGTCTGCTGATCCGCGCTTCTTTTTTCGCGGGTTGGGGTGTGTAGGCGGATATCAGGTCCAGTTCGTCCCTGGGTTCATCGAGCCACTTTTGGAGCTCTGCTTGTCTCACCATGACGAGCTGCGGGGGAACGCTGTCATCGTCGTGCGTCTTTCTGTCTTTTCCCTCTTATGGATTGGCTCCCAAGGTTGATGTTTTTTTTGGGTGTGGTGACAGTTGTATAGCGTGATCGTTAGCGAGTTCAATCTGAACCGAGACTTGTAAGTCCTCAGACCCCACCCACTTACAAGTCTTTGAGAGCGCGTTTTTGACTGATGGATGGACTACAGCACGGTGATAGCGGACGAGATCATCGATAAGCTGGACACCTTGTTAGGTAGCTCGCCTTCCGAGCCCCTATCGAGTCCGGTAGACGAGACCAGCCGGGCGAGCTTCGTCGGCCAGCTCCGCGCACTCTTCGACCACTCTCCCGTCGTCCCCAAAGACTCTAACACCTCCGCCAATGGCACGAGGGGCATCGAGCCCGAGCTTAAGAAACAGATCGACCTGTTTCTCGACTCGTTGGCGCAGTTCCTCGACCTCCTCCTCTCCATTAGGAACTTGCCTCCTGGCGACGAGGTCCGTTCTCTCTTTCTTTCTTCCTTCTTCTCTCGTTTCCGTCCGCACTCGCCTCATTTGTTGTTTCGCCCCCTCTCTTTTTCTCTCTGGCACGCACACGTATGTCGGGATATTTAGTTCATCGACGACCGGGTCATCGGCACGCTTAAACTCATGTCGGTACGTCACCCCAACTTCCTCTGCATCACACACACCCCAACGACAAGCGTGCTTACACTTATTGGGGGCACAGTTTATCCGGAACATCGGCCGCAGCGGGATTTACATCCATTACGTCCACAAGCTTGTCAACTTCCATGCTGCTCATGGCAACTTCGTCGAAGCCGGGTACGTGGCTCCCTCCTCTCATTTTCGCCGTTTTTTTTTTTTTTTTTTTTTTTTTGTATCCGGGTGTTGGTTGGTTGACGTTGGGGATTGGCGGCGGTGGCGATGGTAGGCTGGCGCTCAGGCTGCATGCCGACCTGCATGACTGGGACCTCAATTCTATCGTCGACGCGGTCCCGGAGCTGTCTCTGCCCAAACAGACGGTGTTCGCGCGCAAAGAAGTACGTCCATCCACACCCTCCTTGGTCCTTTCCCGGAACACACACACGAACAATCACTAACAGATGGTGGGGTGTTTTTTTTTTGAAGACACTGTATTTCAGGATCCTGGAGTTTTTGTCCAAAGGCAAGGCCTGGGAAAGCGGGATCCAGATCTGTAAAGAGTTGCAGGAACAGTACGAGCATGTGTCGTTTGATTACGAGCGACTCTCCGAGGTCCTTGCCCATCAATCTTCCCTCTTCCTCAAGGTACATTACTTTATCTCTTTTGGTTCTGCAATCATGGCAAGGTGCTCATTGTCTCTGGCTCTGGTCACCTAACAGATCGTCAAAACTGACCGCTATTTCAGCGAATGTAAATATTTTCTCCCTTTTCTTTCCCTACATTGGCTGTTTTGTCTTGCTCATGCTTCCCTCTCCTTTCGCCAGATTTCCGGGTCGCGTTTTATGGCCAAGGGTTCCCGTAAGTCCCCCTCAGACAAAAAAAAAAAGACCGGGATTCTTGGCGGGTGCTGAGTTGTTTATGCATTGCAGACCGAGTGTGCAGAATCGACAGTTCGTCTATCGGGGCTACGAGTGAGTGATTATGGCTGTGTAATGGATTTTTGCTTGGAAGTCGTATTGATGTCATCCGGTTTTTTCCAGATGGGAGAAATACGCGGCGTTTTGTGATCGGATGCACAACAAGCATCCGAATGCGCAGATCATCCAATCCCAGGCGGTCTCGACGGACGAGCTGGCGTATGCGGAGGGCCAGTACCTCCAAATCACCCGGGTCGTCGCCGAGCCCGACCGGACCACCGTCGTCTTCAAGAACCCCGAGGTCTCGAGCTCCGTCGTCAGCTACTACGAACATAATGCTACGAATACTTTCAGCCATTCTAAGCCTTTCGATAAGGATAACGTCGACCCTGCGGATGCTGTGCGGATGTGGGTCGAAAAAAGTGAGTGGAGAAAAGTCTAGTTTCATGAGATGGTGGATGAACTTACTTGTTTTTTTGGGGGGGGCGGGGGACAGCTTTCTTGGTGTGTGAGGACGTGTTCCCGACGGTTCTGAAAAGGTCAGAGATCTTGGAGATCAGAGTCCTCGAAATCTCGCCGATCGAAAACGCCATCATGATCACTGAGCAAAAAACGAGAGATCTGGAGAGCCTCCATCGCCGATATCTTGCGTTGACCAAGACCAGCGAAGCCAAGCTGAACACCAACCCGTTATCCATGGCCTTAAATAGCATCGTCGATACCCCTGCCAAGACTGGAATACCTGCGTTTAGAAACGGTCCGTATTTGTTTCCTTCGTTGATTGGGTTGGATTAGACATGCTTAATCGCGCTGTGGTTGGGACCGGTCTAGTCTTCTTGTCTCCTAGTTACTTGGAGGAACATCCCAATCAATATCATCCGGTTCAGATGCTCCGTCAAGCGATCGACCATCAAACTACTGTAATCAATGCGAGTCTTCAGTTGCATCAGTACCTCTGCCCGCCCGAAATGAAAGGTTTCCATGCCACCTTGCATAAATGTGAGCAGTACCTTGGATCGTCACTTTTTCTTTCATCTGTCTGACTTGATGAGGGAGGGAGGATAGTTTTTGTGAAGAATTTTGCAGAAGAGATCGGACGATTGCCCCTCACCTCTTCACTCAGCGCCGAGCTACTGGGAGCCCAAGCCGAAGAGTCCGAGGGCACCCAGGGCGACCATACTCAAAAGCCTGGACGGCACGATGCATACTCCCTCTCCAGGGGCAATTCATTCGTCAGGCGGAATGACAGCAATGGGAATTACCAGCCTCACAAACCGTCGCGGCCCTCGTTGTCCTTATCTTTAGGCGGACTCCCGTCCCAGAATGCCTATGGACAGTACGATTCTCATGCCCAACCGAATATCATCGGCGCCTCGCCATCGATACAGAGCCAATTCCAACAAGGCTACAACTTTCCATCCTCTGGCTCGCTGAATCCGAGCTCAAGCTTTAACACGATGAGCGGGGGAGGCCAGTCGAATGTCGGCTTATCCCGCTCGGTGACGATGACCTCTTCGCACCAGAACCCGACGGGGGCCTACAACGAGAGCGCGATGATGGAGAAGCAGGCCAGCGGGATGACGGTCGGAGGCGGAGGAGGGGGAGAGGGATACGAGTACCCGGGACAGATGGACGGGTCGAGCCTGGTGCGGACGATGAGCGGCCCGTTGCTGGGGCTCTCGGACCCGGTCTACCAGCCCTTCAGCCCTCCCAGCATCCATGGGGGCGTCAGTCGGCTCGGAGGAGACCTGTCCGCCAGCGGCTCCTCCACCCTCGTCTCCGCCCAATACGCCCCCGCCGCTCAGAACGGCTCCGGGCTCGGCAAACTCATCCGCAAAGGCACCGGCACCATCCTTACTAATAACAGCGGCTCCAGTCGCACTAGTAGCTCGCTCAACCTCAACCCCAACCCTAACGCCCTCGCCCTCAACCCGCCTGCCCCACCGCCCACGTCTTCCGATCGCAGATCCATCCTCGGCATCCGCTTCGGAAGCCGCCATAAATAACATCTTCTGCCCCCCCTTTCCTCTTTGTTCTCCCCTTCTTCCATCGTTATTTATTTATCTGCGACTTCATTTTTGGGTCTCTCTCTCTCCGTTGTCCCATTTTTTCGTACTTATTGGTCCTGAAATCGTCTCGCCGTATTGGGCATGTTTTGCTTTGTCAAGAAGATCCTATCATCAACTATCATCACCCACCCTCCATGAACACATACATACATATAACCTATCAATCTCTCTCTATCCCTCCAAAAGCCTGTCGTGCCTGTTTATCTACCGCCTTATATTCCGTCGCCTCGTGCATCATTTACCAACCATGAAAAAACTATCATCTTCTTAGTTCACGTCTTATTTATTCACATTATTTATACACAACAATAGACATGTATATAGCGCTGTCGAGGCCCATCTGTCGGGGTCCTTGTTCATCATCATCATCATCTTAATCATCATCATCATTTCTCTAGCTTGTTTTCTTCTGTTCCCTCATCGTTTCTTTCGTTCTCTGTTATAAAATCGTCTCCGTCGTCATAGTCCAAACTCATCCTCGTCCGCACTCGATCCCTCAGCATATATTACATGGACTCTTCTTTTTTGGTTGGCGCCGGTCGGGGGTGGAGGGACACCAGAGATGGACAGCGCGGCGTCTGCGCCATCCCTCTTCCTCCCCATTGTGGCTGCTGCTTCTTGGCTCCTTTCTGTCCTTCAAATCACCATCATCATCAGCTCCCACTCATCCCCCCCTTGCGTCTGTTGTGTGCATAAAGTCTCTTCCTAAACATATGCGTGTCTTTCTTCTTCTTGGTGGCCGAGTCGTTGTCGATCGTGTTGTGTTCCGCTCTGCCGCAGTGCTCATTCGGTGTCTATACTTGTCGTCATCTCTGCCCTCGTTGTTGTCTTCCGTCTACGTCCCATTCCACGTGATTTAATCCGCTCCAAGCTCTCTCTTTTCTCGCTGTCGCCGGCTCGTCGGCGGCGGCTTCGTGACCTTCCGTGTTAAGCGGAGTGCTCAGGTGCGACCGCCACTTCTACATAACCATGCTAACCACTCTAATATCAGAAGTGCACACCTGTATTGGTTCCATGTGCGTCTGTGGAGGTCTAGTAGGTGTGAGCTGATGTACTGTGAACGCCCTGCCTTGGGGGTTTCTCAAGAAGGATCCCAGGATGCCAAAAAGACCCATATTTAGTCCTGCCGTTATGGTGCTCCTACGGTGTCAGACCATAGGCAGCATGGTGAGGGGAAAGTGCTCTACAGCTGCCCTTGTGGCAGTCCGTAAAGTATTGAGCGGAAAAAAAAAGATCAAAACTAATGATAGCATGGTGGGGGTGGATTTGTGTAAGACAACGGAGTGGATACCCTCGGCGGAGGTGTAGGAATGAGAATCAGAGGAATAAGGTCCAACAAATGGTGTCAGAGAGGCGGAGAACGGATGCGCAAGGTTCAAAACTATTAGAATGGCAGGATTGGAGGTCAGAAATGCGGAAAGGACTCAAGGAATATGCTCACAGACTTGGTGGAACCAAGAAATAATTGGGATCAGGATCACCACGGCTCAAAACAGTGATGGTATCCTCCTTGGATCAGGATGGGAATTGGATGGGGGACCTCATCCAAGCTCAGGCCAAGCTTGAACTATTGTCTAATCAACTACACTCCACCCAAAGTGCACAGCAAGAAAAGTGAAACCAAAGAGGAAAAAAAAGAATGAACATGATAGGGTCAGCCTAAATGCACCCCAAAAATTTACTTCATGTACACCAACCTTTTGGTGTACCCACATGTGCACCCCAATATTACTGGGGTGCACTTCTGGATTACCTCAATTTATTGGTGTGCAGACCTGCTTACCCCAAAAACATTTGGGTGCAGGTGTTAAAACCCCCAGACTGCTTCAATTTTTGGGGTGAGATTTAATGTACACCAAATGAAATGGTGTACATAAGTAGCGCACCCCATTGAGGGGAGTTACTCCCCCACCCACCCGCCCGGCTTGTTAGACCTGCACACATTGGTCATCAAGGGGAGTAGCACCCCTTGATGACCATTACAGACCGGTCATCAAGGGTGCTACTCCCATCAATGACCAACAGAGACCGGTCATCAAGGGTTCTACTCCCCTGATGACCGGCAAAATTGATCATTGAGGGGAGTAGCACCCCTCAATGACCAACACAGACCGGTCATCAAGGGTGCTACTCCCCTCAATGACCAGCACAATTGTTCATTGAGGGGAGTAGCACCTCCCCTCAATGACCAACACAGACTGGTCATCGAGGGGGGTGCTACTCCTCTTGATGACCGGCACAATTGTTCATCGAGGGGAGTAGCACCTCCCCACAATGGCCGGCACAGATTGGACATCAAGGGGAGGAATTGATGATAGATCTGTGCCGGCCATCGTGGGGAGGGCAAGTAGCACCCCCCTCAATGACTGGTCTGTAACAGTCATCCAGGGGAGGTGCTACTCCCCTCAATGAACAATTGTGCCGGTCATCAAGGGGAGCAGCACCCTCAATAACCGGTCTGTGATGGTCATCAAGGGGTGCCTGTGAGCCGCGGCTCCTGCAAACTCACAGGAAGTATCACAAGAGATATCACAAACCACCACCAAGCGCTGCATTTAGTCATTCCAGTCCCGCCCCTCCTAGCTCGGCAGGGAAGTACTGAGACTTCCCCTGAGCTAGGTGAGCATCCTCTCTTTTCCCTTTTCTCAATGATTGTATGTAGAGGGAAGTACTGAGACTTCCCCCGAGCTAGCTCCCTTGCCCCATCTGCAATACAAACTGAGGTTCTAGAACTGCTTGTGCCCTTGCCCTTGTCCTCGCCCCTTGCTCCTCGTCCTTGTCCTTGTCCTAGTGAAGCTCTCCGTGTCGAGAGCTTACAGTGCCACTCCCCTCGATGAATTATGTGTAGTCGGGTGGGTGGGTGCAGCACCCCAGATACATCTGGGGTGTTGAGTGGCTCACCCCTTTCACAGGGTGACAATTGGAGTACTGGGGGCTTGCACCCCAGTATGATGGGGTGTTGTGGCGGTGTACACCATAGATTTCACCGGCTTTGGGGTACCCTGTGGCTCACCCCAAATTACATGGGGTATGAGATGCTGTACCCCATCTTCGCAGGGGTGCGCAAAAGTACACCCCAAGTGGTTTGGGGTACATTTCAGTAGTACCCCTTTTTGGTGTACATGAATTAAATGTTTGGGGTGCATTTAGGCTGACCCAAATGATAACCAAACCCAACAAAACAAAAACAAAAAAAACAACCGCAGGCATTATGTGTTAGGATCAACAAAGAAAAGAAGCAACTCCACAAAGAGGATGAAAACAAGGGAGAGCAGAGGAACAGAAACTGAAGGGGGGGGAGAATGTTGAAACTTGATGATCTGGAGTCTTGAGGGCTGAATAAATCAAATTGTGAGACTAATATTAGAGAGAAGAATCATAAAGCTAGATACCCAAATATTTTGTCTTGCACCCATTCTTAAAATACTGAGTGAAAAGGTTTTTGGGGGCTGGTCCTTGCACCAATCATATTTTTATATTTCAATACCCAAAATTGTTTTGTATGTCTTCTTCACGTATTCTCTCTTATCTTCAATTTGATCAAAGAAACTGACAATGTTTTTTTGATTCCCAAGCCAATTGGATAAAAAATCACCTCGTTCATCAATTCTTGCATATATCTCTTTGAATTGTTGAAATGCTTCCAGGAATCTCTTTGGAATGTCTTGATAAATGGTTTTGTATGTATTGGAATCTTTAATAAGGAGTTTTATATCTTCAGACTTCATAAAATTAAGACGAGAGACCATTATATAGGTTTCGGAAACCTCCCTTTGTAATAATATCAGCTGAACTTGTTCTTGAAATCTTTCAACCTGTACATCACTTGGGAATATTTCTGATGCCACAATCTTCACAAGTCCTGGACAGAATTGTTTTTCAATGAAATCCAAAAATTCACAAATAGCAACACAAAGGTCTCTTTGGCCATGACTCAACATAGGGAGATGCATTTTATTCAGAATTTTAAATGTTAAAGTAATCAATTTTCTGATTTCCTGTGTGAATTCTTTATATTCAGTCAGAATTAGATGGTTTCTGATCTTCTTTGCATGACTGGATGATTCTGGTAAGGATTTGGTGGCTTGCAATTTATTGATATATTTCTGTATCTTGAATGAATTCAACCATTCATTATGAAATTCTAGTGGTGAGCAGTGCATGTCAAATTGATCACCAAAGTAACGGGATCTTTCTACCAGGAAAGTCAGGTCAATCATTCTTTTCTCTGTTGTACCTATGCCTAATTTTGGGATTTCAAGAATTTCAAAAGTATCAGCCAATGAAAACTCAAATATCCACACAAAAAGTCAAGTAAAAAGAGATATAAAAATATGATGGACTTACTCTTTGAAAATGGTTCTAATGACGTAAACATCCAGTGTTCAGTGAAGTATCTTGCCCCATTAAATATATCCCCAAGTCTGTTTTGTTGGAAAATCACCCTTGCGTAAACAATGAAATGTTTGATCATCTTGTCATCTTGGAGTATTTCCCTGACAACCTTCTCATCAATAAATTGATTATTGAACAAGAAACTAATTGTTTTGAATGCATATCTTTGAGCGTATGTTGTTTCCCTTCAATCTGAGAGACTTAATCTAGAAGCATCAGATGGAGAATGGTATCTAACAGGTTTGAAGGTACCATTGTATCCATAAGGTTTGGAGGGACCATTGTATCCATAAGGTTTGGAGGGACCATTGTATCCATAAGGTTTGGAGGGACCATTGCGTTGAAAAGATCTGGAAAGACTATTGTATCCAAATTCTCTAGAGGAAGCATTGAATGGATTGAGGAATGTCTTCATTGATCTTGCAAGTGATTCTCCGTAGGTTTGCCAAGATTTCTGTGACAGTATTTCAAATATATCATAGCTTGAATCCAGGGCTGGGAATTGTTTCCCTCTTCCCAATCCCCAGTCATACAGTAAAATTGCTATTTGCTTTCTTGAAAGTGTTGTCTCAACTTGAGCCAGCTTCATAAGTCTCAAATCTTTCAAAAGTTCAATCTTTTGTTGAGCTTCTTTGTATATTTTGATTGATTCAGCTACTTCTTCCACATTTTCAGCTGTGTCAATGTTTTCCTCAATATATTTGAACTCTCCTTGGAGATTTTTGTGAAGGCATCCAAGCCCAAAGACACTTCTTTGGAGTGCATAAACTTCCTCTGAAGAATTGACATAGATGATGATATTCTCAGCAGGTGATGTCCCCCTACCTGAGAAAACCAAGACTCACCATAGCTGATTTTCAATTGTTTCATTATTTCCAAACCTGAAAAAGATATTATTTTCAATTTTTTAGTCTGTAGCTGGATATCTTCAAGACCAAGACAGCTCACGCCTTTCAGCACTCAATTGATGTGTTCCTGGCAGTTTTCTGATTACTTCATCCCACCATAAATCCTCATAAGATGACAGTTTAATATGTTTATTGGACGATGAAATTTCAATAGAATCCCTGGGATGTTTTTTTGAAACCTGTGATTAATTATCCGCAAGCAATTTCTCATTATTAGAAGTAGACGCAAGCTCCAATTGTTTTTCTTCTTTTTTTTGTGGGTATTTGGGTAATAGAAGTTAACAAAACCATGAGCATGCAGGAAAAACATTATGCTGAATCATTGGAACATGAGAAAGTACCATTGGATGGTTGTAGGTTGGTGGTAGACAAAACAGTCTCCCCGGCCTTTTCAATTATTTGTTGCTCAATGTTTCCATGGGCAGAAATAGCTGAGAGAACCCAAAAAGCCACAAGCAGAATTTGTAGAAGCATACCGAAAAATATGTGGATTTTGGCAAGAGCTTGGGACTGACCAGGTTTTATTGGTTTCATTCCTGGATGAATACATAGATCAGGAACAGTAAATTCAGAATCTGGTAGAATTCACCACATTGGAAATAATATTTTGTAGTCTGTATTGTGTGCCACAAACTGTTGAATCTTTACAGGCAGTCAAAACACGTTTGGGCGGCTGGTTTTGCTTGAAATGGGTGCCGGGCCGGCAAGGGGCGAGGGAGGCAGGAGTGGCGAAGGGCCAGATTGAGGTTTCTTCAGGAATCCAATTTTGGGGCCCTCAATGTGAAGGCTTACCTACTTGTCTTATCTCAAGTGGCAAGATAGCCTAGCATAAGCAAGAGGGGAAGTTAATTCTTGTAGAAACTCTAATGAGAATTAACTTGTAGAGTATAATGGATTGTCTAATGGATAGGATTTTGAACATGATTTATCAAAGAACAAAGATATTGAGATGAGGAAAGGAAAGAGAAACAACAAATAATAATGAACAACTATTATAGTCAATCCTTGAACTCGATTTGCAACACAACTAAGTAAAATACAAGTAAAATCAAAAGACAAAACATAAAGCTTAATGAAAGCTTCATAATAGTCAGTTTAGCAATGTTACTACATGACATCATTATCAGATGACATCATTACGGCATAAAAACATACCATTATGCTATATTTTCAAAAGAATTATAACATCATGGGCGAGTCATCACACTCAAGGCCCCAAAGTGGAAAACAAAGAAACTAGTTTTTTTCTTCTGATGGCATTCCTGACGTACAGGAGCCACACAGGCTTTGAGGCTGAAATCAGCAGTCCAAAAGCTGGCCGCAAGATTTTTTGCAGTTTGTGGCACACAATACATACTCAAAAAATCTTATTTCAAATCTGGTGAATTGTACCAGATTCTGAATTTACTGTTGCTGATCTACGTATTAATCCAGGAATGAAGCCAATTAAACCTGGTCAGTCCCAAGCTCTTGCCAAAATCCACATATTTTTTAGTATGCTTCTACAAATTCTGCTTGTGGCTTTTTGGGCTCTCTCAGCTAGTCCTGTTCATGGCAACATTGAGCAACAAATAATTGAAAAGGGGGACACTATTTTTTTTCTGCCACCAACATACAATCATCCAATGGTACTTTCTCATGTTCCAATGATTCAACATAATGTTTTCCCTGCATGCTAAGGGTTTTGTTAACTCCTATTCACCAAATACCCACAAAATAAAAGAAGAAGAAAAACAATTGGATCTTGTGTCTACTTCCAAAAATGGCAAATTGCTTGCGGATAATAAGTCACAGGTTTCAAACAAACATGCCAGGGATTCTATTGGAAGTTCATTGTCCAACAAACATATTAAACTGTCATCTTATGAGGATTTATGGTGGGATGAAGTAATCAGAAAAATGCCAGGAACACATCAATTTACTGCTGAAAGGCGTGACAGATACCTTAATTTCCCATTTATGTGACAGGATATGATACATCCCAGTGAGGCAACAACAACACAGGAGAAAGTAGAAACAGACCACCTTTTTCTGGTTCAGTATACCCACTCATTCCCACGCCCTGTTCACACCTGTAAAAGTAAAGGTCCCTGGACTCATAAACATGAAGCTGATGACATCTTGGCATGTGGAAGCTGAAAGTGTGGCTTCTGACATTCCAGCTTATGATGGCAGGGCAAGGGGACCAAGGAAAATGATGCAGTAGATTGAGTTTGGTCTAGGGATGGACCCCGAAGACGGGGTGGACGGGTATACCCGGATATCCGACCCAACGGGTCGGGGGCCGGCAGTGCTCTCTTCAAAAAATACCCGTCGGGTATTCTTGGGTATAAAAGTCGGGACACTCTGCTGATCTCACGGGGACCGACGGGTATTTGGTCTCTGGGGTTGAGCACACCAGCCTTGCGCCTTGCAGCGGCGCAAGGCCGGTGTGCTCAACTTTTTGCACCATCTGGCCGCCCAAGGCGCGGCATGAATAGGCATTCGGGTGCTCACACCTGATGCCAAAGCCCTGGGGAAGTTTATGGTATTCAAAATTGCATGTGTCACTATTTACATAAAATCATAAAACCAATTTTGGCTGGGAGATGTCAGCGTGCATAAAACTTTAAGTGACATATCCCAGCCAAAAGTGCAGTTTATGATTTTATGTAAAAAAATCTTATGCAATTTTGAATACCATACTTGTCTCAGGCATAAATGTCCCAAAGTCCGATACACCACGGCTCAATTCTCAACTTTGAGTTGCATTGGCGCACCCGCGGGGTCAAGGGAGTGTCAGGTTTGACCTGCCTGCCTGACGGTGCATTGCGCTGGCATGACAGCGGGGTAAAGTTACTGCAATGGCTTTACCCAGCCAACCCCTTTCGGCCCTGCTGAGCAGGCCAACGGTACGGCTGGGTTGGGCCAACTTGTTGGCCCTGTTGGCTTGACTGTACTTCAAACAAGGGTCCAACACGGCAGACAGCCGACAAAGGCTCGCCAGCAGCAGCAAGCCAACACCTTTGGCTGGTTGGGCCCGCTTTGAGCATAGGTCATGATTGGCTTGCGGTCCGGGTTGGCAAGCAATCATCATGATATTTTTTTATTATCTTTTTTGAGTGAGGGTCCTATATACACTTTTGCTTTAGGAGAAAGTTAATGAGAGTTCCATTTTTCAAAAAAAAAAGAGAACATGTTGAAAAAAGGTTGTCAGCAGGAATACTGAACAGGAAAACATGGGCCTTAGTATAGCACACTGGGTGAATAGACAAAATGTATTTAGTCTAGGCACCACCCGCAAGTGGGTGTGGTTTTCTCCACAGCCACACCCAGTGGTTTTCCTGCAGAACTCGCGCGGCCCCCCAAAAACTTGTGCGGCCCCCGGACCCCCTAGCTGCATATCATTTGGGGTGCTTAGAGGCGGACCAGTCATCAAGGCACACACCTCGATGACCGGAGCCGGCCGGTCATTGAGGTGTACAGGTGCCTTGATTACCGGAGCCGACCGGTCATCTAGGCATACATCTTGATGACCGGCCAGCTGAATGATCATTGAGGTTGTATAAAGGTACCTCAATGACCTTCTGAATGGTCATTGAGGTACACATAAACCTTGATGACCGGCCAGCCAGCTGGTCATTGTATAGCGGGGTGGGCTATAGGCTAAGCGGGACAGGTGATAGCTGCGTGAAATGGCACGTGTAAGGAGTGTGAAAGCTCAAATGGGTACATATGTAATTTTTACTATGTAGATGAGTGAGGAAACAAAGACAACGGGCCAGCAGGGTCTATTTATACCCTGCGGCTATGATGGGGAACACGACTGAAAGAGAGTTCTCCCTCAGGGAGAGCCCTGAGAGGCTTGTGGTGTAACAAGAAGAAAGGAAGTAACCGGCGGGGTATCTAAGGGAACAAGCCGGGATACATGACAGGAAACGGGCCTAAGGCCCAAACATGGAAGCAATCGTAAGGAGAAAGGAAACGTCGGAAGGAGCGCCCTCGTTGTCTTGAGGCGGAGGCGCTGTCGTAAGAATACCCAAGCCTGTTGTCAGGGCGAGGGTGAGGTCGGAGCCCGCCGGAAGGGCGGAGAATCCTGAAACGAGGGGTAGGCCCAAGCCCGTTGGGAGGGCGAGGGTTGGGTGAACATTGGAGCCGGTGTCCGGGTGTCACGGGCACGGCTACAATTGAGGTAGAGCCGACCGATCATCAAGGCATAAACCTCGATGACCGGAGCAGGCCGTTCATCTGTATACCTCGATGACCATCTCAATTGAACGGTCATTGAGGTGTATGCCTTGATGACCGGTCGGCTCCGGTCATCAAGGCACCTGTACACCTCAATGACCGGCCGGCTCCAGTCATCGAGGTGTATGCCTTGGCCCTTGATGACCGGTCCGCCCCTAAGCCAAATGATATGCAGCTAGGGGGTCCGGGGGCCGCACGAGTTTTTGGGGGGCCGCGCGAGTTCCGCAGGAGAACCACTGGGTGTGGCTGCGGAGAAAACCACACCCATTTGCGGGTGGTGAGGGGTGGAAGTAGGACCCTGGTTGCTGGACCAGACAATGTATGATAGCTCTGGGTTCAAGCCCAAGCTTGAGGCAATTTTTGCACCAGCCAAGTGATTGCAAATATTACGCAGGCATTGCGTACTGCAATTTGCGTTGCGCAAGCTCAGTGCAATGCATTTTGTGTTGCGCTGGGCTTGCGTCAAGGATGTGCCAACAACAGACTTGGACGCAAGGCCTGCATCGGAAGAAATTCCGACTGCGGCGCCAAAGGCCTCCCGCGTAGAGACATCAGGTCAGCCACCAAAACAATTTGGTGGCGTCGGGGGGGGGGGGGGGTCGCGCCAACACAGTTCTTTTTGTTGTTGCTGTGTCGACTGCGAACCCTGGTGTAAATAGGCGTAAGAGACCGGGTACCTGCGGGTATACCCTATAGCTCTGGGGTATATCCGCAGGTACCCGCCGCGAAAAATACCCGCATCTACCCGTCTACCCAACCTGTTATCCGCGGGTATTCCCGCGGGAGCAAAACTTCTGGTTTTACTCCTTGGGTATTCCCAACGGGTATTGTGAGCCTGAGCCTCTATAGTGGCTACAGGACACAAGAAAAGTGGGGGTCACTGGTTGTATTTCTTGGGATAAAGAACTACAAACAGAGAGAAAGAGAGAAAGAGAAGGAAAGAGACAGAGAAATATAATGATCTGGAGGGGGTCTATCTACTCCTTGTAGGAGGATCCTCAAAATTCAACTTGAATCACCTGGAAAAGTGATAAGGACAGCTGTGCCAGACCAACAAGGGCTACAGCCTCCGCGTGCACCAAGGAGACGGTGGGGGGACACAGAATAGTAATACTAATCTGCTCTGATTTTTAGACTGAGTCTAGGATTAACAGAGTAACCTTTGATCTTGAGAATGGTTGAAGTGAAAGCAATAAAGAGAAGCAATAAAGAGAAGCAATCAAGAGACACAGAGAATCACTCTGGATAATCAAGGTTCAAATGAAGAGTATACTTACTGTCAATATCCTAGGCGCCTGTGAAGGTAGGAGTACTGGGAGCGTGGTATCCTCTTGTAGGGTGATCCTGGGTTATCTACGGCGTGGTTCTGGGTGGTCTGAAGTCTGTAGATCCTCCTCAGGCAAGGGGGATCCAGACTTCGAAAATTTTCACAGTTTGCTTATGTAATTACATATGTACATGTGGTTTGGCGCGCCTGGTAGCGCTGACACGTCACAACTGCGCCTGCGCGCCACAACTCAAGAACTCAGGGAAGGAGTATAGTTACAAAGAATTGGTAAGTTGTAACTAGGGTTAAAATTGCATGAGGAAACAGAATTACAAGTCAAAATAATTATATCTCTTAAGATGAAAAAGATATGATGTAATTTCATATGTAATGAGTAGAAAAAGGGCAGACATTAGGTCAGCTGTGTTGACTCTAAGGCTGACAGGTATTACCACGGCAGGGCTGGAGGCTCTTGGGTATCACCCGGGGTCCAGCCCTAGTTTTGTCTCTCATGCGTAGTCATCAAAACTGCAGCTGGGGTTTTGGTGCATTCTGGAAGGGTTGAATTAGACCTCACCGCCAAACACCAATCCCAGATAGTTTCTACGTTTATGGGGATGGTAGGGCCGGTCTTGGCAACAATTTGTTGCAAGGACAACTAATATTTCTCTGCAGGACTTCAATCCACACTGATGTTCATGATCTGATTTCTGCATGGACACAGAATTCCCAAGACCCCTGTACATCCACCCTTCATTTGCTTTACACCAGTAAGAATCCATAAGATCAGAATGACAAGTTTAATGATCCAATGCAAATCCATTAGTCACCCGTTAGATGACCAGGGTTACAAGGGTTAACTGCCTCTATCAAAACTGCAGTTCATGTGTGATCCACTGCAATGCCCAAAGGTTGAAAAAACTATGTTCTTTTCAACTGCCATCAGAATCACCTTTGTCACTTGTATTTATTTGGTGTTCCACTCAGTTAAATTTAGTTTAGGTTAGATTCCACAAACCACAGAACAGGCAAGGAGCACCCACATTCAGTGGGCACAAAAAACCTGAATGTGATAGTGAATCTGTGTTGAGAAATTGCCTTGCATTGATGATCAAGTACTGGTGAGGATGACTCACCAGATACAAAAAGAATAGATAGAGGGCTGAATAAATCAAATTGTGAGACTATTATTAGAAATAGAGAAGAATCATAAAGCTAGATACCCAAATAATCTATCTTGAGCCATTTCTTGAGATACTGTGTGGAAAAAAATGTTTGGGGCTGGTCCTTGCACTGATCATATTTTTATATTTCAATACCCAAAATAGATTTGTATATATTCTTCACATATTCTCTTCTATCTTCAATCTGATCAAAAAAACTGACAATGTTTTCTTGATCCCTGAGCCAGTTGGATAAACTATCACCTCTATCATTGATTCGTGCATATATCTCTTTGAATTTTTGAAATACTTCCAGGAATCTCTTGGGAATATCTTGATAAATGGTTTTGTATTTATTTGAATCTTTAATGAGGAGTTTGATTTCTTCAGATTGCATACAATTAAGATGAGATGCCATTATACAGGCTTCAATGACCTCCCTTTGTGATAATATCAGCTGAACTTGTTCTTCAAATTTTTCAACCTGTGCATCACTTGGGAATAGTTCTGATGCCACAATCTTCACAAGTCCTGGACAGAATTCTTTTTCAATGAAATCAAAGAATTCACAAATAGCAACACTGATGTCTCTTTGGCCAGTACGCAACATAGGGAGATGCATTTTATTTAAAATTTTAAATAGTAAAGTAATTAGTCTTTTGATATCCTGTGTGAATTCTTGATATTCAGTCAGAATTGGATACTTTCTGATCTTCTTTTCATGAGCAGATGACTCTGGTAAGTGTTTGGTAGATTGCAATTTATTGATATATTTTGCTATATCAAATGAATTCAACCATTTATGCTTGGATTCTAGTGTGGGACAGTATTTGTTGAATTTTTCACCAAAGTAACAAAGTCTTTCTACTAGTAAAGTCAGGTCAATCATTCTTTTTTCTACAGTACCTATGCCTAATTTTGGAATTTCAAGAATTTCAAAAGTATCAGCCATGAGAAACTCAAATATGCAAACAAAAATACAAGTGAAAAGAGATGTAAAAAAATGATGGACTTGCTCTTTAAGAATGGTTCTAATGATGGAAACCTCCAGTGTTCAGTGAAGTATCTTTCATCATACAAAATATCCCCAAGTCTGTTTTGTTGGAAAATCACCCTTGCGTAAACAATGAAATGTTTGATCATCTTGTCATCTTGGAGTATTTCCCTGACAACCTTCTCATCAATAAATTGATTATTGAACAAGAAACTAATTGTTTTGAATGCATATCTTTGAGCGCATGTTGTATCCCTTAAATCTGAGAGACTTAATCTAGAAGCATCAGATGGAGAATTGTATCTAACACGTTTGAAGGTACCATTGTATCCATAAGGTTTGGAGGGACCATTGTATCCATAAGGTTTGGAGGGACCATTGCGTTGAAAAGATCTGGAAAGACTATTGTATCCAAATTCTCTAGAGGAAGCATTGAATGGATTGAGGAATGTCTTCATTGATCTTGCAAGTGATTCTCCGTAGGTTTGCCAAGACCTTTGTGAGAGTATTTCAAATATAACATAGCTTGAATCCAGGGCTGGGAATTTTTTCCCTCTTCCCAATCCCCAGTCATACAGTAATACTGCTATTTGCTTTCTTGAAAGTGTTGTCTCAACTTGAGCCAGCTTCATAAGTCTCAAATCTTTCAAAAGTTTAATCTTTTGTTGAGCTTCTTTGTATATTTTGATTGTTTCAGCTACTTCTTTCACATTTTCAGCTGTGTCAATGTTTTCCTCAATATATTTGAGCTCTCCTTGGAGATTTTTGTGAAGGCATCCAAGCCCAAAGACACTTCTTTGAAGTGCACACACTTCCTCTGAAGAATTGACACAGATGATGATATTCTCAGTATGTGATGTCCCTCTACCTGAGAAAAGCAAGACTTACGATAGCTGATTTTCAATTGTTTCAATATTTCCAAACCTGAAAAAGATATTATTTTTGATTTTGTTAGTGATCTGTAGCTGGATATCTTCAAGACCAAGACAGCTCACGCCTTTCAGCAGTCAATTGATGTGTTCCTGGCAGTTTTCTGATTACTTCATCCCACCATAAATCCTCATAAGATGACAGTTTAATATGTTTATTGGACGATGAACTTTCACTAGAATCCCTGGGATGTTTTTTTGAAATCTGTGATTTATTATCTGCAAGTAATTTGCCACTGTTGGAAGTAGACACAAGCTCCAATTTTTTTTCTTCTTTTTTTTTTGTGGGTATTTGGGTAATAGAAGTTAACAAAACCATTAGCATGCAGGAGAAACAGTATGTTGAATCATTGGAACATGAGAAAGTACCATTGGATGATTGTAGGTTGGTGGTAGACAAAACAGTTTCCCCGGCCTTTTCAATTATTTGTTGCTCAATGTTTCCATGAGCAGAAATAGCTGAGAGAACCCCAAAAGCCACAAGCAGAATTTGTAGAAGCATCCTGAGAAATATGTGGATTTTGGCAAGAGCTTGGGACTGACCAGGTTTTATTGGCTTCATTCCTGGATGAATACATAGATCAGCAACAGTAAATTCAGAATCTGGTACAATTCGCCAGATTGGAAATGAGATTTGATACACCAACTCAGAACTGCACCCTGCTCAGACATTGGGTATTTACATATTTTTAAATCCACATCTGGTGCTTTGACCTGAGTCGAGATTTGAAAAAATGAGAAACAAGTTTCGATTTGCCCAGTTTTGTCATTGACAGGAAAAGCGTCCCCAAAAGTGCCGGTGTGCCGTGTGTTGTGCTTGTGCGGGGCGCTGGGCTGGGGCTCTTCTGCCCGCAACCAGCGATGTCCCCCTCGAAGTCGCTGCTGCCCTCGGCCACCAGCCCGCCCAGGAAGACCGCCCACCGGACCCAGCATGCGCTCCACCGGCTCGGCCAGGCGCTGCCGGCCGGCCTCCAGCGGGCCATCCAGCTCGTGCTCTCCCGCTACCGGCTCATCCTCGGCCTGCTCGCCGCCGCCGGCCTGCTTTTCCACTATCTCGTCCAGACCCACATCCAGATCGACTTCTACCGCCGGGCAGCCCTCACCCAGCTCCTCCCGCCCGCGCCGCCCGGCCTGTCCCGCCGATGCTTCGCCCCCCACTTCCTCGCCAACCCCTTCGAGATCCAGCCCGGCGCGTTCCCCTCCTCGCCGGCCTACAACCTCTCGCTCGGCACCCTCGGGCTCCAGCCCAAGGTGCTCGCGCTCTCCCCCGGATTCAACCTGCCCCACCACGACGACTGCTACCGCTTCGCCGCCACCATCCCCCAACGGCCGACCGATGCCATGCTGCGCGCACACACCCTCGATGGCCAGCAGACCACGTACTACCATCTCTACTGGCGCTCCGACCTCTCCCCGATCTCCGACCGGCAGATCATCACCCTCAAGAGTCTCCTGGCCACCCAGGACTTCCGGACGGCCCCCAACGCCATCCTGCCCATCAGCCAGCTCATCCTGTGGACGAACCCCTCGGCCCGCTCCCTCGAGAACGACCCGCTCCTCGCCCCGCTTCTCTACCGCTACCGCGACAGACTGAGCCTCCGGATCATCGACCTGGCCTCCCTCTCCAAACATACCCCGCTCCAGGAACACCATCTGCTCGCCTCGATATTCGATAAAAAGGCCTGGCTCGATGGCGACCTCATCCGGGTCCTCGTCCTCTGGCACTACGGCGGCTTCTGGATCGACATGGATAACCTCGTCCTCAGAGACTTCCGAGTCCTTGGCGAGCACGAATGGGTGGTCCAATGGGACTGCTACGGTAATCCATCTCCCCCTCATCACTGCTGCCCAAAAACAAGATATGCTTATTACATGTTCACACGCTCCCAGACAAACCTTACGAACCTCTGAACGGACACATCATGCATTTCCTCAAACACTCGCCCTACCTCTGCGAGATGATGGAGATGATGTCCAAGCCGCCCTGGCCCCGACGAGCCTCGACAGACTGGGGCCAGCACCTATACCATCGCCTATACCGGAGCCTGATCAGCTCAGGGGTCACGCCCTTCAAGGTCTTGCCGTACTGTTTCACCGACGGCCGAAGCTGCACGCTCAAGGACAGGATCCCCGACCCTTTCGATCCGATCCCCACGCCCTCCAACGTCCAAGAATGGGACCAGGCGCTTGCCACTAAACTCAAATCGCTCTTCGCTATTCATTTGCACAACCAGTGGCATAAACAGTTCCCGAAAAACGGCTGGGTTTATCGGCTCTATATCAACCATTGGAACACCATCATCGATTAACCACCATCTCTCATCCCTTCTTCTCCTTCTCATCAATAGACTCTGGCCTCATTCCCTATCAGTCCTGTGCAAGTATATCATCCTCAAAACTTCAAAAAGCATCTATTTTCACTCCCCCTTTCTAGCATTTTTCAGTGAAGACTTAGATCCAAGTTCATGTCTACCTCTTGGATCTAAGGGCTACACATCCATGTGCACCAGAAGGTATGTGGTGTCCAAAGTTGGCTTGGGCACAGGATCATACCCACAGATATGTTGACTAAAACACCGCATCATAAAGCTTGATTGGGTGGGGTATGTTAAGGGGGAAGGGGAGACTGAGTGTCAGAGAGCCTGGTGAGATTGTGAGGACAGAGTCCAAGCATATTGCTCATCAATCTACAATCATCATTCAATAGCCCTGTTCACATTGGGAATTTTGATAAATCATAAAATCTTCTTTGCAGGAGATCTTGTATGTATTATGTAATCACACTGAAAATGTTTTATTAATTTATCATTTATGCATGCATAAGCCAACTTTGAACACCTTACTTTGTTGTGTACACAGCATAGGCTAATATTAGATTTAGGCCCTGTTTGGAAACACCATTATAGGTCATAAACGGGGCAAATTTATGACACACAACCCAAAGGTTGCCCCCCTCTGCCACCAAATTGTTAAAACCCCCAGGGATCACACATCAGAAATTTGCCCTTTGATTTTGATGCATAATGGTGCATCCAAACCAGGCCTTAGTTGTGGGGGTATAGATTAGAAGTGTACCACTACCAAAATGTCCCAACACCAGATTCTCTAAGGAAGTTTTGTCATCTACATAGATCCATTGGTTCCAAACTGACTTCTTGGGTTTGGAACCCATAGACAGGCTATTCAGCAGTGGGAAGATTACAATATTACAGGAGAAACTTTGGATATCATAAATATTTTATTTTCATCCATATTCCATATCCATTGCACTTGGAGAACATATCATTTTTCATTGTACCATACTGTGTTTTGCAGAATGCTTGGGTTTTTCTCAAATTTCCCGGTTTCACTATGTACTGAACTTTAATTTAAACTTTACACCAAACCCTAGGCCAACCTTGCATTCAAGGTTTTTTAAGCACATGCAGACAAAAGTCTACACCTAGCTTTAAACACAACCTTCAGATTGACTTCCGCCTGGGATATCCTTATGTAACAACCCAGCACTTGGTCACATAAGGGCAGAGGGCAGCAGCCAATGGCCATGGGCAGTGGAAGGTAGAGTAAAGAAGGCATTCTGGTTCTAGATATGAACTTGGTTTGTCTCTAACACAGCTCCAAGACAATCTACTGGAGGACTTTGGCTCCGGGGGTGGATTTGGCCTTGGGCCTCATCTGACATCTGTCAGGTGCACCATGCAGAAAAGATATAAAAAGTATCCCCAGTCAACAAAACCAGAAATTTTGGAAAATGATCCAAGCATTCTGCAAAAAAATGTACTTTAACATAACATATATCCAGGTCTGGGTAGCATAATTTTGCTGCAATTGAGGCACAGGTAATCAAGGAGCTCCAGTACACTGATAATACAAATACTCCTCCTGCTTGGTCATCAGTATTCCCATCACATCCTAAATTTCCCAAGTGATCAACAGATTCTCTTTCTTGAAGAGGACAAAGAGGAGATGTCAAATATATGACATTACGGAAGAATTATACAGATGGATGATTCACTTCTGCAGTAGGAGAAAATTATTCAATGGGCTTGTGAATGAATAGAATATTGTTATGTTCTTTGGGAAGATTTGAAATGCCAAAGAATATTTCAGGCTGATATGCAACCAATTTTAGGGGGGAAACTTAGCATGAGAGGTCAAAATAGGAAAAGTTTCACAAGAAAGCAGGCAGTTACCTATTTAACCCAAATAGATCCTGAGTTCTTTTTTGAAATAGTGAATCAGGCATATTTTTTGGATGCTGTACTATGTATGTATTGAATCTCAGTGGTAAGCGGTTGTAGGGATGGTGTTTGGGTACCCATTTTAGGGTACCTGTTACCGCCTAGTGGGTTCCTATTGGGTACCCTCCAAGTGGTCCCAGGTGCCTGTTTTTTGGGAGAAAAACACCAAATCTGAGACAGCCACCATGCACCCCTGTCATCAACTCCCCGCCCAAACCATTGATCATGGCCGCCAACCACAAGCAAAGAAGACACAACACATCGGCATCATCCCCCTCATCCTCTCAGAATCAATCTTCAGCTCATCTATCCAAACAGAAAAACCAAACCAAAAACAACAACCACAAAAGTGGACAAACAACTTGCAGAGATGACCTCATCACTCTGAGTAGTACATACCCAGCCTCTGTCAGGAATAACCCACTGTGAAAGGTTTTGAGAGCAAGTATCACAGGTACACCACCATGGGTACCACCGGTACCCGCCTAGGCAGTACCAGGTGCCACCTTTTGGTCAAAAAACACCAAGTGCAATCCTTAACCTGTTGTAAGACTCAAAAGTGGTTGTGAAACCATTTTGCTCAATGGTGAAGGGGAGGATTGATTTGCAAAAATCTGTAAAAATCTGTCCTTCTGGCTATCAGCTAACAAGACCCACTAAGGTAAGCTTTACAAGTTTTAATCAAGTGATAGATCTGGTCTGTTCCAGATCAATTTGTTTGACAACAGTTAAACATAATGGTGCTTATGAGATCTGGTGGGAATGGTGAATGGGCACAATATGGCCACCAATTCTACTAGGAGGAAAGAATTGTGGCAGCAGAAACTGAAGGGCCAGAAGTGGACGGCTTCCTGTGAAATCTTACACCCCTGAAGATCTATATCTTCTGGGAGGCCTGTGGATCTCAACGGTAAGTCATCCAGATCTAGGGCCCAAAAATCTAGAATTTTTTGGTCTAAACCAGCATCTTTGGGCATCTCAGATTGCACAGGGATTGGAGGACTTCCTGTCAAATTCCAATCTGGAAATTCATATATGAGCTGACAGATTTCAGATTTCACAGGGAAATCTAGGTCCATAAAGTTCCCCAAAGTGATCCAGAGTTACAGATTTCAGATTTCTGTGTGAAATCTTAAGTTCCAGATTTATTTAAAGTTGAGAGGAAGCCCTTCATTGGAAGACTTCCTGTGTCGATATGGAAAGTCAGATCTGGGCCAACAGATTTCAGATTTTGCAAGGAAATGGAGGCCTTTCTGTCAACTTTGAATAAATCTGGAATTCCAGATTTCACAGGGGAATCTGGAATCTGGAACTCTGGATAACTTTGGGGAGCTTCAGGGACCAAGATTTCACTGCAAAATCTGAAATGTGTCAGCTCAGAATTTCCAGATCAACGGGAAGTCCTCCAGGCTCCAATATAGGTCCCCAAAGGTCCCAAAGTTATCCAGAGTTCTAGATTTCAAATTTCCCTGCAAAATCTGAAATTGCAGATCTATCCAAAGTTGATGGGAAGTGCTCTAGTGGAGGACTTCCCATCAGATCTGAGCCAGCAGATTTCAAATTTTGCATGGAAATCTAGGTCCCTGAAGCTCCCCAAAGTCATCCGTAGTTCCAAATTTCTGATTTTGTGGTGAAATTTGAAATTCCAGTGTAGAGGTAGTATATGTTGGTACACCTCACACCTGTGGATATAGCTCAACGGTAGAGCAACCCAGCATGCATCGGGGAGATGTGGGTTCAATTCCCCCTGTCCGCACTATTCCTTTTACTCGCTCTACATCCAGATTTGTTCAAATTTGCCAGGAAGTCCTCCCGTCATCCAGTAAACCCTCCCAAGTTACAAATCAAACTCCAAATTCTACACTACGGGTTTAATTGGGTTTCTTGGGGATGCATGTTACAAGTTCATTTGGATGCACCTCTTGCAGGCTGTGGCAGGGCAAAAAGCATCCTCAAGATCTGCATAGTCAAACTAAACCTGGGACATCTTTTCAAAGGTTTCCTCCAGTTATCTTCTGGATGCTAAAAGCCATCATCAGCTACATCCTCAGGATGCATATCTGCCCACTGAGACTGTTGGAGCTGTGACAAAAGGCAGGGATGATGTGGAAAAAATGGGCCAACTGGAAAAAGGCTCAGCAGCTGAGAGCAAGGGAAGGGAGCCCTAAAAGGGGGCTAAGGCTGCTGGCTTGTGCAGTGGAAAAACACACATGCACTACAAGAGACTGGATGTTGGTCTCAAGAAACAGGCACAGAGAACTGATGAGGTCTATTTCTTCTGTAAAGCAGAGGTTATAAACTATTACAACTGGGGGACAAGTTGTGGGCAGAAGGTGAACATGCATATTCATCTGGAGGGAGGAGGGAGGAGTGACAGATGTGTGACAGAGAGAGAAATGGAAACCTGGGCAGTCACAGTTTCAACAGAGACCACCAAAAACAAGCCCAGGCCAAGCAAGTGCCAAACTCATTACCTCTATCACCTATCTTGGCTATCAACTGCTCTCCAATACCCCCTTGTCACATTTGCAACACTCCCACACCCAGCAGCAGGCAATCCCACAGGTTAGCGTGAGTGCAGTCAGCAAGCCTGAATGGGACTGTTGATGGAGCAGCTGTTTTGGAAGTGAGATGTATAGTATGCAAGCTTACCAACTTGCCTACTGACATTCATTTGTAGTGTGCTTGTTGAGTCATACAGGATCCAACCAGCTTCACAAATTTCTGGAAGTAATCCTTGGGACACCTTGATGAAGAGTGTCCTGAGGATGGGTTTTCAAAACTGTTATCAGAACAACTTTCCCAAAAGTATCCTAAGGACACTTTTTGGTAAACTGAAGACTGCATCCTTGGGATGCTCTTGCTCCAGATAGCTCCTCCGGCTGCCTTTGGGAGCATCCTGGGCCCTGGATTTCATCAGGGCATGTTCACACTGTCCCGGGGTTACTCTTTGACTAAAGCATCCTCATGAATCTTAAATACTGGTCCCGTGGGTTGACGACTGGGGGCAACCCCAGCTTATCTATGCGGAGGGCCCTTTGGGCGACCTCCTAGGAGGGACTGCGTTAAGTTCGGGAGCACTCCCTCCCGGCGGCTTGAGCTTTGCAGGTTGGAGAGACGGATGCAAGCCCTTGTAGTGGCCTAAGCTGTGCAATCTCGAAGGTTGGGAGGCGATCAGGTCTGGACTCTTCATCCAAGAGTTGGGCCTGCAGGGTCCACCCATTGGGAGGGCCCACACCGGACAGCGTCCTCCGAAAATAGAGGGACTCTGAGTTAAGTCTCGTGAGACTTGGTGATTTCGCGCCCAGGATCATGGAGTTCAAGTTAACTCTCATGAATCCCAGCCCCAAAGCAATTCTGGGTATGGACATAGTCTATCCGATTTTCACCTCATCAGTGTCATCATTCATCTTAGATGAAAGCTGGGGCATTGAGAACAAAACGATGATACTTGTACATAATTCATATTGCTGGGGTTTCCTCAAAAATCTTAAAGAATTGAAGTCTTGAATGTTAACTCCGCCAGGATTTATCGCCTACTGGTCAAACAAAGTGGTGTCTGACCCGTTCTGGACCCCTGTGGCAGCAGTCGGGGAAATATGCCTTCCATCGCATAACTTGACGCGAATGTCATCTGAGAATGACGCGCATATCTCTTTCCCATGTGGTGTGGTTCTCATACGAATCTCTTGCAACATGGACCCTACCGAATGTCGGGTTACCAGCTTAACAAAGCTCCTACCCGCGGGACGCGCAACTTCGCCCGCCAGGGCCGGTTCCAGTGTGAGCCAGGAGGATTTGTGCTAATTTAGTGTTCAACCCGTGGCAGATGCTCTGCGTAGGTCATTGACATTTTGGCAGTTGGAGCTTGTTATCTGAATTCTCCATCAAAGAAATATACAGACCATCACGGGAGTGGTCACATGTTGGCCAGTTTTGACACTCGGCGCAGGAGAAGGGACCCGGAGGTTGACTCGACTCATGGCGAATGGTCCGGACGGAAAATCAATTTCATGAAGTTTGACCGGAGAGCGGCAAAGGATAAGTTAAGCATGCTCGACTATACCACAACTGGAAACCCACCGTCACGGTGCAAACCATCCCTTTCTTCTCAGTCGACTGCAACTATGCAGCCTGTGACCAGGTGTCTCAGCCTGGTCGCCATAAAGTCTTAGCCTTCCACACTCATTCGGTAGCACACTTGAAGAACTTGTTTGAACGGAAAATCATCCCTGAACCTATCGCCGGTGTTGAGTCTCCGCTCGCATCCTCATCAGCCCTGTAAGCGTCTATCAATGAGAGATCTTTGTATTATCTAACTAAATGTGTTTCATAGCTCCCCTCGGCAAGTGTTCATGGCCGCCGAGGAAAGTCGTACAAAGCGACAACTTTGCTTGCTGCAGTATGTGGCAGCTCTTTCAAGATTCAAGTCTATATATTCAGGTTGGCCCCCCATGGAATACAAGAAGCTGGTGTCAGATGGCATACACGAAACTGATCACATACAGTATTTTGTGTATCAACCATAAACCATTTCATAAATTCCCAGCGTCCACCTCCCCAATTGGCTTGAACCCAACGGATTTAAAGAACGGTGCGGGTACCTGGATGCTTACTGCCCCTGAAGTCTTTCGATCTTAAATCCACCATTTCTTCTCCACCTTGAAATCCTGGATCGCACCGAAAGCGGTAAACCTCCTTAGCACCGGCCAATCGCTGGTCGAGAACACTGGTGGGTTAAAAATAGCGTTTCGTCGATCTGCTTCTCACCCTTATCGCAGCGTAAAGCGTTGAACCCAACGTCAATTAGCTCTATGAATCATAACCCCATACTTTTGAATTGTTGAGTGACATGAAGTGATTGTTGTTTTAAAAGCAAACACCCTCAACATAAAGATGAGTAAAATATGCTCTCGGAAACTATTTCTGAGTGTTCACAAAGTTACAAAGTTTTCTCGTCAAGTGCTGAAGATCTTCCCAAACTAAAGAGCGTATACTTACAAATCACTTCTTTCCGAATCGCAGCTCGCATAGAGAATATTACATAGCCAGGCTTTCATCGACGCATCTCGCTGCATTTCGCACCGGTAAGTAGCTCATCTGCTTATCTATCTGCACTTCCTGGAGAGTGAACAGGAGTACACTGTGAATCTGTGCGATAGTGCAACCCCGCTTCCTTCAGATCAGAATTTGGGAAGATATCGTCAATTTGATCTAATTTAAATATCAATCAACAATCCAATTCAACCATTTTGAATCGCGATCTCTCCCAAATCCAAAAATAAATCCTTTTGGACCGATTTGAAAGATTCAAAATGACTACGACTCCCAGAAGAATTGAGCCTGCAAACTTGATGGTCGGTGCAGCCGTTTCGATGTTCGAAGTCACTACACTCGGACAACCATTAGAAGTCCTCAAGACGCATATGGCTGCCCATCGCGACTCCGGCTTGAGGGGTGCCATTAGGGATGTGTGGTACCGAGGTGCCAGCGGCGGTGGTGGAATTCGGGGATTTTACCAAGGTAAATAGGAATTCTTTATCATGACAATTTAATACCTATACTGATTTTTGCGAACACTTTCTTCCAAAATAAATCCGTCAGGTCTAATCCCCTGGGTGAGTTTTTTAGTCTTCAGGATAGCTCATAGTCAGGAGCTTGTAATACAGACCTCAGATTGCGCCCAGATGATATTGTAGAGGGTGCATTCACAGATAACATGGCTGACATAATTGACTGGTCCAATCCATTCTCACGAACTGCATTAATGTCCGTTACGGGCCATATAGGCATGGATAGAGTCCAGTTCAGCAGGGGCAATTCTCCTATTTACTGCAGCAGAGTTGGAATCTTTTTCGATCACTAATCTGAAAGTTTCACCCAGTGCGGCGGGATTTATTGGGGGCTGCGGTGGCGGAGTTGCCCAGGCTTATCTGAGTATGGGTGTTTGCACTACAATGAAAGTAAGTCTTTCACATCTATTGAATGTCTCCGATTCCTTGCGAATACACACGCGATGAGAAGCGGCCGTCAAATTTCTCTTTTGGCTGATGTTTTTTTGTTTCGTGTTGTACTTACCTTGCCTCGGCATTGTTTCCAATAACCTGGTCATATTCAGACAGCAGAGATTACAAGATCCAAGCAATCTGTTCAGTCATTAACCGCCGCGACTAACACGAAGGGCACTATGGGCCTCTTTATTGACATAATCAAGAAGGTTCGGATGAATTTCTTGATCACTGGGAGCATAAATTCAGCCTAGACAATTAGCACAGGAAACACTAGGGGAGTTCAAAACGTTGATTTTCCATGCGTATAAATGCGTTTATTTGACCCATCAACTTAGGAAGGCATACAAGGAATAAATAAAGGCGTGCATGCGGTGGCTCTCCGCCAATGTACAAACTGGGGATCACGGTACGGAATTTGGACCGGCGACTGCAAGAGACGCAAAAGTAGCTAGCACTTTGACTAATCATGATTTCAATTCGCGTCTTGTGATAGGATGGGATTCACCCGATTAGCGGAAGATACGATCAGAACAGTCCGAGGAAGGCCTAAAGGCTTCGAGTTGACAGCGACGGATAAAGTAATAAGCAGTGTCATTGGAGGTGCTTTGGGATGCTGGAACCACGTAACTTACCTGCTCATTTCTTAGACCTTTACGTCCTCCTTGATATCTAATTTCTCCACCGACTCCATTGTGCATTTGCTTTTTTCACTCCTCTAGCCGATCGAAGTTGTCAGGATTGAAATGCAATCAATGGCCAAGCACTCGAACAATCGCCCCGAAAAGCTGACTATCATGAACACAATGTCGTACATCTACAGAGGTCAGTTTGTCGCTTCCATCAGGTCTCATTCAATGAACAAAAAAACATTCATTGGATGCAGTGGCTCTTCTGACATGAAAATACTTGACCAGAACACGGTTTGAAAGGCTTGTTCAAGGGGGTCCTACCACGCATGGGCCTTAGTGTTTGGCGGACAGTCTGCTTCGTCTCGGTGGCGGATATGGCCAGAGCTTGGTGGCGCGACCGAGTATAACGTATGACATACGAAAATAGGTAAACAGAAACCTCGATGAAGATATTACTCAACTTGACAAAATATCCGGGCAAGATTCTACAATCTTGGCTGCGCAGTGCCCACAATTTCTTGGCTTGATCTATCGGTCTTTACAATATGTAAATTTCCAAAATCTGACACCTTTAATCTCAGCAAAAAAAAAATTGCACTTGCCTGAAAAGATATTGTGACCGGACGATTTCGGAAAAACAAAAAACTCGGTCAGTTCCACATCCCAGTTACATCCAAAAGGTACAGTTCCATTGTGTGGGCACACATACAGTTTCCCTGAAGGATATTGCAACTATCTAGGGCTTCATTGAGAGCTTTTTTTCTAGTGGAAGAACTCCTGATGTACGGTTACCTACAAGTTGGAGCAAGAACACAATGTCAGAGTATACCTACTGCTTTTGTAATTGAATGTATGGTGTGACAATTCATGTTGATTGTTGTCATGCAGAGGGATTGATGTTGTTGTAGCTCATTACGTAACCAAGGATTACGTCTCACTACAGTCACGTCATGAGTAACACTCACGACATATCTCAACAAGTCATCTAGGTTTCTCACATTCTTCTTTGTCATCTGTCATGTTTGTCTCTTACATAATGTGTCCTATAAATACCTTGTATTTCCAGCACATTATGGTTTCTCCTTTTTTCTGTTATGCAATCTACGATTACTGTCTCTCTATTTACATATTCAAGCCTCTTTAGGTTATGAGCCTTTTTTGCTAGTTATAAGGTTTGAATTCACAGTTTTTGTCTTGTGTTCTCCGGGTGTATCCTCCCATGCCTGTGTGGCTGTCTTGTGTTCTCCGCGTGTACCTTCCCATGCCTGTGTGGCTGTCTTGTGTTTTCCAGGTTTATCTTCCCGTGCCTGTGTGGCTGTTCCGTGTCTTTCTGGGTGAATCTTCCTGTGCCTGTGTGGCTGCTGCGTGCCTGTGTGGCTATTATCCTTCAACAATAAACAAACTCTACAAACACGGCAAAATAATTCTTATCTACTTCTCGTGAATATCTCTTCTCCCCCATGGGATTCTCCCACCACTCACAAACTCTTAGTCTTGTTACAGTCTTCTGGTTCAGCCGTTATAAATTAGCCTTCTGATTCTGTTTTCCCACTCTCTTCATCCACTTCCATCAAACCTTTCTACACACCACCTTTTGCGACCAACCCATTTACCTTTCATCATCTCCACACTTCCACACTTCTATCCTTCCCTGTTGCACCTTTTTCTGGAAAAAACTTCGACAAAACAAATCACCCCTCCAACAATTCTTTTCTGTTGCCATGTCTGTCCAATGGTCCCCTCCAGCTCACCACACCCGTTCCAACACGCGTTGAGCAGTGGCTTCTCACCCAAACTCTGATGATGAGGACAACACCACCTTCCGGGGTCACGGTCTTCCTATTGAAGATCATTGTTTTGATGCCCCTCGACCAGAGCTCCCTCCACCGCCTGTCGCTCACCCGGTTCAGCCAGCCCCTTTGGACCTGCGTACAGAGCAGGCGCTCATTTGGGATGGGATTGCTCGTTTTGCCACAACGGCCCTTCAACCGGATGGGAATAACTTCCGCATGTGGTTACGGGAGCTAACTGAGACTGCCTTCTCTGTTCTCAGGGATGAGCAATTTTTTCTCAACGATAATTGTGGTCATCCTTACGAGCAGGTGGCTCGTGGTATTCTGCTTGGTTCCGTAGATGCTTCTATCAGGACAGACCTTTACGGCTTCAACCGGAGTGACACCATGATGAGGGCAATACGCGGTCGGTTCGGCACTATCAACAGGGCCACTCAGCTTTCCCGGTGGAACAATTTGAACTTCATCACGGTGAACTCAAACACCAATGCAAGTGAGGTTTCCTCTTTATGCCGTACCCGTTTCGATGATCTTATTGCATCCGGCATCCCTTTCTCCCAAGATGCAATCTTGGGCCTCATCCTCCAATAATCCATTCCTCACGGTACCAACAATGGTGAAAGGCTTTTGCTACGTGTAGCGCAGTGCTTTTTGGCCCGGCTGCGCTGCGCTAATTTGCAGCTTTTTAGGGCTACAGCTGCGCTTTTTTGGCCGGGCGTGTAGCTTTTGTTTTTTTGTAGCCACTATTTGTAGCCATAATGTAGCGCAAAAACGCTGCGCTTGCGCTGTAAAAAGCGCGCTGCGCTATTTTGTAGCGCTTCTTTGCGCTTTTTTTTCTAGGGAGAATAAACTAGCCGTGAAAAACGCGCTGCACTATTTTGTAGCGCTTCTTTGCTTTTTTTTTTTGGGGGGGGGGGGGGGGGGGCAGGATAAGTAAAGTACTCTTTCAGGTGAGTTGTGCTATATGTAGAAGGAGAGAAAAAAACATTTTTTTTATTCTTTAATATTTTTTTTGTACTTGCGGATCAACACTGGGTCGCTACGCTACGCTACGCTATTTCAGCGCTACGCGTTAGCGTAGCGGAAAAAAGCGCCCATCTATTTTGCATAGCGTTAGCGCGCTGTTAGCGCCGCTACGCTGCGCTAATTTTCAGCGGCGCTAACAGCGCGCCAATTCTTTGTTAGCGTTAGCGCGCCGCTACAGTCGCTACGCTACGCTGCGCTGCGCTACACCGCTTTTAGCGGAAAAAAAGCCCTTTTTTCCCGCTAAAGTGCTGTAGCGCAGCGTAGCGCGCGCTCTTTTGCGCCCTGCATGCGTAGCGTTAGCGCAATTGCGCGCATCTGCGCTAACGCTACGCTATCAGCTAAAATAGCTGCGCACCGCGTGCGCATAGCGTTAGCGCATATGTGTGCAATTGCGCTAACGCTACGCTAAAAAATAGCGCATTCGCGCTGCGCTACGCTACGCTAACCGCTATGGTTAGCGTAGCGACCCAGTGTTGTGCGGATGGAAATGGAATATATGTTTTATTTAAATACTTGTTTATTTTTAGCAGTCTCGATGGAAATGAGCTATATATATTTTATTTAGATACTCATTTATTTTTAGCAGTTGCATCACTCTTCTTTTTTCCAACCTGGAATTTAGGGTTGTCACGAGCCCCATCAATGAGCTTCTGACAGTCTGAGAAGTCTCCCTCCATCCTAACCTTGTTGCGCAGCCACATATGGCTGCTGATGCAGCACTCAATGGTTCTTATTGCCAGGCTTGACCGACCTGCTGAACAAACATTAGCTGCTCCTGAAAATGTACGCTTGACGGAAGCCGAGCTTGCGGGACAGGCAAGATAATCCCTTGCCAACGAAGCCATAATTGGGAAGTGCTGGGAGTTTTTCTGATTTCAAAAGTATATCAGCAACTCGTGGTGAAGAAGCCAAGCTAGAAGGTAGAATGCTTACTTTCCACCAAGCTAAAACATCTCCCTTTCTTTCCATTGGGAACATCCCACTATTGTATCGTTCAAGCTCTGTGTTCAAGACAGCTGCTTGTGAGAACTTTGGATAAAAATTGAACTCGTTGCCCTCGGAATCTGAATTGTCAGCTCTGGAATTAAGCTGTGAAGTCTTGGGTGATGCCAATGGGGATGGCGGCCAAAGCGATTTGATAATTTCCTTGCGTTCTTTGAAGGTTTCAGTAATAAGCTCTTTGACACGCGGGACATGTTTTTCAAGTTGTTTGGTAAATAGCATCATGCGCCATGCTGGGTGAAGGAAGGTTGCCAGTATTACCATATCACACTTTACCGCGAAGTCAAGATATTTCTTCGTGATGCAAATCATGGGCGCAAACATCGGCTCAAGTGGAGTTGAAGTCGCATCAGCTTCCTTGCATTCTAAGTTTTCCAGTAAGCGTATGTACTTGTAGAGGACCATGGGCAATTTTGGGCCATCCCCCTCCATCCGCTTGGTCATCTCCAAGAAATCCTGGAAAAACGGCAATAAGTTACATTGGGCATTGCTGAAGCGCCATTGCAAAAGATGAAAATAAGAAAAACTCACCTTTAAGACATTATTCAAAGAGTTTACATCGTCCCATTCTTCTGAACATAGCGTGTAGGATTTGAAGAAGTGAGATTCTCTCGATTTTCCGGCGCACTTGTTGTTCTCGTTTTCCAAAAGTTTTTTGATAACCCGTCTGCCATTGTATGCCCGTTTCCGGCTGTTGTAAACAATATTCCATCTAATACCGTAGCCACCAATAAGCCTTTGACCCTTGTACCCAAGCCTCTTGGCCCAGAGGCCCCACTCCGCCCGTTTTTGTGAAGACGAAGAAATTCTTCTGCAAATATAGTCAATCTGATGCCGAAAAAACCATCATAAAGTCAGTTGGCTGGAGAAGCATACATGTAGAAAGGTTGTTTTTACCTTCTTCAAAGTGAATGCAATTCCCGTTTGGTCGCCTTCCTCGAGGATGTCCTCATCAATTTCATTCTCCCAACCCGGCTCTTGATGAGGGGCTTCAGCATTGTCCGGGTCAACATCATCATACTTGTCTTCGGATTGATCTGCTGGTTGATTGGTTATCTTGGTGATCTCATTGGAGCTATCATTTTCATCTTCCTCAGGAATGGAATATAAAACTGGAAACGGTTTGTCGGCTTTTTCGGGTCTCACAATGGCCTTGGGTAGATTCAACACCTTTAAACCAGCGCCAAGGATTAATGCAATGACGTGGCAGATGCATCAATGATGATTCTGCTGCACATCCCAGTTTGTCAAATTTTGAGCCCGGAAAATGCTGGAAACTGACTTCGCCATTGTGAAGTTATTACTTCCAGAGTCAGTTGTCTGGGAAAGGACGTAAAGAGAAAAATAACAAGTCAGGTTTGATTCCGTTTTAAGGAGGAAAATGATCGGACAAATAAAAAGATTAGAAGACTTATCTTATTGTGGACACCATGTTTTATAAGTACTTTTGCAAATGGAGCAGCCAAGTACTTACCATTATGATGCCACGAGATGTATTTGATTGTGAGGTGCTGGCAAACGTAGTTCCAATTCATGTCGATATAGCAGCACATTATCCCTAAGAACGCCTTGTGGCTTCCCTTTGTGGTCCACACATTGGATACAAGGGAGATCTTTGAGTCTGAAGCCTAAGAAAGAAAGAAAGATCTTTGAAATGAGAACGACATAGATCATTGTTTGATGATCAAGCGACTTACTTTGATTGCATTGATGACCTGTGTTCTCTGTTCGAGGTAGAGTAGGTGGGCCTGCATTGCAGGCCAGATCCGAGAGTGAAGCTTTGAGTTGTGTACAGCATAATCAAAACACAAACAAAGGAGGAAGTCCTTGATGCGGAGCCACGGGAGTGATTGGCAAACGATCCAGATGACAAGTAGTTTGTTGAGGGTTTCGTTATCAAATCAGCCTTTGGTGGTATAGGAAATGAGATTGTTAGTTGAAGCCGGTTGGCCCTTTGACTTTTCTTTCAACGCTTTGCCTGCCGTTGGGGGGAGGTGCGCTCCGGCAGCAATCGCCTTTTCACGGCCTGGGCAAGCCGATCGGATTGAACCTTTGTTGTTGGCACCATCGCAATGAGTTTTGAGGTTGTAGGTTGAATGACCCAACACCTTAAAACTATTCGGGCACCACTGGCAGCAATACACAGTCGAGTTTTCATCCTGTAATTGTAAGAAAATTAAACCAAAACAAATCAGTGACTAATTGACAGGAGATATGAATGATATTTTTTTATCCAACCTGGCCTGGTCCTTCTCCAACCGGAAATAAATATAAGCGTGGATGATCATACCCATCTTTATCTTTATTTTTGTCTTTTGATTTCTGAGATAGAACCCAATTGTGTTCGGCATCAGAGTCCTGATCCAAGTTGACAGTTACGTCCTTACCGGTGCGGCTAGCAACCTGCTTTAGCCCAGAATCAGCCTGTGTCAAAAGAATTCAAATCAGGCAATTGTCAAAATGAATGGCCAGCATGATGATATGCAAGAACAGACTGGGGGCTTACATCACGGGCTTGACCTGGTCTCTTAGTGGCGGCCTTTTTTGCTACCACAATTTCTGGTTCACTTCCGTTGTCATCCTCTGGGACTGGGGCAGTTTTCTTGACCTTAGGCAGTTGAGGAACAAGGGCTCGCCGAGAATTGCCTTGAGTAGGTACAAATCCGGGGCGAGCGCTTGGGGTGTGCATACGGGATGACTCTTGGCGGGTTGACTGGGTTTGTTCGCTTGGATTTCTGGTTGTATTTGGAGGGGTAGAAGGGGCATCTTGAGGGTGTCTGCCAGTCATATTCAAGCGTGGATTGGAGTGTGAACAGATGAAGTCAATAGATCGGTGAGGGGAGGAGGAAGTATGTATGTAGTACCGGCTCAGTCCGGGTGGCAATATGTACAATCCCCCGACGTGGCAGCGCAGCCGCCACCAAGGACGGCTGCGCTCTTATACCCCAAAAGCGCATGTAGCGCACTTGTAGCGGGGAAGAAGCGTTTTTTGCGCTGCGCTGCGCTATTATGTAGCAAAAGCGCGGCTTTTTGCGCTGCGCTTGCGCTTTTTGCGCCGGGGAAAAAGCGCCTAGGAGCTACATTTAGCCGTAGCGCAGCGGCTTATGGCTGTGCTACAGCTTTTTGGGAGGTCCACGTAGCGGGTACCCGCTGCGCTGCGCTAAAACAGGCGCTTTTTGTAGCGCAGCATAGCCTTTCACCGTTGGTACCAACCTTTGAAACAAGTTCAATCAGCGAATGGATATGGAGTTGAACTTGAATAATAATGCTACTCCCCGTTTTGATTGAGTGGTGGATCTCTTATTGGCCAGTCAGACTCGGCTCAATGTGCGGGAACGGGACCGCCTTTGTGGTTCGGGCGCAACCGGGATGGCGGCCGGGCTCCAAAGGACTCCGTCCATTGAAAGCCATCTGGGTAATGTCTACGGGATGGCTGGACAACCGGATTGTCGACCTGACAACCGTACTTGGTCTTGCTATTGCTGTAACTCCACTTCCCATGTTATAGCTGATTGTCCTGAACGACCCCGTTTGACCAATTGACCTACTCACCAGGCCCCGGTTTCCAGTGACCCAAATCGCTTCCAAGCTCACTATCCCATCATTACCCCGCCTGTCAACTATTGGCAACCTGCCCCTGGGAGAAATCCTGGCGCTCCACAGACAGGCGGTCAGTCTTCAAACTTGCATCCGGCCGACAGCTACAGACCAAACAACAATTGCAATGCAACCCAACCCGCGGCCAGACAGGCGGAGCCAAATCATCAGGATGGGACTCCACCTGGGGCACCAATGGAGTACAAGGACCAACCGGCCCCGTCACCAGAAGCCAGGAATGCGGAGTTTCACTTCCCTTCGCCGACGCCGGAGGCGCTCTTTGATACCGGAGCAACTCACCACTTGACGGGTGATAAGTCAGCCCTTCATCATGTTGAAGTTCTAACTGACCCCATTCCCCTTAAGGTTGCCACTGATGGGAACCCTCAATTTATCACTGCAGTGGGTATCCTGAGTTTTCCTGCTCCCAATTCAACGGTCATTGAGCTTAGACAGGTCCTTTACTGTCCTAACGCTAGCAACACTCTGATCTCTCCCGCGGCCCTGCAAATTGCCGGTTTCACCTTTTCTTATGACTGTCGGGACAATTCCTTTTCTATTTTCTCTTTGTCTACTTTCTGGACCAAATGCGTGCTCAATCCCCGCAGCCAGAAATGGCTTTTTCCGTCCCCACTTTGTTCCCTTCTTTCTTTCCCATCCATTCCAACTGCTACTGTCGCTTCTGTGCCCGTTTTTCTTCCTGTACATAATCCAATACTTGGTTCCCCCCGTTCTCCTGGTCTTTCTCTTCCCAACACTGTCATTACTCCTGCCGTCCCTCTGGCCCTTTCCCATGCAACTCAACCCGAGAACGAGATTCCATTCGTTTACAACATCCCGGACATCATCCAACGTTCCCCTATGAGCTCCACGTTGACCGCGGACAAGCGGTGCCTTCTGCTTATCCATCTGCGACTGGGCCATGTGTCTCTCTGTGTCATCCAAAGGATGATTAAACGTCAAGTAGGTTTAGGACTGCCCTCAGTGTTGCCGGCGGGACAGATACATTGCCCTACGTGTATGATATCTAAGAGTGTCCATAAAAAGTCTCTGGCGTCAACGCAGCGGGTTTTTGAACCTATGGATTTGTGGAATGTGGATTTAATAGGACCATTCGAGGTGGAAGCCATAGGAGGTGGCAGATATATCTTGACTATTTGGGATGTGGGCTCCGGTTACAATGAGATCAAAATCTTAGCTCAAAAATCTGAGGCTACTACTTATCTTATTGACACTATTTGCTGTTTGGAAGTACAGACAGGAAAGCCGCTGAAAGCTCTGCGCTCCGATAATGGAGGTGAGTTCAACAGTCTAATTTTGGCGAAGTTTCTGCGGGAGAAAGGAGTGCGGGTTGAGCAGGCTATTGCGTACCACCATTATCAAAACAGTACTATTGAAAATTTTAACAGGACTTTACAGGATATGGGTCGGACTCTTCTATTAGGCAGTGGTTTGGACAAGCGCTTCTGGGCATTTTCCTTTGTATGGGCCTGTTACCTCCTAAATCAAATTCCCAACAGAGCCAGTGGGGAAGTTACTCCTTTTGAACGTTTTTTTGGATACAGGCTATCACTAGATACTACTAGGATATTTGGCGATCAGGCGTACATCCACATATCCGCGGAAAAACAAAAGAAACTGGACAAGCGTGCCATACCTGGTTATGTGGTTTCCATTCTTCCCGATTCCAAGGGCTGGTGCTTTTGGATACCCTCATCTAACACCTTTATCAATTCAGCCATAGCCACCTTTCGCCATCACCCTGCTACAAAAGACGCATCTGCTCCTCAATTTTCTCTCGTGGACATGTCAGAACTTCGTCTGGGCGATTTCCGTGACGAAGCGACGGCGGCCGAACAAGACGCTATGGTTGATCTAATTACTTGTCCGTACCGGAGGTTTTTGCTGCTGATGTTCCGCGTACATACAAACAGGCGGTTAAGAGTTTGGAGAGCGGAAATTGGGTCTTGGCCATCAAGGAAGAAATAAGGAACCTCAACAATTTAGGCGTCTGGGTTGTTGAGAAGGTGCCGGAAGGGACGAAGTTCATGACGGCAAAGTGGGTGTTCACAAAGAAGCTGAAAGCGGATGGGGCGGTGGATCAATATAAGGCCCGTTACGTAGCACAAGGCTACTCCCAAATAGCTGGTCTTCAGTACGGTGAGACTTTTGCACCTACTGCGACTTTTGTTTCCATGAGGCTGCTACTCTCAATGGCTGCGGCAAACAACTGGCCTGTTCATTCTTTCGACTTTGTGGCCGCTTAATTAAACTCTCCTATAGATGAAGATCTCTGGGTTGCAGCTCCGGAGGGCTTATCTACTCCTCCTGGCCATGCCTGCCATCTCGAGAAGGCACTATACGGGACTAAACAGGCCGCGAGATGCTGGTGGCGCCACCTCGCAAAGACGCTGGACGGACTCGGATACAAAGCTTCTAAATATGACTCCAGTATGTACATTATTGAGAACAAATCCAATGGCAGAGCAATCTGGGTCCACGTAGACAATGGAATTGTTACGGCACCCAATGAGACCATTTTACAACAATTGGAAAAGGACCTGTCTGCTACCATTAGGATTAAATGGGAATGCTTGTTAACTGACATTGTAGGACTTTCCATCACCAGAACCAACTCCGGATTCAGCCTCTTCCAACCCAAACTCATTAACAAATTACTTGCGGATCACTGGGACGGTGTTTCACACAGCAGGACACCACTACCTTGCGGGAATCTCCCGCTAACAAACACTGAGGGCTCTGGTACTCTTCCTTCTGAATTTCTCTCTATTGTTGGGATTCTCAGTTACATTGTGGTAGGAACCAGGCCTGATATTTGTTTTGCTGTTAATTTCTTGGCGCGGTTCTCTAAGTTTCCTTCTACTACACACTGGACTTGGCTGAAGAATCTCATCAATTATGTTGCAACAACAAGGACGAGGACTCTGACTCTACGGCCGCGGAAAGACAGTCCTGCTCTTCTGGGTTATGTTGATGCAAACTGGGGGGGTGAGTTCTCTAGGTCTACATACGGTCTCCTTATTCTACACTTTGGCTGTCCGATAGCTTGGGTCTTGAAGAGAATTGTGACGGTAGCTTCCTCAACAGCCCATGCGGAATACATGGCTTTAGGACATTGTACTAAACAAATACTTTGGATTTGTAATTTTCTTTTTGACATGTACGGCGTATGGTATGTGGGCAACATCAAATGCGACAACCAGGCCACCGTAAAAATCAGCTCAAACGACACATCCAACAAACGGGTCCAACACACGGACCACGAATTTTACATCACAAACCAGGCCTTCTCCGAGAACAAGATCTCTGTCACTTGGGTTCTGACCAAAGAACAATTTGCTGACATTTTTACAAAGAACCTCAGTCCTTCAGTTCACAAAAATCAACAACTTGTAGTTCAGGGAGACATCTTGTCGAGTGGGGGGGTGTTGTAGCTCATTACGTAACCAAGGATTACGTCTCACTACAGTCACGTCATGAGTAACACTCACAACATGTCTCAATGAGTCATCTAGGTTTCTCACATTCTTCTCTGTCATCTGTCATGTTTGTCTCTTACATAATGTGTCCTATAAATACCTTGTATTTCCAGCCCATTATAATGGTTTCTCCTTTTTTCTGTTATGCAATCTACAATTACAGCACTTTTGGAAAAGGATGTCAGTGGATCCCAAAAACCAAAAAGCAGAGCCTGCAGGTCGTGCATGCGCCTGCATATGAACTGTGGGGCTGCAGATATTGGACGCTATTTGCAATCCTGAAAATCCAGCCCCAGCCGGCTCCCATACGCAAATGAGCCATCAAAGACCATCGACTACTGGCTTCGCTTCCTGCCAGGTACCCCCCCCCCCTTCCCCCCAACCGCTGCCACCAACCAACCAAATATTCATTCTCATCCACTTCCCGCCAGCCATTCGAATCCCAATCCATCTCAACCCGCCGTTGTGGTGACCATACTTGTGGCGCCGCAGGCGCGCAGGATATCCGGCGGGACTTCAAGCTCACCAAGACTTCAAGACCCCACGCGCGTCGTCAAGATCAATGAGTCCTCAAGGCATTTCAGGATCAAGAACCCCACATGTTCCCTTCTTTGCTCTCTGCTGGTTTGTTTTGGCTGTTGTGTCCTTTTTTTTTCCTGTTTTCTGTTCCTATTTTTCTTTGATTCTTTTCTTTGTTTCTATATGCGCGCGTTGGAGAGGCTTGGTTGTGTTCCTGTTTTTCTCAGTTTGTTTGTTTTGTTGTTTTGTTTCTTTTTTTTTCCTCTCTTTCTGTTTTGTTGCGCGCGTATGCGCGCGGTGTATGATGACCTGTCCGTAGCATGTCACCAACTCCAAGGTTTGAGTTCAGTTCGAACTCAGGCTTTGGAGCGGCATGGGATTTCGTCTGAACCAAAATTTTCCTTGTCAGATCATCTCATCAACTGGAATCTAAAGTTTATTGATCCTTTGTTCACTGATATACTCGCGGAGCTTCTGAGTTTCTCCTCTCAGCCCCGCGCCGATCCTCTTCCAGATTCTTTTCCTCTAAGATCACGGTCCCCGGTCCAGTTCGCCGGCTCTCTTCCCAGATTCCCAACGAACAAACCACCGCCGACGGGAATCTACCTCCCGTCGTCTCAAATCAAAATCCCCTTCCATTTCCGCTATCCTCGATTCCCCAGACTCACACATCACCCGGATCAGCGTGAAGGCAGCGCACCAGCGCAACATTCCCTTCCAGCAACTGCAGACGGCCCAGCACCGGTCGGAGTTCCACATTTGGTCCCCCGAGCCGGGATTGAACCAGCGACCTCAAGATTTACAGTCTCGTCTTCTAGGGATTTCGAGACGATCGGCGGTTTTGAGGCGCTCCCTCTTTTCTTTTGAATTCCCTATCCCTATCAACTTTTTCTGCCGGTTCCTCCCCCGGAATTCTCTTCCTTTGTTTCTCTCATCCCCCAATCACTAGTTCTTCCGATTTTGGGCGCCCCGCCGTGGAAGAAGGAACCTACCGTTTTTTTATTCGTGGAGGCTACAGGAGGCAAAAGTAAGTTCCTCCCATAGTTGCACCTCCGAGGGTATCTACTATTATCGTCAAAGCATTACGTCCGCCACATACGTGAGCCGCAAACCACCTCTTTTCCTAGGCCCTGGACGCACTTTACATTTTGTTCGAGATGGCCGACCCAATTGCTGGACCAGCCCATCGGATGATGGTTAAGATCAAGCCACAGAATAAAAACCTGTGTTTCGATGGGACCGATGTCGAGGAGTTTCTCGATTTCTATGAGCTGGCGGCTCAGTTGGACGGCGCGTCTGAGTACGACATGGCTCGGCAGTTGGGCTGCTTCGTTCAAGCTGGCGAAATTTTCTCAATCGTCAAGACGCTGGACGGATTCAAACCGCCCGAATGGCCCAAGTTAAAGGAATCAATGATCGCGTATTGGGGCGAGGTGGATACAGCCCTTTTCACAGAGCGGGATCTGGACGCGCTCGTGGAAACGTGGGTGGCCAAGGGCGGCGTGTCTTCCGTCTCAGAGTATCAGGCTTTTCGGAAGTCCTGGGAGCCGATTCAATCATACCTCGTGTCAAAGAAGCATATCGACTCTGAGGAGGAGCTTCGTGTAAGAAGTACTACCAGGCTTTTTCGGCTGGCTTCCAGGAAAGGATTCGCAGCCAACTCATCAAGGAGAAGTCAATGATCGTGACCCTCGACAAGCGTTATCGGCTCCCTTCTTTCGAGGTCCTCAAGGCTGCCGTCACTGAGGTGATTGTCACTCAGACGGCCTTAACGTTCGAAGATTCGCGCTCCGCGGTTCCAGTCCCAAGTCCTTTCAAGGCGGCCAACGAGACCATGCTCAAGATGGAGGCAGACAGGCGGCCTAAAGAAGCGCCCATCCAACCAACGGCGCCAGCTACAGTGGATGACCTGTCAAGGATGCTTCAGTCTTTCGAGCAGCGGCTAAAACAGGAGCTTTCGACGGGCCCTCCGAGGCCCACAACCCCTTCCGGATCGCGCGGTCCTTTGGTTTGCTACTACTGTCATCGCGAGGGTCATGGAACTGCTCGTTGTTTTGAGCTGAAGAAGGATAAGGACGACAAGTTGGTTGAGCAGAAGGGCACAAACTTCTTTCTCCCCAACGGAGCCTTGATTCCGTTCGACTCTTCCCGTCCGATTCGCCACGTGGTCGCATCCTATCAGCCGAAGACAAACGTAGTAGAGACCGAGTTCCGGACGACTTGCGGCGCCTTGGACCCTTGGTACCCGCCAGCGCTTTCTTCTCAGTCTTTCTCAGGAACCTACCAGTCGGACCCAGCGCGCAAGAAACACGAGGGCCCCAATCCCTACAAGGCACCGGCCGTTCCTCCATCGGCAGCGAAGAGGCCTGCTCGGAAGCCTCGTTCCCAGAGCCCCGGATCAGAGCCGGACGAGATGAATGAGGAGCCAGAGCTTTTCGAGCGGAGCCCGGCTTCTTCCCCACAGGACCCAGTCATGGCGGACTCCGCACCCTCGACTCCAGCGGACAAAGCGGAGGCCGGTAACCCCAGAGTCCGCTTCGAGCGAGGGATCACAAAGGATCACCCCAACGCCGTCGACGGAGTGCTTAAGAAGATTGGAGATCTCCCTGTTCCCACGCTGACGGTGGCGGAGCTGTTCGCTATCTCTCCGGCTGTCGCTGATGGGATGAAGAAGTGGGTCTCTCGAAGGCGCGTGGAGGTAGGCGCAGGAGAGCTCAAGGTGTCATCAGGAACGCTGATGGAGGAGTCGTCGCCCTCGGAAGAGGAGAATCGACTCTACTCGTGCCTGTTGGGCTATCTCCCCTGTCTTCTCGGCGAAAATGAGGGCAACGTCGCTCCCCTGGTGGACTCGGGGTCTCAACTGAATCTGATCTCGGACGTGCAGGCGACAAAGCTTCATCTTAGCCCCCGAGTCAACTTCAGTTCCGCGGTCTACGGTATTGGCAACCAGGCTTGCGAGCTTGTTGGCGTTGCGGAGGACGTTCCTATCCGGATCGGCAAGTCCATAGTGGGAACGTGTCATTTTTGGATCACTCGGATGGATGGGCCTATCATTTTGGGCAGGCCGTTTCTGATGGACTTCGACGTCACGTTGGATTTCTCCGGCCAGACGGGTGAGAAGATTCTTATTCCGGACGCGGCAGGCCGAAGAATCGAGCTTTCACTCTGCTCAGTGGATTCCGGGCGTTGGGAGCGCAACTTTCCGGGAAATGGGCGCAAGGCGGTTCTTACCCGTAAGGGTAAGGCTCGCGAGGACCCCATAGAAGGTCGTCATTTTTTGTAGGACAAGTTGATCTGGAAAGCGACGGGCTTAATTTAGAGTCTCGCAGCCTGGCCGCAGGATCAACTTCATTTTCAGAGTCTCACGGTTGCGCTCTTTCAGCTTCTTCTCAATTCTCGTTTTCCTCGACGCTGGATAAAATCAATAAAATCAAAAAACACCTGAAAATCCCGGTAAACCCTAAAAACATTTGTGTTAATCCAAATTTCGACTCTCAAGGCGCTTGGGATTCTTCAAGAGATAGTGTACAAATAGCCTCTCAAGTCTCTTCTTTTCACTTTCAACTGCTTCCGTTTCAAGTCGAAGGCCAGGATTATCGGCGACTGAAGCCCCTGAGTATGAAGGCCAGGGGTTTTGCGGAGGAAATAGGTACCCCACGGAGGCATGGAGACGTAGAAGTAAGTTCTCTCCATAGTTGCACCTCCGGGCATGATGCTGCCGTTATCTTCGAAAACCCTACTTCAGCCACTCTCGTGAGCCACTTGCAACCTTCTGGTTCCTCTTCCAGTTTTTCCTCGAGTTCTTCAAACGGCTACCTCCGTCTCCGCGACGAGAATAAACTAGATACGCATCTCCGTCTCCGAGATGAGAATAAACTAGATACGTCTCCCGACGTCCTCCGCAATGAGGGTAATCTAGTTGTACTCCGCGATGAGCATAAACTCCCAAGCCTCCGCAACAAGGGAAAACTAAAGATCCTCCGCGATGAGGTGAAACTAGAGACTTATCGAATGGCGGCGGAAGGAGGACTTGTGTATTTTGGTGTAGCGCGGGGGTCAGGAGGACCAAAAGTAAGTTCCTCCCATAGTTGCACCTCCGAGGGTTTCTCTGCACGTCTCGAAAACCCTACTCTAGCCACATACGTGAGCCGCAACCCTTTGTTTGGTTTTTCTTTCTCAGAGAAAGCGGCGTTTGAGGATGGATCAGAGCATAGGACGTGGCGCCTGCTCGAGCATGGGCTTAGTCTTGGCACTCAGAAGGCGCTGGCCGATTCCTGGCGAGAAGGCTCCTTTCTTTCGTTTGCGGCAAAGTACAAACCGGTTGCGCGGAAGATCAAGCCGGTTAATCAACCTATGCCTCAGAGTCTCAACCCGCCCTTGCAGCGTCCCCCGTTGTCGCGCGATCCTTATTGCGGCCTCTCACGATCCCTGGCAGGTCCCTTCATCCCACGCGGGCGAGTAACAGAGGAGAGCCTACAAGTTGTCAACTTCGGGCCGTCTGGGTGGCTATATCCTGCAGAATTGGATCTGATCAAGAACGTCCTCGCGGAGCGCAGCCAGTCGATAGCATTCAACGAGTCTCAGCGCGGGTTGCTCAAGGAAACCTACGGGCTCCCCTACATCATTCCCGTGATAGAGCACGAGCCTTGGCGGAAGCGCAAGATTCCTATTCCTGCGGCTAAGATGGAAGAATATGTGAAGATTATTCGCGAGCGCGTACGCAACGGACTCTACGAGCAGTTGACGTCAAGTTATACAAGCCCGGTGTTTTGCGTGCTCAAAAGCAACGGCAAACTGCGGATTGTTCACGATCTACAACCCCTGAATAAGGTCACTATCCGAGACGCCGGCGTGCCCCCAGCCACGGAGGAATTTGTAGAGTCTTTCTCTGGCCTCGCCTGCTACGGCCTCGGCGACATCATGGGCGGCTATGACGAGCGCGCCCTTCATCCTATTTCTCGGCCCCTCACTACGTTCGACACTCCTCTGGGGCGATTCCAACTCACCCGACTTCCTCAAGGCGCGACCAACTCGGTTGCAGTGTACCAAGCTCAAATGGTTTGGATCCTCCAGGATGAGATCCCAGATCACGCCGGTATCTTTATTGACGATGGAGGAATCAAGGGCCCGGTGTCGGACTATGATAATGAGACGCTGGACTGGCATCCGGGAATTCGGCGCTTCATTTGGGAGTATGCGGAGACTCTCGAGCGCATTTTGTTTTGCGTCGAAGAATCCGGTCTCACGGTTTTGGCTTCCAAGTTGGCGGCTTGCGTACCCGCCTTGGAAATAGTGGGGCACGTTGTCTGCAAAGAGGGTCGGCGCATGGCGAAGACCAAGATCAATAAGATTTTGTCGTGGCCGACTCCAGAGAATGCGACTGAGGTCCGAGGCTTCCTTGGCGTGGTAGTGTATGTCCAAATCTTTATCCCATCTCTTTCCCAGATCTGCCTGCCTCTCAGACAGCTGACGCGCAAGGACGCGGACTTCATTTGGACTGAGGATTGCAACGACGCGTTTGAGGAGCTTAAGTGCATCGTTGGCAAGGACATTGTCCTTGCTAAAATTGACTACGGGCCTGAGGCAGGCAGGATCAAGTTGGCGGTCGATTCAAGTTTTCATGCGGCTGGAGAGGTGCTCTCTCAAACGGATCAGAATGGTTTGGACCGGCCGGCTCTCTACGAGTCGTTGCTGTTCTCAGATGTGGAATCAAGGTACTCTCAATCCAAGCTCGAGTTATGCGGCGTCGCCCGCATCCTCAAGAAACTGCAGACGATTCTTTGGGGCCAGCATTTCGAATTACAAGTTGATGCGCAGTCGCTCATCCAGATGATTAACGCGCCGAGTCTGCCCAATGCTCCCATGAATTGCTGGGTGTTGTTTATCCAGCTGTTCTTGTTCAACATCATCCACCAACCGGGCAAAACCTTTTTGATGCCGGATGGTCTTTCACGGCGCCCTTGGGGCGATGACGAATCTGATCAGCCATCCTCAGAATTTGATGAAGACACACCATTGATCCGGCCAGTGCACTGCTTCTCTGTGACCTCTGAATCCGGCTATTCTGGGTACCAGGAGGGCTTTTGGCGCCGTCTGGAGGTCTTCCTAGCTACTCTGGCCAGGCCTGAAGGTTCTAACAATCAAGAGTTCCGTGCGATAAAACGTAGGACCGCGGATTTCTACCTGCAGGCGGGCCGTCTTATGAAACGTGGGAGCCCTCTGCCTCGCATCGTCATCACAATCGCTAAGAAGCAGGAATCCATTCTCGAGGAGTTGCACAAGGGGCTCGGCCACCGCGGCACGGCAGAGACGTATCGCCGAGTTGCGGAACGGTTTTGGTGGCCATCCCTTAAGCAGTCCGTCTCGCGCTGGTGCCGGAGTTGCGAGGCCTGTCAGAAGAAGGATCTCCGGAGACCTCAGGAGTTGCGGTACCCGACTGGCGAGTCTACCGTGTTCGGCCGTGTCTCGATGGATGCGGTTCACCTCAAAGCCAGTGGGGCTAAGTATCTGATTGTTGCGAGGGACGATTTTTCTGGTTGGGTCGAAGCAAAAATCCTCAACAACCTCACGTCGGAGGCGGTGGCTTCCTTTCTTCAGGATCATTGGACCATGCGTTACGGGTTGGCGCGTTCTTATTCTACGGACGGTGGCTCAGAATTTGGCGGAGCTTTGGCAGAGATGCTGCGCGCCTTACCAGGCCAGCATAGGGTCTCAACTCCCTACTACCCGGAGGGGCAGGGAATGGTCGAGCGCGGGCATGGACCTCTCAAGGCTGCGCTGCTGAAGTTGGCAGGCGAAAGCGGGAAGAACTGCCGCAAATACTTGCCCTTGGTTCTTTTCTCCGACCGAATTTCCACTAAAAGGACGACTGGTTATTCCCCTTACGAGCTAATCTTTGGCCAGCGCGCAGTCTTACCGCTTGATCTCGAAATCGAATCCTACTTGGGTGTCAACTGGGACGCAGTCAAGGACACCTCAGATCTTCTCGTCGCGCGCTCTCGCCAGTTGGAACGCAGCGAAGAGACGCGCGGCATTGCTTACAAGAAGCTGATGGATGCGCGAGGCGACTCCTTGCGCTATTGGGAAGAGAGGAACTCATCAAGAATTCGCGAACCCCTCAAGCCTGGCGATCAAGTTCTCGCTTTTAATCGGTCCCTTGAGACGCAGTGGGGGCAGTTGTTTGCTCACCGGTGGAACGGCCCCTACCGCGTCGTGAAGCAGGTCGAAGGAGGATCCTACGTGCTAGCGGAACTCGACGGCACCGAATTGAGGCGCCGGTTCGCTGCGGACCAGGTCAAAAGGTTTTATTCCCGTGGAGGCACTTCTGACCAAAAGTAAGTCCTCCCATGTGTATGCACCTCAGGGTATCTTCTACCGCCGTCGTCGTAAGCCCTACTTCAGCCACTCTGTGAGCAGCCCTTGGCCCCTCCCCCTCTTTCTCTTTTGGTTTAGGCTTCTCCCGCGACTGCACGTAAACTCTCCGAGGAGTCTAGGGACAGACTCCAAGTGGTGGTGTGATGTGGTGACCATACTCGTGGCGCCGCAGGCGCGCAGGATATCCGGCGGGACTTCAAGCTCACCAAGACTTCAAGACCCCACGCGCGTCGTCAAGATCAATGAGTCCTCAAGGCATTTCAGGATCAAGAACCCCACATGTTCCCTTCTTTGCTCTCTGCTGGTTTGTTTTGGCTGTTGTGTCCTTTTTTTTTCCTGTTTTCTGTTCCTATTTTTCTTTGATTCTTTTCTTTGTTTCTATATGCGCGCGTTGGAGAGGCTTGGTTGTGTTCCTGTTTTTCTCAGTTTGTTTGTTTTGTTGTTTTGTTTCTTTTTTTTTCCTCTCTTTCTGTTTTGTTGCGCGCGTATGCGCGCGGTGTATGATGACCTGTCCGTAGCATGTCACCAACTCCAAGGTTTGAGTTCAGTTCGAACTCAGGCTTTGGAGCGGCATGGGATTTCGTCTGAACCAAAATTTTCCTTGTCAGATCATCTCATCAACTGGAATCTAAAGTTTATTGATCCTTTGTTCACCAATATACTCGCGGAGCTTCTGAGTTTCTCCTCTCAGCCCCGCGCCGATCCTCTTCCAGATTCTTTTCCTCTAAGATCACGGTCCCCGGTCCAGTTCGCCGGCTCTCTTCCCAGATTCCCAACGAACAAACCACCGCCAACGGGAATCTACCTCCCGTTGTCTCAAATCAAAATCCCCTTCCATTTCCGCTATCCTCGATTCCCCAGACTCACACATCACCCGGATCACCGTGAAGGCAGCGCACCAGCGCAACATTCCCTTCCAGCAACTGCCGACGGCCCAGCACCGGTCGGAGTTCCACACCGTTGCCATGGGATTTGTTACGTATGCACCAGAAATCAAGGCCGTTTGCGTACGCCTGCTGATGAAAGGATACACCCCCAAGCAAATCAACCTTACGATTGGCTATCAAATATCTAGTCGATCATTCGCACGGTGGAAGGCGCTCTTCATCTTGACTCGAGCGGTCGTGCGGGATCCATCTGAATACCTAGCGCGCGGTCGACCTCTCCGGCTCTCTCCAGAGCGAAGCAAGTTTGTATGGGAGATGATCCTGGGCGATCCAACTGTGTATCTTGATGAAATTCAATCCGGTTTGGCCCAAGAAGGGATTGATGTCTGTATCACTACTATTCACCGGGAGTTAACCACAAGGTTGGGTCTTTTGCGTGTAGTTGCACGCACCGTCAACCCAGCTCAATGTCTGGTCAAGCGAGCTCAGTTTTGCTTGGATGTAGGCAGACTACCCGCCGACTACCTCGTCTTTACTGGTGAGTCGTTTTTTGTTTTCGATGGCCCTGTTTTCCAACACTGATCAATCTGAATTTCATTTCTTCTCTTCTTCTCTCTCCAGATGAAAGTGCGGTCTGCTTGGAGGTACAGCAGCGTCGATTTTGCTGGACGAAAAAGGGATTTTGCTCAAAACGGATTTGCAAGGTCCGCAACTCAACACAATACAGTGTCCTGCCGGCGATATCTCTAGATTTCGGTGTCTTGGGCAGCATTATACAGGAGGGTTCAATCACTTGCCTGGACTTTGAGTTTTTCCTGATTAATATATTGGTATGTTTGTATTTTGTTTATCTACTTGACATATGTATTGATACTCATGTGGCTTTGATTACAACTAATAAAATGATCGGATACCGACGATGTCTCCGTTTCCTGCGAAAAATAGCGTCCTCATCCTCGATAACGCAAAAATACACCACGGGACAATTCAGAAGATATGCAACGATCAACGAGTGGTAGTAATTTACCTCCCACCTTACTCGCCTGACTTTAATCCGATTGAGAAGCTGTTTGCGGTCCTCAAGATGCATCTCAAACGGGATCGGGTTTTAACCGGAAAGGCCCGCGATGCCGACATCATCAGCAATTACCTGCGCACGTTGGCGACCCCCAACTTAATGCGATCTCTGTACCTCGATTGCGGTCACTTGTCTTTTTAGATGGTATTTCACTAGTCAAATTTACTGTTGCTCCTTGTATATATTATGTTATTTTTACTTTACCTGGTCCTTTCTTGTATATAATTTTGTTTCAATTTACTTTTACTTTATTAGTGTGATTTTTTGTGAGTTAAGTGAGTGAACTGATCAGCGCAATAGATCTGTTAATCAATCAGCTGTTGGATCTGAGGATCTCCTGCTTGGTAGCCTTGGGACGAGAGCAGCTGCTGATCAGTCATGACATGAAATATAAAGGGCCATTGCTTGTAGGATGGTGCCGCCAAACTCCCAACCGCTCAATAGCAATGCCGCCTCAGTTCCGCACCCGTTCTCCAATTCTGGAAGATGAGGATGGTATGACCATCAGAGCGGTATGTTAATGATTAACAGTGTGTTTGATTGCGCAGATCATTCAGCCTTATTGATTAATTCCAAATGTAGGGACACCAATGCACAATCAACACATCATTAGACATTTACATCCCTAATTCAACTGGACGAGGGCCATGGTGGACCCAAGTATTTTTGCCACATGCAGTGACGCTAGATGTAGTAGCAAAAGAGACACAGTTTGAGGACTTTGTTGCGGACGTGGCGGCCGCTTGCGACGAAATATCACCTGGGGCTGGGGCGGTTCTCATGGACTCCTTCAACTCGATGGGCCAGGTAGGACAGCTGGTCTTCTGGAATGCCATCATCCCTGGCTGCGAGGATATGGACTTTGATGATGACTTCCAATTGTCCTACTGGGGCAATTTCGACGACTGGTTGACAAGCGCAATCACCGTAGGAACCCGGTCACTTGAGCTCAAGATTCAAATGCTCCGACCGTACGATCCATATAGCAGGCAGATGAGCAACCCATTTTGGAGAAGGGTTGAGCTCCGCGATCCTTCTTGAAGTATGGTTGAGGCCCGAGAACGTCGGATGAACCTCACTTGAACTCAATATTCAGGCATCACACATACTTTTGCTTGCTTGTTTGTTTCTATCAAATACTGGCTAGACTATGTACATCTAACAGCCACAAGAATAACAACAAAATATGTATAGGATACCAATAAAAACACGAGTTTGGAGGGGAAAATAATAAATAAGAAAACATTGAGAGATTGGCGGGTAAAAAAATAAAGAAATAAGAAAAGAACAATCAATGTGGTGTGATTATGGAGAGATCACAGACTATCTATTGGAGGCGTATTCGACTTCGTTTTCGATTTCTCGCCGGTTCTTCTGGAGGGTGGCCACCCATAGGGCCATGCCATCACACAACTGTTGAGCAGGCCCTTCGGCAAACTTCAACATGAGTAGTGTATCCGGATGGACGCGGCAAAAATACGTCCAGTGCGTTATCTTGTAGTGCTCGAGGAGGATCCGGGTATGATGGTCATGTACGCCGATTTGGCAGATGCCAAGGTACTGGTCTAACGTGCCCAAATGTTCGACACCGAGGACTGGGAGGAGGGGGAGGGGCTCTTGACACCACTCGCAAGCGCTGCTACATCGGGAGGGGGATACCGATTCCAATCACGGGTTTTTGTGACGACCGGTACCAGGACTAGTATGAGAAACCCATCCTCCCATCGAGGAGGATGGAGGAACCGAAGACACTGACGACAGTGGGGATGACGTCGGAGGGATAGATGACAATGACGAAGATACCGAATGGGGTGAATGGCGGGACGCCGGTGGAGTTTGGAAGGAGCCGGACGCCGGTGGAGTTTGGAAGGAGCTGTGAGATCGACCTGATGGGGTCGGAGCAAGCCTGCTGCCACCTCAACCACCTCGTCGACTGGTTGGTGTGGCAGCATTCCGCAGAGCTCGTCTCGGGGGTCGAGGCTGGTTGTTTTTCTTTTCCAGCCAGATAAAAAGTGGGTCGTCCTCCTCCTCAGGCGGATGGGTCAGGTTGACTCCTGCATCCCCTCGCTCCAGCGCGTCGGTCCAGTTCCAAATCCGATCGTTGCCAATGACCATGTACAACGTCGGATTATCTTGGCAGGTAAAAGTGAGGCCCTCGGCGGCGGAATTCGGATGCTGCAGGCACGATTCCCGGATCTGCATGCAGAGCGTCTGCCTGTTGGACGCCAAGACCGCCTTGGGCTGCAGGTCAAACCATATCAGAAATGGCCCCCAAAGCAACGGTCAAATAAGACTTACATTGACTTCTTTGCGCCACATTAAATGCTCCGCTTGCTTCCGCTCTTCAGCAGTCCCATACTGCATTCGTAGAATATTGTTGCACTTGGTATTCTAAGTGCAAGCGACCGGATCAGAAACTGTTTCCAAGGTTTATGCAAATATAAAACACTCAAGCAGCTTACAGTGGCCTTGTCCTTCTTGCCCTTCTCTGGATTGGCCATGGAGACCAAGACATGACAGGGAGACTTGTGAACCTTCTCGGCCCGCGCGGCAAATAAGGCGAAGGCGTCCTCGGTATCAAGGGTGATTGGGCGAGACTTTGGATATACATTGTTGTTCATGATATAACCGACCCATTTTAACAAACCGCCCGCCTCCGCTTCAATCATGAACTCAAGCATGTTGTTTCGGGAGTTGAGGTAGGCCAAAAGGCCCCGTTTGAAGTTGTACAAGTCCCATCCAGTGATGTCAGTTTTCCAGGGAGTCAGGGTGGCGTGAGTGGTTGACCTGATGAATTTCGAGGGCACCTGCGGGTCGGAAAACTTCTTCTCCATATAGACCAAGTACGCTATGTGAATGGGAGTGATCACCCGTGTTTCTTCTTCATCGTCTGGATCGTAGAATTGATCCTTGGGTTTGTTATGGGACTCCGATACCAATTGCGCCGGGGTGCCAACGCCAAAACCAGGGCCGGGGTAGCTCGGGGTGGCGGGTGCAATGGCAAGGTGCCACCGGGGCCGGTGGGCTGAGCACCCAAAGCGACAAGGGCCCGTTTGGCGCCGGGAGTGGTGGCGGTGAAATCAGCATGGCCGGCCGGGTAGCTGCGAGCAAGTCCGTCCGGGTAGCTGGTCGGGTGACCACCGGCATAGCCAAAATCAACGTGGCCGGTGTTGGTGGGCAGCTGACCGGATGGGCTGGCGGTACCATAATCAACATAGGCCGGGCCGTTCGAGACATGGCGCGGGGCGCCATGAGCAGTTGCAATGGCGGTGTGATAAACATGGTGGCCGGCGACTAACGGAGGGCCCCCAGTAGCGGCACCAGCAGGACCCGGAATATGGCCGGCGTCCAAGTTGTAGTGGCCGGCGAAGCTCGGATGATGGCCGCGGTCGGCTGGGTTAGGTAATCCAGAAATCCCTTCGGCTTCAGATGGGGGAGGGTACCAATGGGGCATGGTGATCGGCGCGGGCGCATCGAAGTACTGGGCAAAATTGTTTGAGCTAGACATTTTGAGGTTTTGGTGATTTGGGATTCGAGTTTTTGGATTCAAATGGCTGGCGGGAAGTGGACGAGAATGAACATTCGGTCGGTTGGTGGCAGCGGTTGGGGGGAAGGGGGGGGTACCTGGCAGGAAGCGAAGCCAGTAGTCGATGGCCTTCGATGGCTCATTTGCGTATGGGAGCCGGCCGGGGCTGGATTTTCAGGATTGCAAATAGCGTCCGATATCTGCAGCCCCACAGTTCATATGCAGGCGCATGCACGACCTGCAGGCTCTGCTTTTCGGTTTTTGGTTTTTGGGTTTTGGGATCCACTGACATCCTTTTCCGAAAGTGCTGTACTATCTCTCTATTTAAATATTTGAGCCTCTTTAGATGTCCCAGTCTTGAGAAAATATGTTCATTCAAAAGGCTCTACGTGCAAGTAACATATTTCACAGGCGTTTTGTACCTTGATGTGGTTTCCTTTACTTGAGAATAAGTTACAGCGTCCTTAAAACATGTCTTTCACGCTACAAAAGTGCAAAGAAATCCAAAGGAAGATCCGATAGAGATAAAAAGGGAAAGGGGGTGTGCAACAAAATTGATGAATCAAAACAGAGTAGAGGCAAACCAAAAAAGAAAAACACTTTGTTCTTGATAACACTACCAAGAAACTCTAATAATACAAGCTTCGGGTACAATCAAAAGCCTGACTGATCTACCAGAGCTCTCCCAAATTTAAAGAACAAAAGATAATAACAAGGACCGCACAGAAGTCAAATCTAACATGCCTGATCCGAAATTTTCGATGATGTAGAAGGCTGTGTCTGAAACTGTTGCTACATATAGGAAGGAGAATAGATACTGTGAGGAAGATGAATTTAATTTCTAGCAACCACATTGTAACCAACCCAAAACTGAGTCAAATCGAGAAGTCTTTCAAGGTTAGACAAATCCGAACTGATGAAATCCCTTTCAAAGGAATTGGAACGATGGTGAAGGGCTCAAAGTTTTAGGACGAACGTTTGTACTTTTATGTTTGATTGTTTTTACTTTTTTAAAATTTGAAAGACCCTTAATATTGTAGCGATTGACTGCGGTTCCTGAGGTGCTGAGCTAGATCAGGCTCCAGAGTATCGTGCTCAAGATTGCTCACGTATTCGCCTTCACGGTTGAGAAGAAGCGAGGTAGTACCGAGCCCATCGTTTCCAAAAGTTCCTGAGTTCCCGCCAGAGTAGTAGTATCCGTTTGAGGGATCAACAACTTTGCAAGTGGAGTTTGAAAATGTCGGATCAGGGCCCGCAGCTGAAGGGTAAGTCGAGCGGTCGATGCCATAGCCGTGCCTGTCTATCTTCAAGTTGTCTAAACCCTCCTGCCAAGCGGGGGCCGATTGAATGTAGCTACTTGACCACCCGTCAGTGGTCCCTGAAAACTGATCGCGGCTGTTCATGGCCATCTGCTGGGCATTTCCATCGGGCATGTGTTGAAAAGAATCCATTGACTCTTGTGACGTTCGCCCGAGCCCCGGAAGGTCCATAAGCCCATTGATAATTCCAAAGAAATCCGGATTTGTCTGACTCCGATGACGATTTCCCGCGGCCGTTGGCTCATGACGGGTAAGGTCCGAATTGGAATAATGATGGTCTTGCTTGGCAAATGGTGAAAAGCTCGCGTCACCACCAGTGGCCGAGGGTATGGAGTACAAACTGCTTGCGGTGGAAGGATCAGTCCAAATGTAGTCCCCAACGGATCCACCACTCGGATCGTTGTTTGAAGCGGCCGTGCAATTGTTTGAAAGTTCAAGGTGCGTTAATCCATGAGGCATGCCGCGAGAGACGGAGCGGGAGGAGTAAAGCTGCTGGAGGCCGTCTATTGAATGAGAGGTGTGGCGAGCTTCACCCGAGCCTGTGTTCTGACCATGTGACGCAGCCGTTGCAATTTTACCCTCGGGAAGAGAATGCAATCCTGATTGAGCGTATGTATCCGCTGGCAAACCAAAGCTATATCCTCGAGATCGAGGAAACTCAGTTTTCGAAGCACCCGAGGTCTCCTGTTCAGTTTTCTGTTCAAGAGCCTTCTTCATGCCTTGCCGTCGCTAGCAGCGAGCGAACGAGATTGGTAAGTTTTTCGAGCAGGACAAAAGCCATAATGACCGGATGACATACATTTTGAAACCAGATTTGAACTCTACGGGGAGTCATGCCCAGTTCTCGGGCCAATTGTTCCCTGACATCAGTAGATGGGAAACGAGTCTGTGGGTACGATAAAGATGAACATGGAATCAGGCTCACTAGGCGTTCAAAGAGGCCAAAAAGAGAATGCAAGAAAAACAAGCAAAAAGAAACCGAGACTCACTTGTTCAAGAATCTGCATGAGTCTGGCCGCGCCGGGAGCAAAGTCGCAAAAAAAGCGATTGGAAATGAGCAGTTGATCAAGAATGCGTTTGTCCATAAGACTCACCTGCGCTGCTGAGAGGGCGTTGTTAATGTGCGACTGCGTTTCTTGGACAACGCAGAAGATTCATTATCTTCGTTTTTCTTGTCAGAGCCGCCACTATCGGATGCGCTTTCGTCAGCGGGAGCATCAGGTTCTGCGAGGTTCCCCACGACAGAATAACCGGACAGTAGACTATGAGAGCGAGGTCGATGGCCTGCAGCAATCATGCTGATTCCGCTGGCACTGGAACGCCCTTCGGCTGAAAGCTCACTTTCGAGGGGCGACACGGGATCTCCAAAATCCATGCTAGTCCCGAGAGGGGAAAACCGGCGGCGACCGGAAATGCTAAATGAGCAAGATTTTCTATGGGGTCCAGTCAGGGACTGCTCAGCCGATGGACTCCTTGTGGCAAGGTTGGATGTGATAGAAGCTAATGACGGCAAGCTGAAGGGTTTGATGTCAGATATACCAGATTGGCTCTGAGCGAAAGACAACGGGCAATTCGGATTGTAACTGCCTTCGGGAAGTGCCTGTAAAGGAGCGTAGGAATATGGTTCAATTGAAGATCCAATCTTTGTTTCAATAAGTCCAGATAAAATCTGGGGAGATCTCACAGCTTCACGTACCGATGATGAGATTGTTGGTGGAAACGACATGACTGTGAGACGTGGTGCCTCTGGGAGTGTGCGCAGTCGAAAAGGATGAAGATATTCCAGATAAAAATAGTTCGACTCCTTCGAGAGAGATAGCAAAGCAGCAAGGAGAATAATTGGGCGGCCAGAGCACAGCTGATGGGTCGATTGGCAAGAGATGTTAGAACCAGTCCTTGAGCTAAGAGACTGAAGCTATCGGAAAGACAAAACAATCAATTAGATTGCGGGTGACGAGCGCACGTGTCGAACAGTTAGCAACTTACATTTTCGAAAAGTGACTTAGAATAGATGATCAAAGAGATACCTCAGAGAAAGAAGCAAGTTGTATTTGTCTTTACTAACTAGAAAGAGAAAAAAAGTCGCGGGCGTAGTTCAGTATGAGCACGGATGATTGTGGTAAGAAGCCCGGAGGAGGAGGCCGATGAGCTCGAGGGGTTAGAATATATAGAGAGCCCGGGGAAAGAAGGGGAAGGAGAGACGGGGACAGAGGATAAAGGACGATGGCAGTGGTTGATTGAGGGGATGATTGGCTAACTGAGGTCTGCTCACTTCGTCGGGCCTGAAGATTATCTATGCAGTGAGGCAGACGAGCGCAGTGATCTTCGATGCCGAATAGAGTTGAAGATTTCTCGATGGACAATCAAGCCAGTTTTATCCTCAGCAGTTTTTTTCTCCTCTTTTTTTATCTTCAGGTCTGATTGGGAGAAGAAAATTTCCGAGAAGCAGTTTATGAGTTGAGGTCACTGAGCTGCCTAACTGCTCGTTGACGTATGCGCATCAACCACAACGGCGGGGCCTGTCTGCCCTGCTTTAGAAAGGCAGAGAGAGGAGATAAGCGATGAGGAAAGCGGCTGTCTGCTTGGAAACCAGCTGATCAACACTGCAATGCCAATGCCAGCAGTCCTGTGCTACGATGAGAATACTACAGATCCAGCAATCAAAACTTTCAATCGTCTGTGGTTCGGATGTCAAGGAGTGATCCCAGACGGGGCGACGATAGTCAGTCAGTCTATCTGAGAGATACGGCGGCCGCAGAAAGGAATTGGGTAAGTTTGACGATCCCGCCAGAGTTACCCAAAAGGGATCCCAGATAATAAAGAGTATCAGGGCGAGCAGAGCAAGAACGGCCCGAGGGCAGTGAGCAGCGCACGAAAAAAAAGGATAAAAAGTCACGGCTCGGTCGATAGGCTCAAGCGTCGTCAGCAGACGCTACTTGTGTTAAGTACCAAAACAGCGAAAACACGGACGCTACCCAGGTAAGCTGGGGGCAAGTTTTACTGGGGTCGGACTGGCCGTGACCATCCAGACAAGCGGAGAAGCCCAATGGCAGTGTAGAGGCTCATTCTAACTCTGCACTGCCTAAGGGTGCTCAGTCCAGCACACTCCAACCCATGGACTAGGGGGAGCCGACTGAGACTCGAGAGGGATCGCAAAAGAATAGGCCATGATCACGGCTAGACCCACAGCCTTTGGTCGACGATGACCATCGAGGCGGGTTGACGAGCTCAAATTGGAACGATACTACTGTTCTTCGATCAGACAGCTGATGTTGCCCCTCGTGGTATTTGATCCTTCAACCGTGCACAGAATAGCCGGGCATGAGGGGATTGGGAATGGGGAAGTGCGGGAGTACTAGAGTAGGGCCTCTAAAGGAAGGGAAAGACTCGGAGAATAGGAGAGACAGAGGACATGGAAAACCGACAATGCTGCCACGTGGATGAAGGTATGCACGCGTTGTTGCCTTGACTGAGACGCGAGACTTGGTGAGTGAAAAGAGCAAGAAATCGACAGGACTTCACATGGCCCAAGCCCAAGCTATCGATCGATGAAAAGAACGAAAATCTAGATAGCATGATAGTAAAGACCTACCCCGACTGACCCTCCGGTGGATAACTTGGTTTGACCAACGAGGTTTGGATGGCTGGGGCTTGTCGGTTGACTCTTCAAAGGTGGAGGCGACACTCGGGATTGTAAGGTACCAGTGATGTCGGAAAAGATATATGGTCGAGCTCCGGAAGTTAAATAAGGGGAAAATCAGATTGGTTTGACAGCCGGCTCGGCAACCAAAAGAAGGAAAAGAAACGGAAAAGAGAAATGCCAGGAAAATCGCTTCATTCCCATCCTTGTTATCTGACTAAAACAGTTTTCTATTGTCGTAACTTGTTCCTTCCTTCCTATCTTAGCTAAGCGTAGTTTCGAGAGGGACGAAGAGACTGGCGAGTAACTCCAAGAAACCGTTGGTAAACGCGCCCGCAAGTATTCCCACCCGGACACCGCAGTGGGTTGACGACGGAGGTCTCCGCATCGCCAATGAACGGTCGAGAAGCAATGCTCGACAATCGATAACGCTGAGAGTTTTTCGAAAGGCGAGAAGAGGTTGTATGGCCAACTTGGCTAGCTGCAACTCCCGGCCTTTCTCTAGTCGACAGTGTTCCAAGTAGCTGGTCGGTCTCGAGATTGTGGTCCCAAGGCGACTTTCGAAGATGGTCTCTTCGCTTCAAAGTGTCTTCGTTCCTTGAAGAATCTCTGCAGCCGGCCATGGCCACGAGCACCCTCTCTTGATTAGTCTAGCGATATTTAATTATTAACCCCGTCATCGATAAATTTGTATATATAAGTCAAGCTATCCCTTTGAAGGCTCTCGCTCAGGTCTAGACCTATGAAATCGTAATACTTCATGAACCTGACTTTTTTCGTTCGGGTAGACAGAATCGTGCCAGCCGCAAACATTCCTATGCACCTGCATCACGCACCATCTTCTACAATTTACACCTCACAGCCTCTGCCGGAGATTCTCAACAATTAAGGCGATCAAGTGGAAGTTCTTAATATGACCTCTCCAGAGCACACTCCAACAGATAAGCTTGTGAGAGGCCATCCAGCAATTCATCTGAATATATGACCTCAAAAGTTTTGAGATTCATCCTTGTAGGTGGAAAATCTCCCAAGCGGAAGCCTTTCGATGGTCCGTTCCTCGCTAGATTCTCCCACCACTCAAGATGGAGATGGTTACAAGGGTGATTGACAAGTCCTTTGCAGATCTTTCGGGCATTTCCTCCGAAGACTTTTTTTTCATCGAGAAAATTCATCCTACTGCCAGTATCTGCAAGTTAATATGAAGATTTGTACCCTTTTGTGGCGTTTGCATATGCTCCGTGTTGGTAAGTCGTCTCTGGAGATGATGCGCTCTTACCAATGATACAGAAATGAATTGAATCGGTCGAGCCATAGCCATAGCATCATGGTCATAAGCGTTATGGAGTGCACCTGCAACCATGAGTCGTGATTGGAGTTGCTTGGAGACTGGACTGATGCTTAATAATACCTTCATTTGTAAGCGTTTTCGCGTCCTCATAACCACCCGCGGACGGGGAAAAACATAATGAAAACAGCCCGTGGTGACTACAATGGTTTGAGGAAATGATCTGGTTATCAACCTTGTCAAGTTCCTTTCATCCCATGCCTCTGGCACGCAAGTTAATCATGTCGTCTGCTCGACACCATCAATAGTCCGTGACCTAAGCAACGCGATTGAGAAGGATTGAGACAGCATATATCACTCAGTCACGTGACCCTCGTGCTTCGGAAGAAGCCCAATGCGAATGCACGATACGAATCGCGGATATCACCGGATAACCCGCCAGCCGAACGACCGCGGAGGGGAGAGTGCCTTCTAAAAGATCATGTGGCCATCGCGGGCCGCGCTCACACAGGCCCGAGCGCCTCCAACTCACCATCCATCCACACATCAAAAAATGTTTTCCAATACCCAGATTTCGCCAAGGCAAGAAATATTCCTCCACTTTCATGTAGCGAGACAATCAAGAGATATCACTATTCCACCTGGTAATGGTGGATACGTTTGTGAAGCTCATAGGCAGTTCCCGGTTGGCACTCAGCCGTGTACCAAGTTGGTGCCATTAGGATATGTTGCGTCCGGAGGTAGCAAAGCGCACTCGCAGGACTGGGGCTCGGAAAAGGCAACTGGTGAGCTATTTCGACGTCGACTCGTGCAACACATCCCAGTGGCACCAGATTGGCACACGACTCAGTGCCAACGTCCGGGAACAACTGCCTATAGTGAACTTCACACGGCCCGTCCCGCGCAATGTAACGCCACCATAACCAGGTGGAATAGCCCTGCAGGACTCTCGATTATCTCTTGCGTATGCCTGTAACACTGAATTGACAATATGACGTAACCTTTCGGGAACATCTCCTGATGAGGTCCTAGGGAAGGGAAGGGCTGAGGCCCAACCGGGAACTGCCTATGAACTACATAAGTGTGGAAGTCGATTCTGTACCTATCGACGCGATAGCCTGTCCTACGAACTCATGCCAGCAAATCCGTCTCTATCTCCTTCCTGCACAGGGACCGGGTGCGTCGACTCATCGGCGCTAAAGATGCCTCCTTGTTTTGCCATCAGTTGTTGCTAACAGAGATTGACGCGTGCCGAAGTCACAGTCCCCTCAGCTGAGGAAGTTCACCCCGAGAAAGTGGAGACCACCAGGCGTGCCTCGCCGGCACTGTACCATCCCCAGCCACGTTTCCCTATCAGCGCAGCGGGCGCTACCGTCGCGGGTCATCACCGGCACCGGTCCGGAGGGGCGCGCCTTGGCACGGAAGACTTGGGTGCGGCCCCCGACGCGCTATAGGGGTTCTCGACTAGTGCGCCGGTGCGCCCATGACATGTCGGCAAAGCGGGTCCCAGTGGTGCAACGGGTGCCGCCCCCGGCCCCGGGACACCCAGTTGGACCTGTGTATGTACATGAAGTGCTGTTACAAATGTGGCAATATCTCCAACAAATGTCTCAGAGCAGTGAAAGAAATAGGGCTAAGGGCCAATGACTGAAAAGGGGCAAGCTGGAAAGATCAGGAGCACAGAATGCTCAGGGACTCAGAACACCTGCAAGGAAGTGTTGATAGAGCATGTCCTAGACAGCATGTCTTGCTGATATGGGCTCAGAACTGAGTGCGGGATGTATTTCATGAGGGTGACAAATGAAATATTATTACAAAAAGAGGCCTAAATTGGGGGTCACACTAAATTGAGGAACAAGAAAGAAATGAATGGAAAAAATGAGATAAGTGATCTGTTGGGCATGGGGCAGAAATCTAACAAGAATCAGCTGGGAGAAAAACAATCAACTTCACTATGTACCTTGCTTAGAGATGGTACTTTTGCACCCATTGATGGGTACCCAGCACCCTTACAGGTATCTTTCTGCCTTTTCAGGTACCCATGGTGGGTGAGGTGTGTTCCGTTTTACTAAAAACCTGCTGAAAGGTGGTGGGTACCCACCAACATGTGCAAAAGTGCCATCTCTAACCTCCATACTACCCACAGAGTAGTTAAACACTTTTTGAATTGTAACAACCAGAGGAAGGGATTTGTGGTAAATGTGGAACAAAATTTAGTCAGTCCTCCCTTTTAAGTTGGCAGGCAGGCCATGCAAAGCACGAGCTTCTGAGAGACTTGGAAGTAAGCAGCCAATTTTTTGGTCTGGAAGCTGCGGAATTTCTCAAACCATTGTGCTGGTGTAACACTACACCAATGCAGCATTCTGTGAGACAAATGTGCCACCCAGGAGCCCTTATGGTTGTTGCATTGTGATTTTTTTTTCTTATCTTTTTTTTTTCTAATCTTTTTATTTGTTAGTTCTATTGTTAGTTTCACTTGTTATCAATCATATGTTCTTTATGTTATTAAGTAGAGTGGTTTAAAATAAAATAAAATTGAACAGATGATAATTAGTTGGTAGATCCCAGAAAAAAAAGGAGGAAAATCCATCAAGAAAAGAGGCTGTAATGCTTGATGAGAAAAATTCACCAAAAAATTCCTACTTCTCTCAGCTGGTGCGGTCCACATCAAGCTTCAAAAATCCTCTCTGGAGGAGATCCCTGCTGGGTCTCTGTCTCACATAGAGGCTTGCCCCCAAGCGGCTGGTTATGGTGTGGGAGCTGCTGGTCCTAAGTCCCAGCCAGCACCCACCTTTCACTAAACTGTTGATTAAATATTGCTCATTCAAAGTGGTACAGCCTTGTAGCCTGTCATCTTGCACATCCATCTCATAGCACTTTCCCCTTACCGCGCTGCCTACGGTCTCAAACCATAGAATCTCCATGCCGTGTATATCAGTTCAAAATGTCCCAAGGTGTCCAGTGGACACCTTGGGACATCAAGAGTTTACAATGGACATGAGGCTGGCAGTCAGAAGCTCTTGGTGTCCATCAGAAACTCTCAATTTAGGGTGTCCAATGGATGGTAGCTCTTGGTGTCCATTGGACACTCTCAATTGAGAGTTATCTTGGTGTCCACTGGACACTCCAGCAAGAGAAAAAATATAAAATTACAATACACGTATCTTAGTGGCATATACAGTGTATTGTAATTGGGTTCCGTTACACAATAAAAGAAAAGTAGTGTAGCGCATTGGACGATACAATGACGCCAATACATCATTTCAAAGCTCAATGTAGCACATTGAGCCTCCTTTACGTGCCGTTACAGCCTATTATGTATTGGAGTGGTGGTGCATTGGCCCTTCAACACATGAATTTGAAAAAAACTGTAGTGCATCAGTGCGCCGTTACACAACACAAAAATCCGAGTGTAACGGAGCAGGCGCGCGTTATGATACCGTTACAGTGTAACAGCAATACATTAAGATATGTTACATGCAGCTACAAATACATGTATCATAATGGTTAGATTGTTGGCAAGAGTTTACAATGGATGTTGACTTTCAGATGTACATTGGCCACTCTGGATTCTCTGGATTGAGAGTGTCTAATGGATGAAATTTTTTGATGTCCAAATGAAATTTTTGATGGCTAAACATCACATGGAAACTTCCAAAAGTGTTCAAGTGATGCTCAGCACTCCTGGCATCCACTGGATGCTCCCTGGGCATCCTGTGGACGCTTTTCAGTTTGAAGTGTCTGTGTGATGCAGCCCAATTCTCAAAACATGCCCTGTGTTTTATTCCTGCCACCAAGCTGGTACAAATCCAGCTGGCCAAGAGGTAAGTATTGGCAAGCTAGATTTGTACCAGCGCGCTGGGATTGGTGGGCAAGTCTTTGACAAACCAAGAAAACTTACTTTCCCAGCTGGTGTACACCCACATTGTTTGGGAAATTGGCTTCCCCAGTACTGGGAACACCAGGTTTCTTGGCACTCACATCCCTGCAAACCAAGAAAGGATGGTGTACAGGCCTGTACACGTCTTTTTTGGCTTTTTTGGAATGTAGCTAGTAACAATTTGGTGTGAAGTTAGCCACACACTTAAAAGAAGCAATCTATGTATACTTCAAGGCAACATGCAGGGCTTTCATACGGTTGGATGCCAAGTTGTGCTAGAGATGCAACAACCGCTTCACATAAAGGAAAAGTGGAAGGAACCTGAATGATATGATCAGCCCAGTGTTTTAGAATAGGATGATTGTAGTTAAGGTTCTTTAGAGGGAAAAGGGTACTAAATTTCAATGTTAGAGTCATAAAATATGCAACAGAACCATTAGATACACCATCAAAATGAGCCTGCTTCAATGGTTTTCAAAACTGTGACTTAATTTATGATCAACAGAGCCCCTGGGCCTCAAAATATCTTCAGCAGAGCCCCTGGGAGGAAACATACTCTCAAGGGCTTTGACTCAACACCCAAATACACAGGGTTTGAAGGGATATTAGGCACAATCTATCCCTCAAACGTTGAGGTGCTGGTTCTCAATTGACACCACAACAGAGCCTTTTACAGAGAACTGTCAGATGACTTTCCTCAACCCTTCCATGAGAGTGATCCCCAAATTTTGTCAAGACCCACAACCCCAAAAACCAATTGGTGTATCACTGTCTTGACTGCATGAGAATGATGCTCCCTGAGCAGGAGCAAATTGTTCACCAAAAAGTCCCACCCTCCAGTGTCAGGACATTGAGATGGACTGTGGTGTAAAAAATCTGGTGCTAAGGGGAAGTTAATTTGAAGAGCTGATGAACAAAATCCTTTTTTCATCATGCATATTGTAGTGTTTGGCACCAATATAATCATAGGCAATATAATTGCTGATTAAATCCATAAAAACTACAAAGTTCAACACAAAGCATCCATTGCTTTTGCAGGCAACCTAAAGTACTGTTCTCTTCAATGTTGACATCAGATTCCACAGATTCAGCTATTTTCAGCACCATAACACCACTTTTGACTAACATCAAGTGTAATATTGCTGTTATGATGCTGAAGATGGCCCAATAAATTGAATTTTATGACAGAATTGGCAAGATAAATGGTGTACTTTTTCAGGAAGAAAAAAATGGTTGATGGGTTTTAGGTTGTTTATTTCATCATAAAGCTTGCCACTGGTTCCCCCTAACTTAGCTAATCCCCTCCTTGGGGGAGCAAAGCAACCTCCAAAGGAGGTACTTACGCGCTATGTCAACGCCGCAGCAGTACTAGAGAATTAGGCATTTTAGTGGGGACTTTTTCAAAACCAATCTCCCACATGTGTTTCTGAACCTTTTTTGCTCTAATCTACATTTCTGGGATGGCCTAAGCTGTCCCCATGGATGGCTTAAGATATCCCCATCTTTCCACTATTTTTTCATCCTCAACTCCTCTGGTTGAGCTGCAATCAGAGTTGTAACATTATGTGTTGATTTCAGATTCTATACAGTGAAAAATGTGGAATAAACAGGCCCTGTTTGGCTGCCGCGTTATACACCATAAATGGTCAAATTTATGACGCGCAAACCCCAGGGGCTTCAAAGTTTTGGTGGCAACGGGGGGCAAACTTTGGGTTGCGGCGTCATAAATTCAACCATTTATGACGTGTAACGCAACAGCCAAACGGGGCCTAAGGTGTTCAAAGTTGAAATCATAAAATTTTCAATACATAAAATCAAAAAATCATAAAAATTTCAAATGATGAATTTATATGTACCATTTTAGAGATGTTGCTCTAACTTGAGTGTTTGGGTGGTACACATTTTTTTCAGCTTAGATTTTATGATTTTATGGTGTTACATTCTTAGTGTACCTTAAACAATGAACTGAGCCCCAGGAAACACGCTAGACCACTTGAGGACCTTTGATCCCCACTTGATTTGCGCGGGGGAAAAACTCCCAAGGGTGTTGCTTCAACCCTCCTTTTATAGCCTCCAATAGCCTCCAAATGCAGACTTTCATTGCAAGCGTTGGTAGGCCTCAGCAGCCACCGCACATTGTGCTTTTGTTTTTTTACCTTCTGCTATCCTTAATACCCTGTTTATGTGTGGTTATTGTGATTGCAGCAACTCCAGCTGTTGTTCTTGGGCATAAACTCCGGATTGGGATACAAGCCTGGACAAATGTCCGGTTTTGCAATGGCAAAATCTCATGAGAAATAAATGTCTTTCCTCTTTTGGCGGCCCTGTTTTCCAGCTTGGGTCATATCAAAAAGCTTGCGTGTCTGCTGTTCCCGTAACAAAAGGTTTCACACCGCTGTAAATCTGAGTATCAAGAGCACAATTTCTTGCAGAGCATTCAAGGATTGTGCTTTTGTGTGTAAAAAAGAGGCAGAACTCACCAAGCTAAAAGAAGTGACCAACTTGAGCAATTACATCCTGGTGAGACTAACATTCAATTGTAGGAACAACAGTGTTCCAGCTAAGCTAACCAAAGTGTTGGTGTGGTGTAGTTTTGCAGGATTCTGATTGTAGAATTGGGGGAATTGCATCTTCTCTGCTCTTACCCAACTTGCACAGGTCATAGAAAATCCTTCTACACTTTTTAAAGCTCTTTGGAGTGGGTTTTTGGCCTTTTTTGCTGCTAAACGCTCTGTAGTGCAGCAGCAGTAGGGGTGACTTAACACTACAGGCAAAAGGGCTGCTGTTAGCACAGCTTGACTACCACCAAGTTGCCCCCAAGAGTAGTTGGGGTGTTCAAAGTTGACTTGCATAAAATCATAACACCATAAAATCATAAAATCTAAGCTGAAAAAAATATGTACCACCCACACACTCAAATTAGAGCACCATTTCTAAAATGGTACGTATAAGGCCCCGTTTGGCACCAATATAATTATAGGTGATATAATTGCTGATTAATTCAATAAAAATACAAAATTCAACATAAAGCCTCCAAATTTTTTTTGTAGGCAACCTACAGTGCTGGTCTCTTCAACTGTGAACCCAGAATCAACTTATCCAGCCATCTTCAACACCATAATACCATTATATCACTTCATATTGGTCAAAAGTGATATAATGGTATTATGGTGCTGAAGATGGCTGAATCAGTTGAATCTGATTTGACAGTTGAAGAGACCAGCACTGTAGGTTGCCTACAAAAAAAAATTGGAGGCTTTATGTTGAATTTTCTATTTCTTATTGAATTAATCAGCAATTATATCACCTATAATTATTTTGGTGCCAAACGGGGCCTAAAATCATCATTTGAAAATTTTATGATTTTATGATTTTATGCATTGAAAATTTTATGATTTCAACTTTGAACACCTTAAGTGTAGCATAGAATTTCTATGCTAGACTTGGTGGGCTTCTACTAGAAGCCTACCATTGGTGAGAGTAAAGAGAAGTCCACTACCAATCAGGTAGTGCATGAGTGTGCACACCAATTTTTTGGAGTGCATGAGTGTGCACTCCATTTTTTTGGAGTGCACACTAATACACACCAAAAATGGTGTACATGTGGTATTTCTTTGGTGTGCATAAAGGCTGACCCTTAAGTTATGGTTCCCCGCCCCTTGCCCGTGGTGAAGATTGTACATATTTGAGATGTTGCCCGGGGAGACCGATCACCGAGTGGCTCAATGCTTCGGCGTGGAAATTCCCCACAATGGCCATACACATCCAACCCGACTCGCCCCAAACAGCTCCTGCAACTGCTCCTAAACTCAACCCCCAACGATTTTCGGACACCGACGAATGATCAGAAGCGTCTGACAGCTCGATTCCCCAATGTCATGGCAGGATGTCATCCAACAGGGCTTGGTTGCTCGAGATGCCAATGAGAAAGCCTACAACTCAATTATCAATGACTGTGCGTACCCATGAACTTTTCTCTTAGTGTTCTTGGGCTAACCAACTGTAATTCTAACCTGTCACAGACCGTAGACTCGCACAGCAAACATCTATCCTCAAAGAACGTAACAGCGCACTTCTTAAAGCGGCCGGGTCAATTGGTGGCGGTGGATCCAATGGAGGTGGGGAGTGAGTGAATATCGACTATCGCCGAGTACAACCCCCGCAATCACCTGGCTGTTTCTCTGATGATTCTCGTCAAATTACAGCTCCTCTGTCTCCCGGGCCTATACGGCATCTTTGGAATCTCAACTGAGCACCCTGCGAGACGAGTTAGCAACTTTGTACAAGACTCAGGGACAAAATGCACAACGCTTACTGGTCATGAATGAGGCCCTCCGCGAAAGGGAAGAACGATCTAGGGCTGAGGTAGATGAGACAAGATTGTTGAGAGTCGAAGCAGCAAGGCTGAGAGAACGGGTGGCAAGCCATGCTGAAGTCATGAGGGAGAAGGAACGAAATGTGCAGGTTAGTCCAGATTCCACTCGTTTGGAAGAATCGCACCGTCCTAATAAATTCAACTGAGCTCTTCTTTATAGATTTTACAAGATGAATTGTGCACTCTGCAACTAGAGTACACCCAACAGGAACAGAAAATCAAAGATTTGAAGAGTGATAACGCTAATTTACTTCAGAGGTCAGTCTTCAAAGTTTTTTTTATTTTTAGGTGTCTCATGTTGAATGACTCTTCCGTCCGAATCCCCCAGGTGGCTCGATAAAGTTCATGAAGAAGCTGTCCGCATGAACGATGCCAACCAATTTCTAGTAGAAGTAGAGAAGAAAGGCTTGCCGCCGGTCGAGCCCCCCGGCTGATAAATCATCATCATTCCTGTCCTTCTTGCTTTCCAACCACCTGGATCCCGCCCGGATGTAGCAGACGCAACCAGACTTAGCACCTTTTCCCTGGTTTATTTTGGAATTTCGACTTACAAAACTTCTTCTTCTTGCCTGTATTACCACGGTTCTTTTGCGCCGGTAGAGCATTATCTCATCACAGCCTGGACTCGGAACCCTTCTTATGCATGCAAGTTCTGTGAATCTCAGTATTACTGTACCACTGGATAATTTTCAAACCAATTTCTAGTTATTGATACATAGCTAATATTTCAACCCGGTTCTGAGTGATACTTTCTGACAGACAATAATTTCTTTATATTGGTTTCTAAGTTTTCAAAGTCGAGAAATTGTTGACATGAGGTGTAGGATAGACCTGCGATAGACTAGCTCTGAGTAACGTAATGTGCACATATCGACTGTTCTTGAATTTAAAAGAATAAGCTGGAGTCTGCATATCTGTATGAATAGACTAATTCTGACGCAACACTGGATTTTGTTTCTGCTCAAAGCCCCATCAGTCAAGTCTTGCTTTAGGAAACCATCTGGCCGGCGACGCCCATTTTGCTCATGACCCAACGGGACAGGTCTCCGTTGAGCCAATTCAATCGACTGGCCATGATGAGGGGTAGACCGTGGCTGATCGGCCAGACGACGCCGGCCTGTTCCCCGTCGACGGCCTGCTTGATCCGCTGGGCCATATCGTCCGAGTCCGCAAGCAGGAATCCAGGAACCGACGAGCCCGCGGCCAGCAAGTCGCCGCTCATACCCGACTCGATGAACCCGGGACAGATGCAGCTCACTCGGATCCCGTATGGCGTAGAGAGTGCTCGAAGAGATTGCGAGAACGCCATCAGGTTCGCCTTCGTCGCCGCATATGCTGCAAATTCCGGCGGGCCCGCAAAGGCTACTATCGACGAGATGATACAGATCTACATGACCAAAACTTGCAAACCATCAGCACACTATTCGCCTTGATACCCCCATAATCCTCATGTGTTCACTTACATTCCCCGAGCGTTGCTTCTTCATCAGCTCCCAAGCGCACATGATAAACGCGTAGGTCGAAGACACGTTGATTTTCGTGATTCTCTGTGCGGCCTATAAATAAAATTGATTCAGACGATTTGCATGCTCTTGGGATGGATGGACGAAAGACGAAACCGACCTTTTCACCCCAAGGCTCTGGTCCATGTGGGTTGTCATCGGTGAAAGTGGCCGTGCCGGCGTTACTGATAGCGAGGTCGATGGAGCCATACTTTTGGTGCGCGGCCTGGATGACTTGCTTGATCGACTTCTCGGCATCGTCGTGGGCGTAATCGATCGAGTGAGTTTCGACGGCCTTGCATCCAGCGGTTCGGGCCATCTTTGCGACCTGGTTCAATCTGGCCGGGTTCCTCGCCAAGAGGACGAGGATACTGTCGGGCCCTGCGTATCGCTTCACCAGACTGGCACCGATCCCCGAGCTGGCACCGGATATGACGACCACCCTGGGTACTATTATCTGAGCCTCAGGGCCAGGATTGGGCTGTGAAGTGAGAAACCAAAGCAAGGGCTCGAGGACATTCTGGATCAAGCTGCGCGTCAAGCCGAGAGGAATCCACAGATAGAGAGTCAAGATACAATCGGCAAGAGCAGAGATGATTGTCGCGATAGAGATGGCCAAGTTTTCTAGGGCATAGGAAAACTGAGGCCAGGATGAGAAATTCTTGAAGGGGAATTCGGACGGTATTAAGCTGTTGACAGACATCGTGCTCAAGGAAGCTGGGTGTGAGGCTCTGGGAAGGTCTTCCCGGGTGTTCGTACGCATCGTGGCCTCTGATATTATCAAAGATTTAGTGAAATGTTTGGGGGGTGTTAAGAAGTCAAGAGGCACGAAACAAATGGGACTGTCGAGCTCGACTGTTTTGGTGGGCAAAACCGGGAAGCTCTAGGAAGGATGATTTTATTTGTTCCCTGAGGCTGATATCAGCAAGACTGCAGGCAAAGGATGTCAATTTCGACCAATCCAAACAAGCATGCCAATCTCGTTGCCGGCCACTCAGGAATTTAAAAACTTGTCTGTATCTCGAATCCGTTGCGCAGCGATGGAAAAGGGATGGCAATGAGCAGGGCAGGTGCTGGCTACTCGAAAGGGTACCGTCCCTCTAGACTCTGTGCACACCTCGAGAACCTCCTGAACTATGAAAGAACCTGCCTTGAGTTGAAAATCGCGAGATCCGGCTTCGTCTCAAATCGATTGCTTCGTTTCCAGCAGAACTTAGAGCCTTGCCTGAGTGGGCAGCTGTTCAAATCGTTGTCCAGCTCGACAGAGGAGCGGCAGGGAATTCCAGTCTCAAATAGAAAGTGGTTAGACGAGGTTCAACATGTTCTCTGTTTGAAGAGCGGGCGGGCTGGCTCAACATGGAAGCAATGGCCGCTTGGCTGCACCACATAGGCCCCGTCGGTGTACCAGTCAATTTGAATCTACGAAATGTAAAGATTTCCCTTGCCAAGGCCGTGTTTTCCGGGCCAGGGCTGTGCATTGTACGGGTTGGATTTACAGGTTCTTGATTTGAATTACAGCGTGATCTCATGAAATAGAGTTGTAAGATGGGAGATTGCTTATGGAGAACGTGAAAACACATTTATGCAACAAGGTGTCTCTAAACATCTGATTCTGAGAGAGAGATTTGGTAGTCGAATCTTGGGCTCTTTTTTTCAGCAACATCTCTTCTAAAATCGTGATCAGCCCTCAGGCGCGTATCAATTATTCTTACAAAAGGTAGCCATGTCGCAAATCAGTCAAGAAAAATGACGGACGATGCCATTCAAAAGCGGGCGAAGTGCATATTAAAAGATGGATGATAAGTCGTTAGATAAGACGGATATAAACGCCAGTCGGTGTTCGGCTCAAACTGCGAGGCGTTCGCACATGCCAAGCGCTTGTGTGGTCATAAAACAGATAACTCTTGCGGAGTAATGTAGCTATGGGCGAATGTGGATAAGCTGAGGGGAAAATTGAGAGAAATTAATGTCACTATAGACGCTAGAAATCCAATCAATGTCGTCTTGTGTCCAGACTTACGCTTTGGATTAACAGCGAGAGTGATAATAACACGCAGGTTCCCGTGATCAGTGAGGAAAGAGTTATTGAACTATTCTGCGGTTTCATTTAGTCACCTTGTTATAGTATCAACTTAGCTTCGCCGCAGTAGTCTAAACCTAGTTGTAGTTAGTTAAGAGCCTTCGGGCACATTGTACCCAATCTCTTTTCTTCATTCATTCAACTCGGTTTTTCCCTCAAACACTGATCCACGCTCCCCGTGTCTCAGGTACTGTTGTCTTTCACTATCTTCTGTTCTTTTGCTCTTGTCTCACTCATGTCTTTCTCTAGGTTGGCTTTTCTTGTGTCTCGCTTGTGTGCTCCTCTAAGTCGGATCACTCATACTTCACTCGTCTAAAAGGTGTGCAGGAAATACGATTCATTCAACTCGGTTTTTCCCTCAAACACTGATCCACGCTCCCTGTGTCTCAGGTTGGCTTTTCTTGTGTCTCGCTCGTGTGCTCCTCTAAGTCGGATCACTCATACTTCACTCGTCTAAAAGGTTGGCTTTTCTTGTGTCTCGCTCGTGTGCTCCTCTAAGTCGGATCACTCATACTTCACTCGTCTAAAAGGTTATGAGCCCAGTCTAGCGCTGGTTAACCGACGTTTGTTAGATCCCAACATCTCTGAGCTCGAACACTATGTTGTCCGATAAAACGGCGAAAGACACCGTACCAAGCCTCGGCAAAACCACCTGGGCAGAATGGAAAACCCAGGTCCTTGCTTACTGTCAAGAACTCAACCTTGACAAGTATCTCCTTCGCGATATCGAAGCTCCCCCGGAGACTGACAAAACGAAGTTTGAGATCTATGAAGCAAGGAGAGGAAAAGCCGCTGGTATATTGGTACGCACCATGGGACAACTTAACAACAACAAGTTTGTCAACGATACCAACCGACGAGACCCACGAAAGCTGTGGAAACTCCTGTCTACAAGCTATGAATCCAACTCAGCTGAAAACCAAGCTAAGGTATATCAGTCGTTTTGCAACCTCAAGTTCGGCAAAGATCTGTCAACTTTCTTCGAAGACCTCAGTGCCCACTTGGCCACTATCTCTTCTGTCGGACTGGTAATCGGAATCCCGAAAGACGTCCATCTTCACGAGCACCTGTTCTGCGAACAAATCATCGCTAAACTTCCTGATTCCCTCATTTCCTTCAAGGATCGTCTGGCCGACAAACGTCCGCTGACTGTTGAAGAAGTCAAGGAACTCATCCAGGGTAAAATCAATAGCTCATCAGACGTTTCAATCCCAAGCACCAACACCCAAACAATCAAATCCGAATCAGCCCTCATGGCGACGGTCCCCTTCTGCGAAGGCGGAGTTCACAATCCCGCAACTAGTCACCCAGCAAGCAAATGCTGGCAACTTCACCCCGGTCGAAAGAAAAACAAAAAAGGGAAGAAGCAAGCCAAAGCAGCAGTTAACGACGAGTCGGACTCCGTCAGCATCTCAAGCAACGGAGCATACAGGTGTATCAATCCGAAAAAGGCCCTGTCAGCTCACTCAAACATGACAATGTTTCTTGACTCTGGATGCTCCGATCATCTGTTCCCGAAAAAGGAACACTTCTCTTCTTACAAGAAGCTCTCATCGTCCCTGGAGATCGCCGACGGTCAATCTATGAAGGTTGAAGGTACCGGATATGTGCATATCGACAACGGCTTAGGATCATCAATCCGTTTGAAAGCTCTTCACGTCCCGCGTGTCGTTCAACCACTGATCAGTTCGGGGCGTCTCTTCTGCAAGGGATGCGTTGTCCAAAAACCAGCCGGAACCACCAATCCCAACTCACCCGACTTCATAGTCCTGGACCTACACCTTGACTCGCCGGTCCTCAAAGGAAAGGTACAGGGAAATGTGTTCGTTCTAGACGGCAAGCCGATCAATCCCGGAGCTGGTGAGCATTCTCATCCACTCATTGCTAGAAGCGCAATCGCTGATAGCTCGCTCCTTCACACCCGCGCTGGTCATCCTAGTCGAGAAGCCTTGAAGATCATGTTCGGAGTTGACCACTCAACGCTAGAGTGTAGATCTTGTCGTCTCTCAAAGTCCACTTTGCTCCCCTTCTCTAAAACTCTCCCTCCACCGACTCGTATCCTAGAGTTTGTTTACATGGATCTCAGTGGGAAAATCACTCCTCCCACAGTTGGCGGAGGCCTCTACTACTTTAAAATCACCAACACATTTTCATACTTCAAAGTAGTCTACATTCTCCGATCTAAAGACGAAGCGTTTGAGCAATTTAAGTCATACTATCGTGCAGTAACCAATTTACACCAATCCAAAATCGTCAATGTCGTCACAGACGGAGGCGGAGAGTTCAACTCAAATGAGTTCAAAGCCTTCTTTGATGCAAACGGTGTTACTCATCACGTAACTGCTCCATACACTCCTCAACAAAACTCGGTAGCGGAGAGAGGCAACAGGACCACCAGCGAGAAGGCTCGGGCTCTCCTGAAAGAAGGCAATCTTCCAGCTGAGCTCTGGGGAGAGGCAGTGACAACAGCGGTACTGTACGAGAATATCACACCGACTCGAAAGATCAAGTGGAAAACTCCACATGAACTTTGGTTTGGCAGGAAGTTCGATTACTCAAGGCTACGGGTCTTCGGCTCGAGGGCCTACGTCAACATCCCAAAGGAGCGCAGGCAAGGCAAATTCGGCGACACGGCGAAAGAAGGAATCCTTGTAGGGTACCGGCTGGGTATTCCGAACTGGAGAATACTCATGCCAGGAAACAAGGTGGAGTTCAGTCATAACGTTCGCTTCGACAAGACTGTTTTTCCAGGAATCTCCACTTGTTATCCAGCCGGTACATCCCCTCCCCATTTCTTTGAGGACTCTGTTGACTTCCTACCATCATCGGAAGAAGACATTGCGTCAGTCAATCCGGAATCGCCACTGCAACCCGACCCCAATCCGGCCGCGGATCCCATGTCCGGGCAGGCAGACGTGTCCGATACAACCGCGGAGACATTTATCACTGCTCCCGCAGCAAGCCCTAGGTCCCCGGATGAACCGGTTCCCCCGGCAACAGCCCCTGGCCGACCCGGATGGGAATGGGTGCCAAGTGATCAGCCTCCACCAAAAGCCATATCCGCTAACGTCGACGCATCAAACATCATCACCACCAAACGCCGCGCTCAAATGGCTATGTCAATCTTCTCGAACGAACCATGGTACAAACCAATGGCTATGGCAGCTCTGGCGCCAGCTCATCCTCTCGACGACGTCCCGCGCACTTATCGAGAGGCCATGCAGTCAGCAGATTCGGAGCGCTGGCTACTGGCTATTTCAGATGAACTCGACGCCATGCATCGTTTGGAGGTATGGGAGATTGTCCCGGTCGAACCGGGATTCCGTCTCATTGGTACCGTTTGGGTTTTTCGACGCAAATACGACGCCGACGGCATTCCTATCAAGCTCAAGGCCCGAATTTGCGCGCAGGGTAACGCTCAGGAGGAAGGTGTCAACGTTGGCAAAACCTATGCGCCTACTGGTCGGCAGTCAGCTCTCCGGACAGTCGTCACAATCGGTGCTAATGAGGGAATGGAGATTCACCAGATGGACGTCAAGAATGCTTTCCTGAACGGCATCCTCGAAGAAGTCGTCTACCTCCGCCCTCCAGCCGGTCTGACTGTTCCGCAAGGTCACTGTTTGAAGCTTAAGAAGTCGATTTATGGGCTTCGTCAAGCGCCCCGGGTTTGGTATCGCGATCTCAAATCGTTTTTCGACTCCATCAACTTCGAGTCATCACCGGCGGACCCGTGTCTCTTCGTCTCGAATGTCGAAGGATGGCATTGCTTCGTTCACGTGTACGTGGACGACATGGTGATTGTCAGCCACGACGTCAATTGCTTCAAGGATTTAATCTCAAAGCGGTACTTAATGGAAGACCTGGGCAGAGCGTCCTCTCTCCTCGGCATGAAGCTTACTCACTCACCAGGTCAAGTCACTCTATCCCAACAATCATACACTGAAAAGCTTGTCAGTGAGTACAATCTCACCAACGCACGTCGGACTCAGACCCCGATGATCCCGAATTCGCGACTCCAAGCAGCATCAGAAGAAGAACGCGAAGCCTTCTTGGAGCTTGGCGTCAACTACAGACAAGCAGTCGGTGCAGTCAACTATCTATCGGTAGCGACTCGCCCCGACATCGCGTTTGCCGTTTCCCAGCTCTCTCAGCATCTCGAGCGCCCCGGTATCACCCACTGGCGGGCATTCATTCACCTCATCCGTTACCTGTCATCGACCAAATCATACAAGCTAACCCTAGGAGGCGGTACCGGCCACCCTCAAATGTTCACCGATGCCGACTTCGCTAACTGCGCAGATACCCGACGCTCATACACTGGCTATCTTCTCCGTTGGGGTAACAGTGTCTTGTCCTGGAAATCAAGGAAGCAGCCATCAGTATCAACATCGACAACCAAAGCGGAATACCGAGCGCTCTACAAGGGCGCCCAAGAAGGGGTCTGGTTCTCCTACTTGCTAGCATCCTTGAAGGTCTCCGATCAGCCATCACTCAATGTTCACGTCGACAACCAAGCAGCCATCGCACTCGCCAAGAATCCAATGTATCAACAACGCACCAAGCACATTGATCTCAAGTATCACTGGACCCGTGAAATACTCGAATCCGGCGCAATCTCAGTAACCTACATCTCCACATCTGAAATGCAAGCAGACGGCCTGACGAAATCACTCGCCCAACCGAAACATGAAATATTAATCAGCGTTCTGAACCTAGCAAGCTAGTGAAAGAGGGGGGGTATTGAACTATTCTGCGGTTTCATTTAGTCACCTTGTTATAGTATTAACTTAGCTTCGCCGCAGTAGTCTAAACCTAGTTGTAGTTAGTTAAGAGCCTTCGGGCACATTGTACCCAATCTCTTTTCTTCATTCATTCAACTCGGTTTTTCCCTCAAACACTGATCCACGCTCCCCGTGTCTCAGGTACTGTTGTCTTTCACTATCTTCTGTTCTTTTGCTCTTGTCTCACTCATGTCTTTCTCTAGGTTGGCTTTTCTTGTGTCTCGCTTGTGTGCTCCTCTAAGTCGGATCACTCATACTTCACTCATCTAAAAGGTGTGCAGGAAATACGATTCATTCAACTCGGTTTTTCCCTCAAACACTGATCCATGCTCCCCGTGTCTCAGGTTGGCTTTTCTTGTGTCTCGCTCGTGTGCTCCTCTAAGTCGGATCACTCATACTTCACTCGTCTAAAAGGTTGGCTTTTCTTGTGTCTCGCTCGTGTGCTCCTCTAAGTCGGATCACTCATACTTCACTCGTCTAAAAAGAGTGACTTGCCAGTAAGTTCTGTATGGTTGAAGATAGATGTTACTTAGCGTAAGTTTTACTACCCTTTGGTAGATTGAATTTGGACTGACTGGATCAAAAGTGCTCGGATCTTGGCAACGAAAATCAAGCTGGTGCAGATGTTAAAGCCCAGCGCTATGACCATAAGTCCACAACTTGTGCGTATGAAGACTGGACTCGTCAGGGGAGGATGAAGAAAGATCTCAAATCACTTTTCTTTCTTCCACTCTAGGCTACCAAAGAAATACTGACACAGATTGCGTTGGATGCTGTTTGCAGAAACACTGTTCCTAAACGCGGGCTTCGTTGATAGTGTAACCAGGGAGTAATCAGTTTCGGCTTTCGAATTGAGGTCATCATGGCTCTCGGATATCAAATTTTTCGGCTTAGAGAGCAGGTTTTTAGAGCTGTGCTGAAAGAGAGTGCTCCTGCCATTGGCGATTGACATCGTACGCTGGGTCACTTTCCCAATGGTAATCATGGTTGCTATATAAAACTGGAAAACATTGTAACGAGACAAGTGCTATTGAGTTTTTCAATCCGATCACAAGGGAGAAGATTGTGTGATGCTCACAGTAATGATGACTACTGCGGTGGTTGCCCAACCGATGGCCATGAGTTGAAGCAGGTCAAAGATCCGAGAGCCCTCAGCCAAGAGGAATTCCATGATGTTAACGAGGTGTTGGTTGTCATTAAGGGTCTGGGGATTGTTCGGTTTCCAATCCTCCGCGAGTTGATGCAGTCGTGTAAACAAAACCTCGTAGGCATCCCGCACTCTTTTGTGCTTGACAGTCATGACGATGCCGATAACAGTGAAAAAACAGCTGATCAAGACGGGAACTCCCCAGCACATGGCATTCATGAAGACCGGGTGATAGAGTATTCTCTTGCGTCCCCCGCTCGATCCAGTACTATGGACTGGTGAGAGAAATCTGATATCGCAATGACGGACGAGGAGGGGGTCAGGATTGGTTTTTCTGGGCGAAGATGAACATGTGGATTTACAGAACATAGAAAGCGCTCCATCCACTCAGCCAGAAGCCGATGAAACCTGAAGCCACAAGAGCCAGATCCGGCATGCAAGTAAAGTACGGATGAGCGAAATGATTGTGCACGGGTCTCAGGTGGACACGCACCGGGTACGAAGGAAGCAGCGAACCAAAACAAGCAGCTTGCGTGGAGCCCGGGGATCGACATTCCTAGGTTGGGGTTCTTGATGACCAAGTAGACGATGATGCTAAAGAACTCAAAGAAGATGCATCCGGTGATTTGCAAGGGCTCGATGACGAAGTTCCCGTTGGGCACCAGGTAGGGGACGGCCTGGTCGACGAGGTAGTGTGTCCGGCAGAGCCAGATCTGGCTGCGCTGGCCGTTCTTGAGCAAGAAGAACAGCTTCAATGCCAGGGTGATTGTCGCCTGGACGAGCAGGACGAGGTGGACGACGATCAGGGCAAGATCGAAGCTCAGGAGGTTCCGGTACGCGAATTGGAGCTTCTGCTCCTCGATCGCGTGCAAGATGAAGGGATAAGGATTGAGTATCAAGGACATCGAATTCAGCGTTGGCAGGATCTCGGAGGGATGGGAGGCTGCGCTGAGGGAAGAGGCGGCCATGGTTGACAGAAAATGTGTATCAAGTGTTGGCGATGGATGTGTGGAAGTTATTAGTGACTGTGGCCGAGTGAGACTCGGGCAGACTTGGCGAGGCTCTGATCTTGAGCTCTCAAGCCGTCGGTGGGTGCCAGGCTCTCCCGGACCCAACGACGCTTTTCCTTGATCTCGAGGATACGAAAACTTGAATTTTCTTCAAGCGAATCAGGAGAGGGCGAGGGAAAGAGCCCATCTGAGGGCAACCGAGCTGATCTCATGTCCCTCCCTCAGCGGGGCGTATACTTGCCTCCAATACTCGAGCCAAATGGCAGGTGGGAGGGTAGTGTTGCTGGTCTCGGTGATGACTCGCTAACATTTGCATTGATAATCCAATGCCGCACTTTTCGATTCCCCTGCTACTGCACTCGACCCAGTAGATTGTGTCTGCCCCACCCGCAAGGAAGTAGACGCCCTCGCCGCCGAAATCGCGGATACCAATCCATGAATCTTGTCCAACCCACGCCCCTCGACCACTCAGCTCCTCCGTATCGCACGAGAGTGCCCCCCCCACCCACTGGCACCCCAGCGGATGTCCCGAGGCGACCTCAACTCGCCC